>NC_057862.1:305015685-305339435 GCF_019393635.1 Dromiciops gliroides | reverse complement strand
TAAAATGTTTGTTTGGTTGGTTTTTTGCAGGGCAATGAGAGTTAAGTGACTTGCCCAGGGTCACACAGCCAGTTAAGTGTCAAATGTCTGAGGCCGGATTTGAATTTAGGGAGTCCTGAATCCAGGGTTGGTGCTTTATCCACTGCGCCACCTAGCTGCCCCTTAAAATGTTTTTTAAAAACTGCACAGACTAAAAGAAGAAAAGCCTGCTTGCTTCAATGATTCCCTTTCACACTATATTTTCCTCCTAAAACATCCCCAGTACTTTTCTGCAGTTTCCCCCTTAGCTGAAAGAAAGGAATTGGCCACGTTGTTTTGAAGTTCAGTCTGTCTTCAAGGCTCTTACCTTCAGTGAAACTTATTGCAAACCCTTCGAGTCTGGTATTAATAATAAATATGATTACCATGCATCCTTATTTTTTACTTAATTTAATTACAGAAAATGCAATAGCCTTATGAAAACAATATATGCGTTTTCAAACCTAATTAACATGATACAAAGTGCCCAGGTCAGTAAAACTGTTGTTTTATCTGGAAACTTTCCATGCAAATAGATAAAAACAAAACTGCATTTAATTCAACAACTTTAGTTAACAGGCAAATCAAAGATGACTGTTTCTAGCCTGGGGGCTCAGTCTGCCTCGTAATAAATACTTTCCTTTTGTCATGATTCAAGAGAAAGGGAGAGATATGCAAACCCTATCAAATACTCTGAGCTATGGTCAAGTCAGCCATGACCAGAGCTTAGCCATTGGACCAATTCAAGATTACTAAACCACAATCAGCCCAGATGTAATTGAGCCCTGATCTGCCTGCCTGCCCTTTGATTTTTAAATGTGATACCCACCTCTGTCATTCCTTGACAATTCGGCCTTGTGTCAAACCTCAGACTTCTCCTCAGGGTTCTGTATCTGATGGTCTTTCTACATATTTCTCTTAGAGTTGGGTCTTGTCCCATAACAATGAGACTCTGGGCACAAACTCTCTCATTAACAGACTTGCTTGTTTGGGCTCATGGAAAGGGCCTGGACTTATTTGCTGCTTATCCACTCCATAGTATTTTTCTATTTCTTCTCCTTTATAATGGAATACTGCTTTCTTCATGCATAGTTACTTGTTCATTCATTCATTTGACAATTCCTAATCACTTGCCATAGTGCAAATCATTATGCTAGGCTAGGAATCCCAAAGGTAATACAAAATAAAGCTCCTCTCCTCACTGCTGCACCTCAGTCTTACTTTTCTATTCATATTCCCAGAGGTTAACAAGTAGCATTTATTAATCACTTACTATATGTTAAGTTCTGGGAATATAAACTCATTTCACATACATATACATACATACATATGTATGTATATATAGCCTCTACCACATATCCTGAAATAATAGAGATATATTTCTATAATATATGTGCATATATGCACATAATAGGTATTATACACACAAACTGTCCATCTGTATGTATGAACATATACATATTGTCTACATACAAACATGCATGTATGTGTGTACATACTCACATGCTTTTGTGTATATTTGTGCTCATTTATTCCCCTGGATTAACTCTGCTGTTTAGTCGAACTGGTTTTATTTCTATTCCTCCTATACAATACACCACCTCTAGTCTCTTGCCTCTCTCCCCTGTGCCTGGAATGCAGCCATCATCCAGGCAAGCAGCCCTTGTGGAAATGAGACCCGATAACTGCTTCTGCAGGTGCTCTAGCTGCTGCCTTCTCAGCATTCACAGCTACTGAAGACCCCGGGAAAGGAAGTTCTCATCACCAGAATCCTTAGCACTGTCAAATATTTCAACATCAGAATTGGATATGGTTTTATCAGTGAAAATGACAGTAAAGAAGATGCATTACCAGCTACTTTTCTGCTATACCCTAAAGACTATGGGGCCTTTCCATCCGACTTGTAGCTGAAATCTCCTTTATATGTTTTCTTCCCTTATTAGAACATGAATTCCTTAAGACAAAAGACAGTCTTATTCTTCTATTCATATCTCCAGAGGTTAGGATATAGTAAGTTTTTTAATAAGTTGCTTTTTAATTTATTCCTTCGCTCTCTCCTCACTTCTACCTCTTGGAATTCCTAATTTGCTTCAAATAACAACACCTTTTCTGATGCTGTGCGGCCCCAGGTGCTAGTGCCTTTTCCTACAATTTACATTGCATTTATATTTTTTGCTTTTTGCCTTCTGTTTGTGTCCCCAGCACTTAGCACTTAGTGCCTGGTACATAGTGCTTAATAAATGCTGTTGATTGGTTGACTATATATGCAGTAGCACATTACAAAGCACATTCACATCCATGAGGCCCAAGAGTTAGATAGGACAGGTATTATTGGAATATTTTATAGATGAATCATGGAATGTTAAAACTTGAAAGGACCTTAAAATATAGAATCTATGAACACAGAAAATAAAGTATTAGGTATCTTAGAATCATGGAATGTTTGATCATAAAATGTTAAAATTGGGGAAAGTCATGGCTTGAAGGGATCTTAGCATTTAGTCCAATTCCCCTTCATTTCACAGATGAAGAAAATGAAGCCCAATAAAGTAAAATGACTTAGCCAAGATCACAGAAATGGGGCAGAACCAAAGCTAGAAATCAATTCTCTTGACCCCCAGACTAGAGCTCTTTTCCTAAATTCCTATAATACTGTACATACTTAATTATCTAAGATCATTTGTGTTTTGAAATCACATGTAATTGAGATTCAAGTTGAACTGATTTTTCATTAAGTCAGTTCTATATGGATTTAAAATGTCATTAATTCAGAATTAGTAACAAACCAAAGAGGCTCAAGACTAGACTGCAGTTTCCTGTCTTTTAAGTGAGCCACTTCTTGAAAAGAGAATATATAATATTTCTCCTTGAGGGCAGGGACTGTCTTATATCTCTTTTTGTATCCCTAGTGTTTAATACAATGACTGGCAAATAATAGTTGCTTAATAAATGTTTGGATGAATGGGTGAATATTTTTAGAGGGAAGTTCAATATGCAAATTGTTTTCATGGGTTCTTGTGCACTGTGAAAACATTAATGGAAAATAAATTATCTCATTACAAATAATGCATATTGGGGCAGCTAGGTGGCGCAGTGGATAAAGCACCGGCCCTGGAGTCAGGAGGACCTGAGTTCAAATCCGGCCTCAGACACTTGACACTTACTAGCTGTGTGACCCTGGGCAAGTCACTTAACCCCAATTGCCTCACCAAAAAAAAAAAATGCATATTTAGTGAATAAAGTCCCTAGAAAACTCAACTAATGTAAAACTTCCTTTAGTATCTTTCCTAATCCAACACCACCTCCACTCCTACCCCAAAATTGTTAATACTTTCTCAGCCCCAGGAAATTATTCTGTATTTATTTATCTATGTACACATTTCCTACCAATAGAACGCAAGTTCTTTCAGGTCGTGGTCTAGCATAGTGCCTGGCATTCAGTAGATACCTAATAAATGCTTCTTTACAAGAGCATAGATTTAGACCTGGAAGGACTTTAGAAGTCATTTTAGTACAACCCTTCATTTTAAAGATGAGGGAACACAGAGTAATGAAGTGATTTGCCTAAGTTCACATGGGTAGAAAGTAGTAGAATTAGTATTTAAACCCAGGCACTCTGATTTCAAATCCAGGAATCTTTTGATGAAACCATTTTTCTATAGAATTTAATTAAAACTGAGCCCTATTTTATCAATGATAAGTGCTATAATTTTTTTCTAAGATAAATGCTATAATTCAGGTTTTTCATAATTCTGTTCTGCCTCCCCTTTAAATGATCCCAAATGAGTCAATTAGACATGACCTTTACATATATATGCATATATTTGCATTCTATTAAATCACATGGGCCTGGACTAGCTATGCTTTACTCTCTGGGCTTGGCCACCACACCAGTTGCCTTCTCCATCTGCCCCTGTGGCCTTCTTTCTCCTACTGGTGAGCTCCCCCTAGAACCTGCCATCCTTCATTCTCAAGATTCTGCCTCCATGACTCTTCAAGGGTACCTTCTCCCTCTGCCCTGATCCCTTTTCAGCTCCTTTTTATATGTTGTCTTTCCCCATTAGAACATAAACTCCTTTCGATTAGAGACTATATTTTTGTTACTATTTATTTGTATCCCCAGAACTTAGCATAATGCCTGGAATATAGTAATTGCTTAATAAATGCTTTTTTATTTCAGCAGTTCTATCTCCAATATTCCTTTCCAGTTTTATCCTCCTCTACTCCTTTTCACATAATGTAGGAAAATTAATTAAATTACTCATGATACCTTGGATACTGCCTAAGCTTTTCTGTTTCATTATCTGTTCTCTAGGACCAAGATTGGTCATTATAGTAACTCAGAGTCTGACTTCTTTGTTTTTAGTAACAATTCCAATTTCAGAAGAGATTTAGGGCTTACAAAACACTCACCTCATGATTACCATGTGTACTTCACAAACTAGCCCCAATCTACTATGAGAAAATAATGGAATGCTATGAGACCCAGAGAGCCCAGCTGACCTTTCTTAAGGTCAGCCTAGAGTCAGGAAAATTTCAAAGGAAATGTAGATTGGACTTCCTGACTACCTAAAAGAAGTTAGCTCATGGACCACCCTCCTCAAGTCCAGTAAACCAATAGATTTGAATGATGCTAGCCAATTAGCTTTAAGCAGTGTGTGTGAGGGCAGCCTCTCCTC
This sequence comes from Dromiciops gliroides, assembly GCF_019393635.1. Lineage (NCBI taxonomy): Eukaryota > Metazoa > Chordata > Mammalia > Microbiotheria > Microbiotheriidae > Dromiciops > Dromiciops gliroides. The sequence continues at coordinate 305,334,738 of NC_057862.1, read as the reverse complement.
CCTGATCAGGTGCTGGGTGCTGGGAGGCGGAACAGCTACCTGGCCATTCTCTCTCTCTCCTCTCTATCCTAGGTATGTGGGGCTTTTGATCTTTCTGAGCCATGTGCTCTATCTCTTTACTAATATTTAAAATGCTTTAATAAATGCTTAATGCCCCAAACTGGTGTAGTAGCCTCTAATTTCTAAGTAGCAATATATTAGAATCCCAGCTAAATTTTCCCTAAGACTTGGGACAATTATAACGCAACCCCATATAATTTTAAATGCCATACTACCTTTCCACTCTCATTAAAACTAACTCCTCTTAGCACAATCTGTGTTTTGCCCAACTGCCCTTCTTGCTATTCCTCATACATGATGTTACATCTATGTCCCTTTCCATAAGCCATCTCTCATGCTAGAATCTATTCCCTCCTCTGTCCCTCTGCCTCTTATAATCTCTAGTTTCCTCAGAAATACAGCTTTGGTGCTACTTCCTACATGAAGTCTCTTCTCCTATCCCTAGCATATGATTGTGCCATGCTCCACTTGCAGTAGGCCTGCAGTCAGAAAGACTCATCTTCCTGAGTTCAAATCCAGCCTCAGTTACTAGCTGTGTGACCTTGAGAAAGTCATTTAACCCTGTTGGCCTCAGTTGAGCTGGAGAAGGAAATGACAAGCCAAACAACAAACTTTAGTATCTTTGCCAAGAAAACCCCAAATGGGGTCACAAAGTCAGACATGATTGAAACAACTGAACATCAACAACATGCTTCTCCTGAGTCAATTTTCCCCATTCACATTCACAAGTTGAGTCTCCCAGGAAACTGGAATCTGGGTATTCCTTGGGCCTTCACTCCTAGAAGCCCCTACTGACTCCACCCAGGGACACGATGAACTCAAAGCAAAGATAAAATGTTGTGGCATAACAAGAAATCAAGTCAACAAGCATTTATAAAGCACTTATGTGCCAGGTACTATGATGACCACAGAAAAACAGCCTCTTCCCTCAAGAAGCTTACATTCTGATAGAGAAATACAATATATAAAAGTAAAGGATTTTAGGGCAGCTAGGTGGTGCAGTGGATAGAGCACTGACTCTGGATTCAGGAGTACCTGAGTTCAAATCTGGCCTCAGACACTTGACACTAGCTGTGTAAACCTGGGAAAGTCACTTAACCCTCATTGCCCCACAAAAAAAAATAAAATAAAATAAAGGATTTAGCCTATGAAGGGGATGACAAGGTAAAGAAAATTTGGAGAGTCAGAAGTGGAGATTGGAGAGGAATGAAAACATGCCTAGTCTAGGTATTTTCCTTAAAATAGAGGATGCAAAAAGAAACAGACAATCAGATGCAGGAATCACAGTGGCAGAGTATATTTCCAGTGTTGCTGTTGTTCATCCTTCATTTTCAAAGAGGACCAATGACATAAAGGTACTGTCTTGACTTGCACAAGTCATTTCCTGCATGAAACCCACAGGGTAGAGTGAATTTCCAGGATAAGGAGGCTTCTGTGGAAAGTTGCAATAAACATTCCTCCAAATTAACTTTGAGTCCATTCTCTTACTCTTCATGGTGATTCTTTTGTGCTACTTTCTCTGAAAGCAACACCCTTGTTGCATATATCACTCGATGCACACCTGTGATCTCTACCATCTCAGGCCCTGGTTCATTTGCGATCTTGGCTGGAAAGAAAACTTTTTGCTTTTGTGCTGACCTGGGACCTATGGCCCAGAGTCAACAGGAGCCTCCTTCATACTACTCTTTTCCACATCTCAATTCAACTCTGTAGCTAGACTTTTTGGGTCTGCTCTTCACTGCACAAGTTGCTCTGCCATGACATATTTATTGGGTTGATTTTTGTTTGTTTGTTTTGGGTTTTGGTTTTGGAGGGAAGAGAGAGAGAGACCGTCTCCTAACCATGCTGTTCAGTGAAAGAGGTGCAAGGGGAAAGTCAAATTAGCAAACATTTATTAAATACTTACTTTGTGCCAGGCACTGTACTATGCACTAGGGATACAAAGCAAAACTAAAAAACAACACAGAACCCAGTTCCAGCTTCCAAGGAGCTCACAATTTAATGAGAGTTATTCTTTTTCTAGAGCTATCTATCCTTTCAGCTACCAGGGATGAATAACTCCTTGAAGTTTTTTCTTGCTTTTTAAAGCCACCAACCTCATGCCCTAACTATAATTCCAAAAGATTGTTTGAGGAACTTCTTTACATCTCCTAAAGAGGAAAGAAGTATAAATATTTCCTTATGCTTCCTTTGCATTGGCCTATCAACATATATAAGGGGCACACACTTTCCAAGGTACAAATGCTCTCCTTTTTTTTTTTTTTTTGGAATAAACATTTTTATTTATAGTTTTGGGTTCCAATGTTTATCCCTCTTTCCCTCCTCTCCCCCCTCCCTGAAGCAGCAAATAATCAGATATGAGTTATATATATATATATATATATATATACATATATATGATTATGTAAAACATTACCATATTTGTCATTTTATACAGGGAAACTCAAATAAAAGGAAGAACTGAAAGAAAGTGAAAAATAGCATGCTTCAGTCTGTGTTCAATCAGTATCAGTTCTTTCTTTGGAGGTGAATAGCATGCTTCATCATTAGTCCTTTGGGATTGTCTTGGCTCATTGTATTGCTGAGAATAGTTGTCATCCACAATTCTTCAACAAACAATATTGCTGTCTCTGTGTATAACATTCTCCTGGTTCTGCTCACTTCACTATACATCAGTTCATATAAGTCTTTCCAGGACTGTCTGAAATCATCCTGCTTATCATTTCTTATAGCACAATAATATTCCATTATGATCATCTACCACAGCTTGTTCAGCCATTCCCCAATTGATGGGCATCCCTTTGATTTTCAATTCTTAGCCACCACAAAGAAAGCTGCTATGACTATTTTTGTACAAGTATGTCTTTTTCTCTTTTTGGGGATGTCTTTGGGATATGAACCTAGCATTAGCAGTGCTAGATTAAATGGTGTGCACAGTTTTATAACACTTTGGACATAATTCCAAATTGCTCTCCAGAATGGTTGAATCTTTTCACAACTCCACTAACAGTGGATTAGCGACCCAGTTTTCCCTAAACCCCTCCAACACCCAACATTTTCCCTTTTTGTTATATTTGCTACTGTTACAGGTGTGAGGTGATACCTCAGACTTTTTTTCATTTGTATTTCTCTGATCAATAATAATTTCAGAGCATTCTCTCATATGACTTTAGATAGCTTTTATTTCTTTGTCTAAAAATGGCCTGTTCATATCCTTTGACCATTTATCAATTGGGGAATGACTTTTATTTTAATACATTTGACTGTTTTCTATATATTTGAGAAATGAGGGCTTATCAGTGATACTTTTTTTTTTTTGGTGGGGCAATGAGGGTTAAGTGACTTGACCAGGGTCACACAGCTAGTAAGTGTCAAGTGTCTGAGACTGGATTTGAACTCAGGTCCTCCTGAATCCAAGGTCAGTGCTTTATCCACTGCGCCACCCAGCTGCCCCCTAAATAAATGATTTGCCTTTGTGTGTGTGTGTGTGTGTGTGTGTGTGTGTTTTGTTTTTTGGTTTTTTGGTAAGGCAATTGGGGTTAAGTGACTTGCCTAGGGTCACACAGCTAGTAAGTGTTAAGTGTCTGAGGTCAGATTTGAATTCAGGTCCTCCTGACTCCAGGGCTCTATCCACTACACCACCTAGCTGCCCCATCAGTGATACTTCTAAAAATTCTTTCCTAGTTTTCTGCTTTCACTATAATTTTGGTTACATTGATTTTGTTTGTACAAAAACTTTTTCATTTTTATATAATCAAAATTATTTGTTTTATACTTTGTATTGCCCTCTATAACTTCTTTGGTCCTACATTCTTTCACTGTCCATAAATCTGACAGATAAACTATTCTATAAATGCTCTACTTCAATATCTAAAATGGATGACTTTTTACATTTCTTTGTCTCTGACACCTGCATTTTGCATCTTATAATTTCATAAAGTGGGTTAGGGGACTCAATTGATAGGCATCTCCTGACCAATCTTTACATGTTGTCTCTCACTATCGCATGCAATTTCCTTGAGGACAGGGCCTGATTTGTTTTCATCTTTATATCTGCAACGTCTAACACTAAGTACCTGGGACATAATAGATCATTTAAAATGTTGATAGATTGTCTACCTCATAGAGTAATGGAATGAAAAGTTCTATATAAATATAAATAGTAATATATGTCCTACATAGGTTTCAAAGAGTCCCCATTATTATATAATTTCATGTTTTGGTTAACCAATCTATGTTATAATCAGCCAGTCAGGAAAGGGGAGGAGAAGATTCTCTTCTGAAGCTCTTTTCACATCAGACTTAGTGACTCTGAGGTATGACCTTACCTCTTGCTCCTGCTTCTACCCTAACCCTAATCAGAGATGGGAGATTTTCCCAAACCTAATACATGATACAGCCAGTTCATGTGTAATTATATACAGAACAAATATAAAGAGGCTGTCCCCTATACCTGGAATGCTCTTTCTCCTCCACTCAACTACTGACCTCCCTGGCTTCCTTTAAGTCCCAACTAAAATCCCACCTTCTAGAGGAAGCCTTCCTTAACCCTTCTTAATTCCAGTACTTTCCCTCTTTTAACTAATTTCTATCTATCCTGAATATAGCTTGCTTTGTATTTGTGTGTTTACATGTTGTCTCCTCCATTAGACTGTAAACTCCTTGAGGACAGGGATTATTATTTTTTTGCCTCTTTTTGTATCCCCAGAACTTAGCAAATGCCTGGCATATAGCAGGTGCTTAATAAATGTTGATTGAATTTAATGGTTAGAATAAGAGGGCACTAGCAGCTGGAGGAATTGGGAGATGGGGAGGAGGCAATAGTTGACCTTCATCTTGAAGGAAGAGAGAGATGCTTATGAGGTAGGTGCCTCATATACAATCTCTCTGCTTGCTCACTTTCCATAATAATGGTGTGTATATATGGGGGAGAGTATACCCTAGATTTCTGGGAAGAATGTTCTGTTATAAATATTCTTATCATTCCATTTTATCAAATGCTTTTGCTTCAAATTAATTGCATTCTCTGGTTGACTAGAAAAAAATAGAAGCATCAGTATGGGTTCATATGCTATTATTTTGAGTGGATGTGGATCCACAGTGCTCCTTAGACCTGAGGTAACTTTGTAGTAGGGATGGATTTGATTGATCAAATTGATCATGAGGTGTTCCAAAGAATTACAAGACTCAGTGACTCAGTTTCCCAAGTTTTATTGGAACACTGTGACCACAGGAAAAATTCCCAAAGGAGATAGGTGTCTTGAATAGGGAGAGGAAAATGGTTATATTTATGGTGGGAAAAAAAGTAGATTAGTTCCTCATTATCTTAATCTCCTCCTTAAGGAGGTATATGGGAGGTCTTATCCTAATTTGGACTTCCTGGGGTCCTAAGATGTCCTCCCAAACTGGTATTTTTCTCACTAGGGGTGTGTTTTGGGGGGTTAAATATCATAAGATGAACCTAAGGACACATTCAATCCTTCTGCACATGTTCATAAAGATATGCTCAAACTTGTCAGACCCCAAGGACCTCTCTGTTTATGGTATCTCTTTACTTTAAGATCTGGTTCTAGGTGCAGTTTCTATTTCCTATCATCTAGGAATATGAATGGCTATTAATGGTTAATGGTCCCTGGTTGATAGTATTGGTTGATAGGGACTCGAACCCTCTAGATACAGTTAATAAAAACTCAAACCCTCGTTTCTCTGTTAACCCTTTTAGGTACTATTGATCAAGTCTTAGGTTATCTGTTAACCCTTTTAGCCACCTCCATCAACTTTTCTTGGGAAAAAACACATGTGAGAAGAAGGTGCCATAGAAGCTATATACATACAAAAATATGCACATTAAACACAAGCTAATTTGTGGGGAAAGTCACCAGCAGCTTGTTGGGGGGAGAAAGGTGACAGGGATTAGTAAAGACTTTGCACAAAAGGATGTTTTAGCTGTTTTGAAGACCAGAAATTCTAAGAGATAGAAGTGAGAAAAAAGTACATTTCAGCCATGAGGAAAAGCCAATGAAAACAGGTGAAAATGAGATATGAAGTGTCATTTGTGAGGAACAGTGAGGAAGTCAGTTTAGCTGTAACAAAGACTTTATGAAAAAGAGTAATGAGTAATAAGGCTTAAATGTAGATTGAATTCAGGCTCTGAAGGGCTTTAAATGACAAAAAGAGAAATTTGTGTTTAATCATAGGTATAATGTGGATTCATTGGAGTTTATTGAGTAGAAAAATAACTTAGATACACATAAGGAAAATCACTTTGGCATCTGTGTAGACGATGGATTAGAGAAAGGAAGGGAAACACTTGAGGCAGAAGATCAGTTAGAAAGTTATTGAAATAGTTGAGGTATAGGGTTATGAGAGTCTCCACCATTAGATTGTAAGCTCCTTGAGGGCAAGGACTAGACAGTCCTTTTGCCTCTTTTTGTATCTTCAGTGCTTGACACAGTGCCTGGTACATAGTATCCAGTTAATAAATGTTTATTGAATTGAACTAACTCAGATAGTGGCCATGTGAGTAGGGAAAAGGGACAGATGGGAAAGAAGTTGTGAAGTTAGGAACAAGACTTAGCAAATGACTAGATATATGGTATGAGGTGGAGTAAGGAGTTGAAGACAGCATTTGCCTATGGAACCTCCATGATTTTAAGAATAATCACCATCATCATTATTAACAATCAGATCTCAGAAAGCATATAGGATAATTTTAGGAGCAGATCTGAGAAGTGAATTTTGGTCTCTAACCAAATTCCTCCTTAGAGTGCTCTACAAAAATTTTTGTCTTGGAGATCTGGGATTTGGAGAAAGATTCCCAATTTATAAGAATGCTTTGAGAACAAATGTTCATAGGTTCATAGATTTAGAGTTAGAAAGGCATGTAGTCCACTCCCATCATTTTTATATATGAATAAAAATTGTATTAAAGGCAAAACTATTTTAGTGAAATCCTTGAAAATCATCCTTCCAAGAATAATGGCCTGAATTACTCTCTTTAAACAGATTCTTCATGATCTTATCAGGAAAAGAATAATGGCCAGGGTGAAGAGCAGAATAACCCAGTGTCATAGTGCTGAATAAACATTTATTAAGCATCTACTATGTGCCAGATATTGTGTTAAGTGCTGGGGATACAAATATGAAAAAGATAGACAAACCCTACCCTCAAGGAGCTTACAATCTAATGGAGGAAGAAAACATACAAAAGAAAGTTGAAAAGTTAGAGGGGAGGATGTGAAGGTACCCAGGTGTGGGGGCATGGTGGAGAAGTTAAAGAAGCCAAAAATGAGTATAACTTCAGGTGACTAGCAGGGGAGGGGAGGGAATTAGGACATATCTGAGGAGATATCAGTCCTGTTCCCCTCCTTAAATGGATGACTTTGTGAATCCACTGTGTAATCAGTGGGGAAAGGAGTACTGCTGATGTGTGAGTAATAAGGATAATTGGATCATGTAAGATGATGAGATTTTCCAAAATGAGTTTGCTGGGGTCATGGTGGAGAAATGAAAGAAGTCCAGAATTAGTTCAGCTGATGATGTCAGTTCCACATTAATTTACCATAATTTGTTCAGTCATTCCCCAATTGATGGGTACCCAACTTTTAGTGTCTCCTATAAGGTTTTTCCACTGACATGCTAAGCTCCTCCCATATTCACAAGCTCCTTCAAATTCAGGTTGCTGGGAGACATTCTGTAAGAGTCTTCACAATATCACCCCTGTGATTTTACTTCTTCAGAATTTTTCTTCTTTGATATCAATTCCTTACCCCAAGAGTGTGCTTCACAAACTTATGGAGGAAGATGAGGCATGATGATGGTGGACTCAGATCCAAGGAGTGTAGCTGAAAGGGTTGTGCCACCAGTATGGGACGTCGTCTGTTTTCATGGTCTAAGAAGTTGTGGCATCTGAAAACTTGCTGGAGGTCTGGGATTCAGTATTTTCACAGAGCCCTGGGAAGCCTTCATCCCCCTCCAGGAGGAAGAATAGAGCCAAACTAAACTTCTTCAAGTTTCATTAAAAACTCCAACTTGGTCATAGTGGTTTTGAGGGAACTAGGCAAAGAGAAAGTCAATGTGCATGAAATCTTCAAGAGTTCAAACTGCCAACTCAGTCTTACTTAATTCTCATATCATCTTCCCATTTTATTAAATCCTTTAGATTAAAATCACCCTGAGACTTATATCTAAAGGAAGGCTGGGCTTTCCTAAAGAAGGTCCATCTTAATCTGATTTTTTTTTCCTTTTTCCTTGTCCTCACCTATTCTTGAAAACAACCCCCTCAATTTTATAAGAATCCATAACATGTGGGCAGGGTTTGGTTGAGTGCACATTATACAGTGAAACTAAATATGGTTTCTCCAAACAAAGGCTCATCATATGGTCAACAGCTGTGACTTACAAATGCCCTTCTATATAATCCAGAAAGCCAAAAAAGTCACCCAGACCCTGCCTTCCCATAATGGCCACAAATTGGCAACTCAGAGCAAACAGAGGAAAAGATAGACTCCTTTTAAAAAGCAAAATATCCCCAAACTATGTGTTAATTAAGAAATGTACTGAAGAAAACAAAAGTCTCAAAAGAACAATAAGAATAACTCATTCCAAGCTTTCCAGTTTCCTGATTGGGGACAAAAACTTTTTGTATGGTCTACAGAGGAAAAAGAAATAAAAGCCTTGTTCAATTCAATCCAATGAACACTTATCAAACATCTACCATCTATACCCTCCCCAGTGAGATTGTAGATCTGTCAACTATTATAAGCCTGTGGAAAGCCCTGTGCTAAGGTCTATAACACATACCCTGCTCTCAAGTAGTTTACAATTTAATGGGAAGGAGGGGCAAGTGCCCAAGTAATTATTACATAGAAGAAAATGTAATAAGTGCTGAGGAAAAGTCCAAATATTGCTCTATGAGAAATTATAGGATATAGAGATTACAGTGATAGATGGAGAGAATATGAAGGTAGCTGCTAAATTGAACACTGAAAGAAAGAAAAGATGCCAACAGATAGAGATCAGGGTAATTTCTATTCCAATCATGGAGAAAGGATGAACAAAGAAATGGAGACAGACACATGCAGTTGGCTACATAGGTTGGAGCTAGATTTTGGAGAACCTTGAATTTGAACATAAGGATTTTTTAATGTTATTTAATAGCCAGTATTGTATAATGGGATTAGTTTTACACCTAAGGTTAGAAGATGATTTTTGACAAGTCTCTAAAGCTTGGGTCGCAATTTCCTCATCAGTAAAATGGAGAAGCTATATGGAAGGTTCCTGATCAGATACACGTTGGACCAAATGCCCTCTGAGGTTTCTTCCTCATCTGAAATTCTCAAAATCTGTGATTAGATAACCCATAAGGTCCCTTCCAACTCCAAAGCCTACAAAATCAATAGGAAGCCACAGAAGGTTTTTGAGTAGTAAAATAAAAAGAGCCAAAGTGAAGAGATTGTATGGACAGTGATGTAAATGACATATGGAACTAGAGAAAATAGCCTGGAGAGAGGGGTACCAATTAGAAAGCTTTGAAAAGAAATAATTAGGTTGTACTAGTACAGAAAAACCTTTGGTTTCTCTGGCCTAGTCTTTTTCTTGGCCACAGCCTGTCTCAGCCCCAGGCACCCCCTTCCTCCCTGCCTGGTATACACTCCCTTCTAGCCTTCCCCTTTTCTGGAAGCATCTGTCCCTGAAATTTTGCAAGCTAGAAGCTTCTTAGCTTCTTACCTCATTAGCACCTCCCCCCAATATATGATATCAGATGTGAGGAACAAATGGGATAGCCTGAGCAAGACTCTGCTCCTCTCTATAATATATGTAAGCCCTCTTCAGTTTCTGTAAACTTCCTTGTGAAGATGCAACTTGAAGAAAAACTCAAGGAGCTGGTGAGATCTTATTGTAAAGATGTACAGATATACCTCATTTTGTTGTGTTTCGCTTTACTGTGCTCCACAGATAATGCATATTTTTTACAAAATGAAAGTTTGAAAAAAAATTTTTTTTTAAAGACAAATTGAAAGTTTGTGACAACCCTGCATCAAGAAAGTCTATTGGTGCCATTTTTCAAACAACATGTGCTCATATTATGTCTCTGTGTCACAATTTGCTAATTCTTGCAATATTTAAAATTTTTTCATTATTATTATTATATCTATTATGGTGATCTGTGATCAGTGATATTTTATATTACTATTGTAATTAATTTGGGGTACCACAAACCACAACCATATAAATGGTTAACAATCAATAAAGACTCGACCCATCACTCAGTATCTCTTTCTCCCTCTCTCTCTCTCTTTTTTTCTCTTTCTCTCTCTCTTTCTCTTTCCCTCTCCCCCATGGGCTTCTCAATTCAACAATACTGAAATTAGGCCAACTAATAACCCTACAATGACCTTTAAGTGTTCAAGTGAAAGGAAGAATCAATTGATAGGGCAAACTTTATTGTTGTCATTTGAAGAAATTACCACAGCCACCCCAATCTTTAGCAACCACCATCCTGATCAGTCAGAAGCCATTAACATAGAATCAAGACCCTCCACGAGCAAAAAGATTATGATTAGCTGAAGGCTCAAATGAGTAGGATTTTTTAATGATAAAGGTTGGGTTTTTTTAAATTTAGGTATGTATATCGTTTTTTAGACATAATACTATTGCATATTTAATAGACTGCAGTGTAGCATAAATATAACACATACAGTGGGAAACTAAAAAATTCATGTGACTCACTTTATTGTGATATTCTCCTTATTGCAGTGGTCTGGAATTGAACCTACAATATCTCTGAGGTATGCCCCTACTAATTTTCAAGAACAATCTCTCACAAGGCCGAGGGAGGGGATTAAGCACTTATATAAGCACCTACTACATTCTGGGCACTCTTTAAGCATTTTACAAATATTATCTCATTTGATCCATTTGACAATCCAGAGAAGTATTTGCTATTATTATTCTCACTATACAGTTGAGGAAACTGAAGGAAATGGAGGTGACGTGACTTGGCCAGGGTCACACAGCTAGTAAGTACCTGAGTCCATATTTGATCTCAGGTCTTCTTGATTCCAGGTTTAGCACTTTCTCCACCACTAGATCATAAGGACTCCCTTATAAGGCCTGAAGAATAGGGCTGTCTGGGAACCTCCCAGGCTGTATCTCTTTTCTGCCTTTCCATGTCCAGCTTAGAAAGTATTAGGCCCTCCCCTCACACACACACCTCTCCATCACCATCCCTTTGTTTCAACTTAAGTGTTTTTTCTCTAAATGTGCCAAATGAAAAAGGCTATTATTTTCATCATTAATTGACTTGTCTATCTGGTTCTTCTGCAGAGCTCCTTTAAAAGTTTTAACTATAGACTCCAAGAGAAGAACTATTGTGTTTTGTTTTTTGTTTTTTTGCGGGGCAATGAGGGTTAAGTGACTTGCCCAGGGTCACACAGCTAGTAAGTGTCAAGTATCTGAGGCCAGATTTGAACTCAGGTACTCCTGAATCCAGGGCCGGTGCTTTACCACTGTGCCATCTAGCTGCCCCCGAGAAGAACTTTTGTGAAGGGAGAAAAAAGGATAAAAAGAATGACCCATGAGTTCCTGGAGAGCTGCAGTTATGTCTTTTGACTGATTTAGCTAGATCCTTACATGGCCAGATACATCTGATGGACTCAAGGAACCCTGAGTGAAGATTGGAGCACAGAGGAGGAAAGATAAAGAGAACAATTGACAGGAGGAAAACTCAAGAGATTCAAGCAAAAAAAGGGAAAAGAAAGTTAAAAAAAAAAAAGACTAGACAGTCTGTGCAAGAAAAAGAAGAAAATCACCTTCTACCTTGCAATTATTTGTGTACATGTCATATTAGCCTGCAAGCTCCCTGAGTGCAAGGGTTAGGTTTCTATATTATTTCTCCCTAAGGCTAAGTACAATGTTATCCATGCACAGAATGAGTGTGAGATAAATTCTTGTTAACTGATGAGTTGGTTGGATTTGCTGAATTGTTTTTTGCCCTTTTTAAAAAAAAAATCTTTGTAACAAGTAATGCCTTGTTAAGTAGAGGGAAGGGAATGGATATATTTGGAAATGTAAGTAATACAAAACCAAAAGATATCCAAATTTTTTTTTGCAATAAAATTAAATGCTGAGAATTGAAAAATAGAACAAAATAAAATTCCTGTTGAATGGAATTGAATGGAGGATCATATAGAAATTTTAAAAGAGGAAAGATATATAGTGTGTTATAGAGTAACAAGATAGGATTTCTGTTGAACAACTCAGGACTTATGGATTCAAATGAATGTTGTCCCTCCAATTAGTTCCTTGAGAGCACACACTTATTTCATTAATGTTACCCCTGCTTCAAATGTGTCTGAAGCGTGCTCCTTGAGATTTGCCATTTTAAGATCCCAACAAGAAAAATAGCATTTGCATTATTATCACTCATCATTTTTAAAATATACATATATATTTATTTTTTAACATTTTGACATTTTTATTTTTAAACATTATCAGTTTTTTATTTCAATTTTTATTTTAAATTTGAATTTTGATTTCTAACTTCTTTTCTCTTTCCTTCCAGCCCCATCTACTGTGAAGTGAAACAATGATACCTACTATGCATGTGAAATCATGCATAAAAAGCAAGAAAAATAGAGAAAGTGGGAAAATTATATTTCAATTTACATGTAGAGTCATAAGTTCTCTGTCTGGAGATGGATAGCAATTTTTAGCATGAGTCCTTCCAAATTTTCTTGGATCCTTGTATTGATCAGAGTCTTTCACAGTTCATATTACAATATTCCTGTCACTATGTACAATGATCTCCTGGTTCTGCTCATTTTACTCTGCATCAGTTCATATCAGTCTTCCCAGGTTTTTCTGAAATCATTCTCCTCACATTTCTAATATCACAATAGTATTCACTCCTCATTTTTTATTAAAAACAGTGACCCAATAGCTTCAGTGGTCAGATCCTCTAACTCATTCACCAGACTTGTCTCTGAAAGATTTTCAGTGGTTTCTAATAAGTCTAAGCTTGAAGACTGAAAGTTTTTTCATCACTGAGAACTTTGGGAAATGATGCTGGTTTTGAAGGCCAGTTTCAGAAAGGATCCCAGAAACACTGTGATCAATGGCAGACTTCCTGGCCTTTCAAGATTGTTACTATTAGAAATAATAATAATTGATACTTATATCTTGAATGTCTAAAGGGAGGGGGTGGTAGAGGAATATGGCCCTATGATTTCATTGCTATAAAGAAACTCCCAGGTTATAATCACAAAAGCAGTTTTAGAACCTTGAGGGAAGGTGGAGGCTATTTGTTCCAACCTACATGATTTACAAATAGGGAAACAGAGGCACAGACAGTTAAAATGACTTGCCCAGGCTGGAGTTCAAACCAAGGTCCTGTGACTCTGATTACAGGAGCTTTTCTAATGTACCTAGAAAGAGCTGCTTCTTAACTCCCTCTAAAATTGCTGCTTGATCACTGATCAGAAGTTTGTAGCTTTAGAAAGCTGAGACACCAAGAGGCCAAGTGGCTTTTGGGGTCACACAGCATTTCTGTGTCAGAGTCCAGACTTAAATCTAGGTTCCTTCCATACTCTGAGGCTGGCTCTCTATCCACAACAAAATACCAATCTCATGAGTGATTTAAGGTTTGTAAATGGCCTTAAAGACATTAGCTCATCTGATCCTTGTGGCAGCTGACATTTCCAGAGTGTTTTACAGTTTTAAAAGTGCTTTCCTCAGAACAACCCAGTAAAGCAGATAGCTATTTCCTTTTTATAAATGAGGAAGTGGAAGTTCAAAGACGCTAAATTATTTTTCTAGAGTCACACAGCTGGGGAGAGTCAGCGGCAAGACTTGAACTCTGGTTTTCTCACTCTAGTGATCTCGTCACTAGAAACTTATTTGGAAGTTTGAAATATGTTCTGTTATCTTAAAAATCAGTGGCACTTTTAAACTACGTGAAGCATGAGGAGCTGATAAAGAATATTAAAGAAGAAATAAAAATAATGAAGAAGAGGGGGCAATGTGTGAAAAGGGAGAATAAAGAGGGGGGTTTTGCATTTTGTTTTTTTTTAGAAAAATTTCTGACTAACCCTTCTTTCTGCAAGTTAGCCATCAGGGAAGAAGTTTGAGACTTTGTTTAAAATGCAGCTCAATTTAGGTACGGGCATGGGCTGCCCTTAAGCATCCCTTGGGAGAAGTGTGTCTGTGTATGGGGGAAGTGTAGCTGCATTTGGAAAGATTATGTATACATAGTTTTATCCACAGTATGTTGGCCACAGCTTCAGGCCTACAGTGTGGCATTAAAAAAAATACTCAAGGCCTCTATACACAAGGAGTCATCTTGGATACCCCTCTGCCTTATTTCTTTCTTTCTACATGTCAAACATTCCTAGTTCTCATCAGAGGAAAAGAATGGAATTATAGACAGGGTAGGTAACAAAGAGATATGTGCATATACCACATACATACACACATATGGATAAAGAGCCAGAGGAATTGTGGCTTCAGAGAATGAGAATATCTGGGAATTCAGGAGACACAGATTCTGGTCCCAGCTTTGCCAGTATGTGGATAAGTCAGTTATTCTCTTTGGGTCTCAGTTTCCTCTGTTAAATGAAGATGTTGGGTTAGATTATTTACAAGGTCACATTCAGTCATATTATATGATTTTATTAAATAGTAACACATATAGTTTCAAACACAGTATTTTAAGAGGGCACACTTTTGGTATCCTTTGATACAACAAAGGGTTTGTTCTTGCACAGCTGAAACTTGTAATTTTTAATTAAATTGATTAACTGGGTCCTTCTATACAGGATTAAATTTAGAGAGAACTACACTTCCATGCATCTAAACCTTTAATTGGTATGGATGGAAAGGTAACTAACACTGGAGATGAGAAAGAACTACACAAATGCTACTTTGCTTTTTTTTTTTTTTTTTAGTGAGGCATTTGGGGTTAAGTGACTTGCCCAGGGTCACAAAGCTAGTAAATGTTAAGTGTCTGAGGCTGGATTTGAACTCAGGTACTCCTGACTCCAGGGCCGGTGCTCTATCCACTGTGCCACCTAGCTGCCCCCTTTGCTTTTTTTTAATCCATGAAGGATAACGAACTTCAATTTTTTTTTTTTAGTGAGGCAATTGGGGTTAAATGACTTGCCCAGGGTCACACAGCGAACTTCAGTTTAAGAAGGATGATTAGGTATCAATGGGTTGCTAACAGTATCATTGGAGGTGTAGTGTGAATGGCCATCCTACATCTCAAGGATCTCTGTGCACTTGCTTCTCCCATCAATGTGCACTTATGCTAAGAGGTTGGGGTCTCAGACAAGGACTAAGACCTCTCTCAAGGTTCTCAGGGGAACAATGTGGAGAGAAGGTTTGTGCTCCTTTTACTGCTTCTGACCCCACACTGATGTGCTTCCCATTGCCAAATTAGCCAATGGATTTGATTAATTCTTAACAAAAGCATCTATTCAAAAGGTAAAGCAAGAACAATAATTATATGATATTCTGTTCATAAACCTGGGATATACTCTGTCACCTGGAATATATTGTCTCACCCTTTATATACTCTCTCACCAATATACAGTTTCCAGGGGGTCAGTGGGCACAATGTATAAGGTAGTGATGCATACATGTGGTGAACATATATGTCTAGGATAACTCACAACTCTAGAGTGCAGATCTTAATATTCTTTCTCTTTCTTGGGAACTATCTCTACAATTTTCACTGATGGGCATGACATCTCTGTTGAATGAGTATCTCTCTTGTTAAGCTAGACTGCTCCTCAGCTGTGCTGGATTGTTCATTGAAAGTTTGATACTCTACTGCTAGGTTAGGCATATTTTCTTTTTGGCTGGCTGCCTCACCATTCATCCAGACTACTCAGTTAAGTGTCTACTATGTGCCAGGCACTGTAGTAAGCACTAAGGATAGTCACTGATTTCAAGGACCTTACAATCTAACTACTCTGTTACTATACCAGATCACTCCACTACAAGGCCAATCCATTCCTTTCATGGGCTAAATTGTTCCTATGCTGGGCCAGACCTATTTCTGCCTTGGCAATGTTATGTTCTTTCAGAAAGGGCAGATATTTATTTGCTTAAGGTTTGTTGAAGTTTCTCCAGTTCAGCTTATTCAACTAGATGTGAAGGGTTTTTGCTTCCCAGACAATGTATAGCAGGGCAGAGTGGTACTGACTTTCTTTCAGCAACCAACTTTTCCAGGCACTACAGCAGGTCCCAGCAGTTTCAGTGCAAAGTATTGTTTCTCCTCCCCATAGTTCTGAGATATTTTTTTTTAGATCAACCCTTCCCAGTTCAGGAAATCCTCATCTCTTCATGCCAAGACATATCAGGCAATATACATTTGTCCGCTAATTAAAAAACGGTTCTGAGTTTCAGGGCTCCCCAATAATTTATTCCAAAGTTTTCTTATTGGTAATATGCAAACAACCAGATGGAAAACAGAGAGTATTTGCTCAGTATAAGTTCTTGGTCTCTGAGAACTGCTTTCTGATTGTTTTTCATAAGCAAGTCTCACATTTTTCTTTGTCTTTGTCCTCCTTCAATCAGTGAAATTACCATGTCTAAAAGGGGTATATCTTTACAAGGAGAATACCCCAATTTTAAAAATCAGATTCATGAAAACATTTGGAGAATTTTAAAATAAACATTAACAAGGAGTAAATAGCCAAGATAAATAATGAGTACCTAGTAATAAGTTATAAGCCTAGGTATCTACAAAAGAATTCAAGTCACCAGCTGAAGATGAACTACTGAACAAGATGGAAAGTGAGCTTGATAAACCACTATCAAGGATCTTTGAAAAATAATGAAAAGTTGAGTGATTCTGTGGGAACAGACATCTGTCCCACTTTTCAGAAACAGACAGAAAGCGAATACTTTAATTTAGAGGTCAGTGATTTTGGTGTTGATTTCTCATAACATTTTAGAATAGATTACAGAAGGATGGTTTGTGAACCCTAAGAAAGTAAGGAAGTGATCTCTATGAGTCATCTTGGGCTCATTAAAAATAGGTTATGTCAGGCCAAACTAATTTCCTTTCCTGATAGTTACTAGAATAATAGTTCAGATTAATGTTGTGAACAACAATACATATGAATTTCAGCAAGTTATCTGCCAAATGCTTTCACAATATCGCGGAGATCTGGATTAGATTGTAATACAATCTGGTAGCTTGGGAATTTGTTTACTGACTGGCTTCAAAGAATATTGACTAATGGATCACCATCAACCTTTAGGAAAAGACAAATAAGAAAATCAACTATTTCAAAGTAATGACAAGGAACTTTATAAAGGTGAGGTTGTAAACATCCTACCCACTTAGCTCTGATAAATTTATCAGGTGAGGAACACATCTTGATTGTTTCCTAGATGTGAAGAGGTCCTGGAACCTCCCAAGGTACAATAAAAAATATGCTAAATTGTTTGAGAGACTTTGTTACACCCTCTGGGTCACATTTTTTTTTTAAATGAGCTAATTGGATTTGGAGATTCAAGGACTTGCAGAAACTGTGAATTACCCCCACTATCACAAGACTCTAAGTTTAAACCCACTTTTCCATGAACTCTGCATAGAAAGAATGTGTGGAACATTTTGAAAAAAGCCAATAAATTTGTATGACCAATTGAAACTCATTAGAAAAAGCATACTAGTGGGGGCTCATAGGCTTTAGCTTTAGGACTATTCCCTGATGGTTAACCCTAGAGCCCTGAAAGAATATAGCAAATGACCTCGGGGTCCCCAGTCTGGGGACTCCTAGTGCCACTGGAGGTTATGAATAGTACCACAGCATGCAGTACACTTAATAAAGAAATTAACATTCTGAAAAAGAAAACAGCCAAGATAAAATTATAAAGTGTAAAAATGGAAAAAGTTTCAGAGTATAATATAAAAATTATATAATTAGAAAAATAACTGAGAGATCTACAAAGCAATTCAATATAATTCAGTAAGCATCTATAATGTTGAAGGTGCTGTGCTAGGCACTAGAAATACAAAAACAAAATGAAAAGTATCCCTGTCCTTAGAAAACTTATATTCTATTGCAGGGATATGATATGTTAATATATATGTGACCATTTGAAGAATAGGTATTTGAGTTGTTAAATAAGCATTGATAATTAAGGATTATCAGGGATGACTATAGGACATGGCACATGATCTGAGACTTTAAGATAAAAAAAGATTTTAAGAGTTAAAGGTGAGAAGAAAGAACATTCTAGCCATCATGGGACGACCTGTACAAAGAGATAGAATCATCAGTTCAGAGAACAACAAACAGGAGAGTCTAGTTAAAATGAAGGGGAATAGGGGCAGTTAGGTGGCGAGGTGGATAAAGCACCAGCCCTGGATTCAGGAGGACCTGAGTTCAAATCCTGCCTCAGACACTTGACACTTACTAGCTGTGTGACCCTGGGCAAGTCACTTAACCCCAATTGCCTCACCAAAAAATCAAAACAAAAAAATAAACAACAACAACAACAAAACAATGAAGGGGAATAAGGAAGAATAATCCTTGAAAGGTATACTTATGCTAGACTGTAAAGGATTTTCAATACCAAAGCAGAGAAGTTAATTAATAGATGAAAAATATTTTGACAGCTATATGAAGAAAAGAAAAGGACTGGAAACTGAGAATCCAATTAGGAGCCAGTTGTAATTGTCCAGAGAAATGATATTGTAAGAGGAAAAGCTTTAGGCCTTTTTCCCTATCAAAGACCAACATGTGGCCCCATGAATAGTCTTTACCTGTGTTTGTTCTTTTGTCTTAGGTAAAGGGACTGGAGACCTTGTGAGTTTTGAAAAGTCATCAGAGTAAATCATCAGGAGTCTGGGAGTCCATGGAATCAAGGAGTCTAAGAATCCAAGGGCTTAGGAGTTGAATCCATTCTAGGTTTTATAACCAGCTCAGCATCAATGCCCTGAGGACTCCCACCGGCAGTTGACATGACTCATTTAGTAGCAACACCACCTTTGGATGTGAACTTAGTGAGACCAATGCAATGTAGAAACTATTAAATCTGAGCCCACTCTCTTCAGAGACTGAGGTGGTAAAAGGACAAATGTGAGCCCTATATTTTTTGGGGGAAATGTTTGTACTTCTTGCTATATCTGTAAATATCCCTTTGTGAAAGCTAAGTGCTGTGAATTGGTCAAATTTAACTAGGATTACTAGTCACTGATATGGAACAGTGTGAAAAACACACCTGAAATGGGGCGGGGGGGGGGGCTTGAGCCAATAGAATTAGAGAAGAGATACCTCACTCCCTCAGGGATACCCCTAGAACCCTGATGGGGAAATGTAGCTTGGTTATTATTACATGTAATATGAGGAATTTAGCACAGAGCCAGGCACATAGAAGACACTTAATAAATGTTTGACTGATATGGTAATTTGTTTGGACTGACATAGGGTAAAGTAAACAAAACCAAGAGAATAACATAGACTGTGACTTCAACAATAAAAAGCGGAAAAAATACTAAACTGAAATTAAACTCTAATATTTGAAAAACCAATAAAGTTCTCAGAAAACTGATAAAAGAAATAGATGTTCCCCTTCTCATGATAGACAAAGGATTACTAGTATAAAATTTTGCATACGTTTTATAAGATATAGTCATTATATTAGAAGTTTTCATTTAATTGTTCTTATCATAAGGGAAGTTCCAATATGAAGAGGGGGTTGTGCTTTATGAAAAATATATACTTTAATTATTATAAATTTGACATATCAGCACATATAAACATTCTCCATTACAAAGAACAGAAAAAGAGGGCTGCTTAGGAAAACAAAAATCTCCATTATGTATTGGTTGGTATTTTGGGTATTGTTTTTTAAAGTTTATTGTACAAGAATATAAAGGGAATTAAGGAAAAATGCAAAGGAAGGTGACCTAGCTGTATCAGATCTAAAACTATATTATAAAGCAGCAATCATCAAAACTATTTGGTACTGGCTAAGAAATAGAGAGGAGGATCAGTGGAATAGGTTAAGCACACAAAACACAGCAGTAAATGAATAAAGCAATCTCCTGTTTAATAAACCCAAAGACTGCAGCTTCTGGGATAAGAACTCACTATTTGACAAAAACTGCTAGGAGAACTGGAAAATAGTATGGCAGAAACTAGGCATAGACCAACATCTTACACCATATACTAAAGTTAAGTCAAAATGGGTACAAGATGAAGATGAAGATGAAGATGAAGACATAAAGGGTGATACCATAGGCAAATCAGAAAAGGAGGGAATAATTCACTTGTCAGATCTATGGAAAGGGGAAAATTTTATGACCAAATATGAGATAGAGAACATTACAAAATTCAGCATGGATCATTTTGACTACATTAAATTAAAAACCTTTTGCAAAAACAAAACTAATGCAAACAAGATTAAAAGGAAAGCAGAAAGATGGGAAACAATTTTTACAGATAGTGTTTCTGATAAAGGCCTCATATCTAAAATATATAGAGAATTCAATCAAATATATAAGAATACAAGTCATTCCCCAATTGAGAAATGGTCAAAGTATATGAACAGTCAGTTTTCAGATGAAGAAATTAAAGCTATTTACAGCCCTATGAAAAAATGTTCTCAATCACTCCTGATTAGAGAAATGCACATTAAAACTACTCTGATGGGGCAGCTAGGTAGCACAGTGGATAAAGCACCAGTCCTGGATTCAGGAGGACCTGAGTTCAAATCCAGCCTCAGACACTTGACACTTGCTAACTGTGTGACCCTGGGCAAGTTACTTAACTTTTATTGCCCTGCAAAACAAACAAACAAAAATAAATAAAAATAAAACTACTTTGAGGTACCACCTTACACCTATCCAATTGGCTAATATGACAAAAAGGAAAATGATAAATGTTGGAGAAAATGTGGGAAAATTAGAACACTAATGAACTGTTGGTAGAGCTGTGAACTGATCCAAACATTCTGGAGACCAGTTTGGAACCATGCCCAAAAGGCTATAAAAGTGTGCATACCCTTTGATTCAGCAATACCACTACTAGGTCTATAATCCAAAGAGATCATAAAAGGGGGGAAAAGACCCACATGTACAAAATATTTATAGCTGCCCTTTTTGTAGTAGCAAAGAATTGGAAATTGAGGGGATGCCCATCAATTGGGGAATGGCTAAACAAGTTATGGTATATGAATGTAATGGAATACTATTGTGCTGTAAGAAATGATAAGCAGATGAATTTCAGAAGAACCTGGAAAGGCTTGCATGAATTGGTGCTGAGTGAAATAAGCAGATCCAAGAGAACATTGTACACAGTATTAACGATGTTGTGTGATGATCAACTGTGATAGACTTAACTCTTCTCAGCAATGCAATGATCCAAGACAATGCCAAAAGACTTATGATGGAAAATGTTCTCCACAGGGGGCAGCTAGGTGATGCAGTGGATAAAGCACCAGCCCTGGATTCAGAAGGACCTGAGTTCAAGTCTGGCCTCAGACATTTGACACTTACTAGCTGTGTGACATTGGGCAAGTCACTTAACCCTCATTGCCCCGCAAAAAAAAAAATGCTCTCCATATTCAGAAAAAGAACAATGGAGTCTGAATGCAGATTGAAGCATACTATTTTCACTTTTGTTGTTACTTTTATGTTATTGTTCTTATTTGTTCTTTCTTGTATTTTTTTCCTTTTGTTCTAATTCTTCTCTTAAAACATGAATAATGTGGAAATATGTTTAACATGATTGTAATGTATATCCTACATAAAACTGCTTGCTGTCCTCAGGAAGGGGAAGGGAAGGGAGGATGGGAGAAAAATCTGGAACTCAAAAAATATCTTTACATGTAATTGGAAAAATAATTTAAATAAATAAATGTTTTTTAAAAGTATATGTAACTGTGTCTGGAGTTGAAGGTGTAGGCTGGCAGAAAAACTATTGTCCCTGATAGACGCCACCACTACTCTTTCCCAATTTCTTCTTTAAGCAGTATATCTGGCCATGACTTTCCCTTTGTCAACTCCTTCTCTGCCCCTCTTTCAGGGTTGGGGGCTTATTGCCCTAAGAGAGCATTGGGAACAAAACTATCCCAGCCTAACTGCCTCTAATTGAAATACTCTCCTGCTGACCAAGCTTCTTTTCCATAAGATCTGGATTCACACAGTTTGTTACCCAATGATGAAAAGTTTATAAAGAAATAAGAATCAAAATTCTCTCTCATATAATTCAGTAGCCCCCAGCTGAACTCCACCCTACCCCCCATTAATTCAGAAAAAGCATCTGTTCCCTGTCTCTTCCTTTCTCACTCTGTACAAAATGTCTCCATATCTGTCTCTCTTGAAACCCCCTATTCAGTAATGATGAGACACACAAATTAAAAGCAGCTATTGTCTATCCAAACTTTATCTAAACTGTCAGTCAAACTAATTAAACAGAAATTTAAACAAATTTCAAAGAAAAGGAAATTTTGGACTTAACAAATGCTCTCCAAGGACAGAGGAATGGAAGGGAAGAAAAGACATGCATGTCAGGATCTTTTATATGTTCTCTCTAAGAAAAAAGACTAAAACAATCTATTTGTTCCAGTTATAAATTCAGACTCTTCCACCAAACTACCAGGAAAAGATAGCATGGAACCCCATCTTTGAGTCAAACAATAGTCAAGCAAGCAATCTCCCATCTTTCCCTCTTATTCATAGCACTTGCTTGAACTTGAATTCTAATTATTCACCTAGTACCTTTGCTTATCACTATGTCCCATCCCTTGAGTTGTTGTTCATCCAGGACAAGGTGGGTAAGAGGGAAAAAATGCTGTCCCTTTAAAAATCAATTGGTCTTTCTTCAGTTTGTGGAACCTAAAAAAGCAAAGTCCATTCTACCTAACAGAACTTTATTTCTCAACATGTATTATTTTCTATCAGAAAGGTTCTGGTGTATAAAGATAGCGATAGAGCTAGAGATATATATGTACACACAACCACGTATATATTTCACACTTCAAATGGTAGCTCCGACACTGGTTTGCTTGTCTGTGTCCCTATCTGAACTTCCTTTTGTGTGTTTATAGTGATTTATTGACACTTTTTTTTGGGGGGGTGCAATGAGGGTTAAGTGATTTGCCTGGGGTCACACAGCTAGTGTTAAGTGTCTGAGGTCAGATTTGAACTCATGTCCTCCTGAATTCAGGGCCAGTGCTTTATCCACTGAGCCACCTAGCTGCCCCCAACACTTTTTCCTCTTTTTTTGAGTACCACAGTCACAGTACCTCACTCTCTCCAACTCCCCCCTTAAAAAATAAAATAGAATTTCTCAATATGTTTAGCCACACAAAACAAATCAATACATCCTTTCGATTTTTTCCTCTTGAATTCTCATTTCAATTTTTTTAGTGTTGTGCTTAATTTCTTCTAGTCACCCCTATAGTTTTGGTGGCCAAGGCATTTTTTTTTCCTGAGTCCTTTTCAATTTGTTCTACTCATACTGTCTTCTAGGTTTACCTCTTCGGTTTTTCTCATAATTCATATTTTTTTCATTACATTTAATTTTTTCTCATGTTTAGATTTCTATTCTTGGGCCTTTGTGCTTGGGCTACTTCCCTCTGGCACACTTGGATGGGTGGGAAAAGTTTTCTTTGGTCTTTTCCTTCCCCTCCCCTCCACAGTATGGATGGTATTGCTGTTGGTGTTGCCTTCTAGTTAGGAGTGCATGGTATTACTCTTTCAGTCCCTACCTTCTATCTCAATCTCCTGTTAGTCCATTTCAATAGGTCTTGGTCTTCTCCTGCTTGCCCCCCCCCACAAATAAACTGAAGTGAATATTGGAGATTGTACTGGTGTCTGATCTCCTGCAAGTCCTCCCACACACACATTAACCATACATGGAATCATTGATTACAGCAAATGAAGAAATTTTGAATGCTATGGATAAGTTCACTTACCTTGGCAGTATACTTTCTAGGGAGAGAGAGAGAGAGAGAGAGAGAGAGAGAGAGAGAGAGAGAGAGAGAGAGAGAGAGAGGATAAGGTTGACACACATTGTCAGAGCTAGCTCAGTGTTTGGGAAGCTCTGAAGGTAAATGTGGAAAAGAAGAGGTATTAGACTGTCTACAAGACTGAAGATCTACAGAGCTGTTGTGTTAACCTCATTGTTGTAAGCCTGTGAAACCTGGACAGTATTCCAGAGCCATGGCAGGAAGCAGAACTGCTTCCATTTGAATTGTCTTAGGAAGATTCTAAAGATCACCTTGCAAGATAAGGTACTGGATACTGAGGTCCTTTCTGGAGCTGAACTGCCAACCCTTTCAAACTCTAGTACAGAGAATGTGAGTCCGATGGGTTGGCCACGTGATCAGAAAGCCAAAAGTACATTTACCTAAAGGACTGTTTTTAGCGAGAACAAGTGCTCACATGAAGATTAGAAGAAGGGATACAAGAACTAAGTTCCTTTTGCTCTGAGAGGTGCACAGTCTGTCTCCCTGCCCTAGTGACCTGGGGAAGCTAGATCTGTTCTCTGCTTCCATTCTAGGTCTGAGGAGTTTCTGACACTAGGCTTTCAATTACTAGGGTTTTTTGTTTGTTTGTTTTTTGCAGGGCAATGGGGGTTAAGTGACTTGCCCAGGGTCACACAGCTAGTAAGTGTCAAGTGTCTGAGGCCGGATTTGAACTCAGGTACTCCTGAATCCAGGGCCGGTGCTTTATCCACTGCGCCAACTAGCTGCCCCAATTACTAGGGCTTTTTAACCATCCTGTACAAAGAATCAATTGGCTTCAGGTTTGTTGGAAAGAGTTTTACCTTGTTTCCCTACAGTGGCTCATTTCTCAGACTTTGCCTTCCTCCTTCTTTACCTGAGTTCATGCAGAATCCCCATGTATGAACACTCTGCCGACCTAAACCAACTGCTGATTATTTGGGGGAGAGCAGTTTTGAATGGGGTGGAGAAGCCTACTTCTGTTTCTCTTTGGTTTCTATCATGGGTCTATTTGGATCTTATCAGATATTAGCTTGTAGTCTGTGTGAGAGGTGGCTATGTCACCTTTCATGTCACCATCTTCACTAGACATCCAAAAAGGATTGTGATTTAACAATAAAATGCTTTAAAGGAAAAAAAAGCTGGAAGAGCCTAGTTTGGTTTGTTTTGGTTTGTTTTTGTTGGGTAATGAGGGTTAAGTGACTTGCCCAGGGTCACATAGCTAGTAAGTGTCAAGTGTCTGAGGCTGAATTTGAACTTAGGTCCTCCTGAATCCAAGGCAAGTGCTTTATCCACTGTGCCACCTAGCTGCCCACAGAACTCAAAACTTTAAAAAAATGTTTATTATTTCTAAAAAATGTAAGGAACTGTCTCAGAAGTCCAACAATTCCTTATAAATGTCAGGTTTTAAGTGGATATGGGATGACCAGTGGACGGTGATGCAATATAAGAGATTTATTATTGGAGAAGCCATAGATGAAGTCTGAAATCCCTTTCAATTCAAAGATCCTATTATTCTATGAGATTATAGTTCTTAGAATTTTTCTGCCATTGTGAATGTAGATACACTATTCATCTTCAATTCTTAAATAAATAGGGCCTATTTAATAAAGAGTGCCTAATTTAATAATTTAAGGCCTATTTAACAAATAGGGCCTAATTTAATTTAGGGCCTAAAATACCTTAAAATTTATGCCATAAATCACAGTTGAGATTTTTAAATTGCCATATTAATATCAAACTACTGAAGAGAGGCTATTTACCCCAAGTCACATGGTGGTTAAATTGAACAATTAAGTGGGGGGAAAAAACAAGTCCTGTAAACCATCAGGAGAAAGATCTTCAAACAGGAAGAAAAGGGTATTCAAATAATGCAAGACCATTCTACATCCACTACAAAACGAGGAAGGAATAGAATAATGTGTTTCCAAACAGCAGTGGAACTCAGGATGCCCACCCAGGGTGATCCATCTCACATATCTAAGCTTAACTATAGGAGATAAAAGATGAAGTTTAATAGTAAGGAATAATTTGAAACATTTTTAGAAAGAAAACCAGAACTGAAGGGATATTTGCCTCTTCAACACCCCAAACAACAGAAATGTAGGAGCGGCAATGATAGATAATAACAGAAATGTAGTAACAACCAGGTTCCAAAGGTTTGTCATGCCGGGGTGGGAGTGGGGATAAGCTCCCATTCTCTATAAAATGCTCTAATAGCGTGCATCTCAAATAGCCTCTGACAACCGAAGCCCAACTCCTGGCCTTCTCCTGGTGGAACTGTTTCTACTAACAGGAGAAGGGGCGAAGGCGAATCACTGGTGCCTTAAAACCAGTCACTTCGGGCAGGTGGGGCTCTTTAGCCTTGGCAGACAACCCACCTAGGGGAAGGAAACCCTGATTTTAAACCTCCGCTGCCTTGCGGCTATACCCATATATGGGAAAGGCTTTGGGAGTTAACCCCAAGGAAAAATCAGGAGTCGGGGTCCCTTAGGCAGTTGGATGTTGGACATCACATCCCTCTGGCAACTCCTGCGGCAACACTGGTGCCAAACTGCATTGGCTCTGCCTCTCCTTTGGATCCACCAATGTCGAAAGAGGGAAAACCTGCTGCATGGGCAACAGCTTGTTTTCCTTATTGATCTGCCCAGGCCAGCGCCCTGGAGAGGACACTCCAGCTACTCCTCATGGGGTAGATACAACACGGAATGAGGCAGTTACCGGTTTTAAGTCACTCAGGAGCTGCGGCTCCCGTGTTGGACTGCACAGCCACACAGTGGCCTGTGGCTCTGATCCATGGTTGTTCTCGACTGGTTCTCCACTACTACCACTACTACTACTACTACTACTACTACTACTAGTAACAACCAAGAGACCAGGAAGAAACTTCTTTCTAAATGTGTTCAAGGAGATAGAGGTGAAAGCAAAAATCTGGTGGAGATGGCAGTGAAAAGGCAGACAAAGGGTATATTATGAACCAAATCTGGTGACACTCTGCCTAACAGGTGAATGCTTCTTTTGTGGGACTACATCACAACATAGAAGGGTACATAAAAGGGAGGAAGGGGAGCAGGGAGATAAAAAGGAGTGAGTGATGTGCCAAGGACAAATAAAGGGCTAGTAATTAAGGGAAGATGACTTCTGTGGTCTCAGAAATAGAAGAGCCTACAGTGGAATGAGTAAGAAGGGAGAAAGACCAAAAAGGGGAGAAATGAAAGAGACCTTACATTGGAGGTGGGAGAGTGTTTCACTGATGAATGCTCCTTTGGAAGAAGAGAAATGGTGAAGGGAGATAAGGATATTACAACTGGATGAGGCCTGGGGAATTTGGTGTTTGAAAAACCTACTTGTTCTGGGAAGAGGGAAACTGGGGGCAACTGGCACCTGTAGGAGTGGGAAAGGGTGGAAATAGGAAGGTGATTTCCAGGCAAAAGTAGGGGGAAAAAGTCAACAAGAAAGGGTATGTATAAGTGATGGGCTACATAATCGGGAATATGTGATGGAGGAAGGGCTCTACCATGGGAAAGTGTCCCTTCTGACAACTGCAATAAAAATTAAATTTTTCTGATAAGAGTTTAGTATCCAAAATTTATGAACTATATTTCTTATTCAACCCTCTTGCTTTGTATCCTAGATGAATTAATATTGTCTATGCAGAACATTTTTAGTTTCATTTTCTGTCTTTACTTTGTGTATGTATACATTTAACTGATAGCCATTCCCCAATAAAGAAATGGTCAAAAGATATGACCAGTTATCAAAAGAAAAACTGCAAAGTATTCTTAACCACATGGGGAAAAATGCTCTAAATCAGTAATAATAAAAGAAATGCAAATCAGATTAGCCCTGAGGCTTTACCTCATACCCTGCAAATTGGCAAAAATGACTAAAAAATGGCAACGGTCACTGTTGGAGGGGTTGTAGAAAGGTAGCGACACTAATACATTGTTGGTTGAAATGTGGAATGGTACAGTTATTTTGGAAAGCAATTTAGAATTATGCAAATAAAATGACTTAAATGCCCATACCCTTTGAGGCAAATTCTATTACTGAGCTTGTTCCCTAAGGAAGCCATTAAGAAAGGAAAAAAAGGTCCTCATATACTCCAAAATATTTATAGCAACTTTTTTTGTGATAGTTAAGAATGGGAAACAAAGTAGATGCCCATCAATTGAGGGCTAGCCAAACTGTGGAATGTAAATGTAAAAGATTACTTTGCTGTAAGAAATTATGTGTGATGAATACATAGAAATATGGAAAGATCCATATGAAAGGATGCAGAATGAAGTAAGCAGAGCCAAGAATACAATATATGCAGTAACTACAACAATGTAAATGGAAAGGACAACACACCAAAAATAAAAAGTAAGTATTACAAAATTATTCAGATCAAGTGGGTCTCAAATGAAGAGATATGAGAAGATAGCCCCAATCCACCCCTTTGTGGAGGTGAGAGGGCCATAGGTGTT
Source organism: Dromiciops gliroides (assembly GCF_019393635.1). Taxonomy (NCBI): domain Eukaryota; kingdom Metazoa; phylum Chordata; class Mammalia; order Microbiotheria; family Microbiotheriidae; genus Dromiciops; species Dromiciops gliroides. Next base: position 305,306,239 of record NC_057862.1, on the reverse strand, counting down.
ACATATTATACACGTTTTCAGGTTTTTTCACTTTATCAATCAGTATTTTTTCCTCTCCAAAAAAATACTATGTCATATGGGATGGCTTTCTGGAAGGGGGAGAGGGAGGGATACATGGTATATATACTATGGTGATGTAAGAAACAGAAAATATCAATAAAATTTTATTTTAAAAATATTATAAACTTAATAGCCATCAATAAAAATAAAATGAAAATGAAAAACAAGAAATAAGAGATAAAGTCATACATAAATTCCTTTTAATATTATGTAGCCAGTTTGGGGTGGAGTGGCTGAGTTGTGCCAAGAATCTTCTATTGGACAGCCACAGCTAGACCAGAGTAAGTACATGTGCACTCATTCTATCCTTCCAACACCTTGCATACACTTATTTTCTTGCTAAATCTCTCTCTCTCTCTCTCTCTCTCTCTCTCTCTCTCTCTCTCTCTCTCTCTCTCTTTCACACACACACACACACACACACACACACACACACAAGGAAAGTCTAAGGTAGGAGTTAAATATTACAAAAATTTAAGGCATACTTTTTCATTGATTCTACCCTTACCTCAGGATGATCTGGGGCATATTTTTCTCTTTTCAAATTAACTTACTTTCTTTCAGTCTCAAACCCCACAATCAAAGACTTGGACAACCATTTTAGTAAAGGCCCATTCAGTTTAATAGCAGTTTCCAATAATAAAGAAACATGAATAACCTTCTAAAGACCAAGCTTCCAACTTAAGGCCACAAAATACTGAAACCAGGGTTATTTAGCTCCTTTTACTTTCTTCACCCCTTACTCCTCTCTCCCAATGGTCATAGGGGGAAATGGAAGAAGATGGTCAGACAGCAAATGGAGACACAATAATGACTTCATTGAGTTCTGGTCCTAGGGATTAAGAAAAATCGAAAAGGGTGTTGGACTAGCTACTAGATGCCTAATTTTCCACAAAATGTTCTTTATACTTTATCTGTGACCATTTGCAGCTGACTTATCCTGAATTTCCCACTCTCACCACAACTAGTAACTGTTTTGACTTCACCTTATATCTCCTTGGTTCTATTATCCCTGTCCAAGGAATCCAAATTAGTGTTCTAGCTTCTTTCTCTGTGTGTGTGGCTTTCTTAGGGTCTTTGATGCATGTCTTTCAAGTTTTTGGAATAGGGAAGTACCTATAGCTTTTAGGGTGAACCATGTCCTTTTTAGTGTTTTTGTGCTATGTTTCTTTAGGCTATATCTAGGGTGAGGGGTGGGAAGATAAGGTTCCATTCCACATTCCTCCTCGTGCCTAGAAGCCTTGAAGTCCCTTGCAAAATCACTTGGGGTATGCTGACATCTGCAAATATATATCATAAATATCAATATAAATATCAAAATCAAAATAGCAAGGATGCTTATTCAAATATCATAGGTGATCACCCGATGGTACAATTTACATTAAATTCACATCTACATGCAATAGAAATATGGGATAGCAATATCTTAACACAGTATCTCCATACTATTCTAGCATTCTGTGCATATGCTAGACCTCTATTATACAAAGACTTATTTGGAGAAGACAAGAATATAAAAATAGAAGTGTAATATAAAAACAAAAGGTATCAATAAAACATTTTGAAGGAATCATATCCAGAATATGATTTTGAATTATTTTTTCTTCCTTTTGAGGGATAAAATTCTCATTAAATCAAGTCAAGTAATTATTAGATGCTCTAAATCTAGCAGTTAGTTCTTGATTAGTCATCATAGTTTATATATTTGTTTATAGTCATCTGGGGCTATGGCTATTGTTGCTATTTCCTTTCTTGGATTTTATATGAACTCCTGGTTGTCTCTATGACTATTCTTCTTTCTACATTGTAGCTATTATCTGTTTCTCTAGCATGGTTAATTAATATATGTCAAGAATGTTCACTCTTCTATCCTTTTCATTTTAAAACTCTTTCAATTAGATTTATGAGATTCCAGCCCTTACTGGCTCTTGTTAGATGAACTTCAACCTTAGATCTATCCCTTTTCTGATACTATGAGTCACATAGTTCTTAAAGGTCTCAAGGGATGGTGGGATCCACAAGAGGACAGAATGCCTTTTTTATTTTAATTTTTTAAAAATTCAATTTTCTTTTTAGTTATTACCTCCCTCCCATATCTCCTTCCTTTATCCAGTAAGAAAGAAAAACAAAACCCATTACAAATATCTATAGTCCAACAGAACAAATTACCACATTAGCTAGCTAGCTACACACATGTATGTATGTGCGTATGTATCTATATGCATGTATACACACATATATAATGTGGTAATTTGTTCTCGTATATGTTTATACACATATATGTATGATCTTAAGGTTCTTCACAGTCCTGGTCATACTCCCATGGGTGTTTTCCAGCTATTAAATTTTCTGGTTATTAACACTGTATCAGGGCAGCTAGGTGGCGCAGTGGATAGAGCACTGGCCCTGGAGTCAGGAGTACCTGAGTTCAAATCCAGCCTCGGACATTTAACACTTACTAGCTGTGTGACCCTGGGCAAATCACTTAACCCCAATTGCCTCACTAAAAAACCAAAACCAAAAACAAACAAAAAAAAATCACTCTATCAGATATGAGATCAGCTCATATCTGGACACAGATACTCCAGGTCAAAGCTTCTTAAACTGTGCATCATGACCCCATATGGGGTCACATAATTGAATGTGGGAGTTGCAAAAAATGTGGCATTAAATGTTTGATTTGTATACCTCTTTTTTATACCTATATATCCAGGGTCACATAAAAATTTCTTGGTCAAAAAGGAGTCACAAGTGGAAAAGTTGAAGAAGCCCTGCTCTATATGTGAAATGAACAGGGCAGAATCTAAAAGAATTATTACTTCCATAATTTTAGACAATATGTTTCTCTTAATTCAGCCCAAGTTCCCATTAGTATTTTGGGTACCATGTCAAAGTCTTGCTTCATACTGAGCTTTCCAGTCTCCTAAAACATTCAAATCTGGTTCAAATGTAATAACATCATGCCAAGCCAATCTCATACCTATGAAGTAGACTTTTTGAATGCAAGTGTAAAACTTTACATTAATGCTATTAAATTTCATTTTATTTGATGGACAAATATTATTGACTTTTGAGACTTTTTGGAATATTATCTCATTTGTTGAATTAGCAATGTATGCTTCTCCATTTTGTGTCTTCTTCAAATGGGTAAGGTTGGCATTTGTAACTGGTATTTGGATGAAGTCATCTAAGTCATGATGAAAATATTAAACAATTCCTCAGACACTCCAGGGGAGACCTCCCTTCATGCTGACATCCAATTCAGCAAATCTTTATTAAGAACCTAATTATGCCCTGTGACTAGTCCTTCATATTTGGTCTCTTGTCTTAGGACACAAAATGCCATGGATGCCACTCTATATCTGTGCTACAGGTCCATTCTGCAGTTCCCCAACTCCATTCAAAGGCTCTCATGGCTAGAATAGCACCACTTCTTCCTATCCAAATCCTCTGATCTTTTCCTCTCCTTCTAGACTAAGAGAAAATAGGACTACAAGCCTCAAAGTCCTCAGTGGGGGTGCACTTTTCCTGTAATGTCTTCAGCATTTCCCACATTCACTAGGATTAGAAGATCTCATTAAACAAGGATAAAGCAAAATACTCACTCTGGTCTCAAGTGGTTATATTTCTGTGTCTTTTTTTGGTTTTGGGGTTTTTTTTTGGTGGGGCAATGAGGGTTAAGTGACTTTCCCAGGGTCACACAGCTAGTAAGTGTCAAGGGTCTGAGGCCAGATTTGAACTCAGATCCTCCTGAATCCAGGGCCAGTGCTTTATCCACTGTGCCACCTAGCTGCCCAAGTGGTTATATTTCTAATAAGATATGTGGTGAATATGCACAAGAGTATAATATAGTACAATACTATTTCCTCTCACCAAGTTCTAAGAAAAGGCTGTCTGGTCAATTGTTGGGGACTAGATGACTTCTGAGGTCCCTTCTAACGTTTAGATTCTGTGATTTTGTGATAATCAGCAAATAAACATTTATTAAACACCTACCATTTGCCAGGTACTGCAGACACAAAGACAAAAATAAAACATCCCTTGCTCTAAAAGAGCTTATGTTCTAAATCCAGTTTCCTCTTCTGTCAATAGAATCTTAGGGGAATCCCCAAATCCTAACTGTACCCCCCCCTACCAATTTTTCATGTTCTTCCCTTCTCTCTGAAACAAGCTGAGAAAAGTTCAGTCTTTTGTTGTAGAATTTCCTTAAGGTCATAGATGTCAAGCTGGAAGGCATCTCAAAGGTCAGCTTGCCCAGAGTTCTTATGGGTCAACTGATACCTAAGGAGTTTAATTTAGCCTCTTGCTCAATGGTATGAGAGGCAGAACTTAAACGCAGGTCTTCTGACTCCGAATCCAGGGTTCTTTTGGCTGAACCATGCTGACTTTGTTCTTCCACAGTATTGCAACTTTTCCTTTATTGTCTCTTACTTCATTTTTGAATGACTTTCTCTTGAATGTTTCCTTGAAAAGTTTTGTTTCTTTCCTGCATTCTTGTATCTTTTGTTCAGTTGTTTCAGTTGTATCTAACTCTCTATGACCCCATTTTGGGTTTTCTTGGCAGAGTCGTTTGCCATTTCCTTATCCAGCCCATTTTTCAAATGGGGAAACTGAGGCAAACAGAGGTTAAGTGCCTTGCCCAGGGTCAAACAGCCAGTGAATCTCTGAGACCAGATTTGAACTGAGATCTTTCTGATTCCAGGCCCAGAGCTCTTATCTCCCGCCACCTAGGTGCCATTCACTTTGTTCTTCACTTTTTTCCTCAATATGTTATTTGCATAATCCTCCAGTACACAGAGATCTTTTAAACTCCAAAAAGTTTTGCAGATCTTCACATTATAGCATTTGTACTATGAGTATTCATTGATTGAACAAATACACAATAGCAAAAGACCAGTATGAATTTATTAATATTTTAATGCATTTGTATTTTGTTAATCATAGCATGTATTGGAAAATAATTATATATACTTATAAATATGAATGTATGTTACATTTATACATGTAATGTGTTATAAATGTCACATATACAAATAAATATTTAACACGTGTGTAACATTTATTTAGCCTTCAGGAGGTATTTGTTTATTTACTGAATTATTTAGTGAGTAGGCCCTCGCGTGATAATTCCATGATTCTCTAGGAGTTTGTAGTCCACAGATTGGGAACCACATCAATTCTGCTCTTTTCTAATGCCCCTTCCAGCTTGAACATTCTTTGTTACAGAGAGTATTGTGATACAGTGAAAAATGTACTGGATAAGAAGTCAGAGGACCTGGGTTCAAATCTTCCCTCTAATTCCTACCTATGTGACCCTGGGCAAGTCATTTTACATACATGGGCCTTGTCTGTAAAATGAGAAGGCTGAACTGGTTGGTCTCTAAGATCCCTTCCAACTCTAAACCTATGAGTCTAAAGTTCCTTCTATCTCTTATAGTCTCTATTCTAGCATTCTATGTCCTGAGACTCCTTCAAGCTCTATGGTTATGTCCTAATAAAGAAAAGATTCACTCCATTCTGAATATGTGAATTCATCTCTGAGAAAGAGAAAGGCAAAAAGGCATACCAGATTTCCAACTAATTATACAGAATGTGAAATATGTTTCATGCTTGCTTGAAATCCTAAGACAGAAAAAGCAGCAATGAATTCTAGCAAAGCCAGGTTTAGAGAGATTTTGTTGGTTAAGGGGAGGCTATGGGGTACAGAAGCTGATAAGGCCTTGAGGCACAATTTCTCTATGGGGATGCCTAGGATTAGTTGAAGACACTGACAAATTTCCAGGAGAAAACAGAATAAAGTAGTTTTTCCAGTGCCCTCCCCCAATCCCTTTCTTCCCACTGCTAGTGCCTTCCCTCCCAAACTATAGCAGATAGGGTGCTAAACCTGGAGTCAGGAAGACTTGAATTCAAATCTAGCCTCAGAAACTTACTGGCTGTGTGACTCTGGGCAAGTCCCTTAACCTCTGTCTTGCTTCAGTTCCCTCAACTGTAAAATAAGGATAAGAATAGTATCATTGTGAAAATCAAATGAGATAATAACTGTAGAATGCTTTCCAACTTTAAAGTGCTATGTCAATGATAGTTATTTCAGTACTTCATACTTATTTGCATTTATTCTGTATATACTCATATATATTCTTTTTTTTTTGCAGGGCTAGTAAGTGTCAAGTGTCTGAGGCTGGATTTGAACTAAGGCCCTCCTGAATCCAGGGCTGGTGCTTTATCCACTGCGCCACCTAGCTGCCCCCCATATATATATTCTTATTTCCACAGTTAGAATGCATGCTCCCTGAAAAAAGGGATGCTTCCACAATTTATATTTGTATTCCCAGCATCTAGGACAATGCCTGGCACATAGTAAGTACTCAATTAATGCTTAACTGATTGATTGATTAATGACACAAGGCAACTCAAGAAAGAAGATGTGTTATGGCACTTGGGAAACATCTGTAGCTCCTGGTCCACAATCTATGGCCATCTATGACGTGGTCATCACTGCAAGAGGATGCGAGAGAAGGGGCAACACCAAGGCAAGACTTATGCCTGATAAGCAATTGGAATACTATATCATAAACTTCCCTCACAATCACCCTATAAAGTAGGTGATGCAAGTATTATTATACCCCATTTACAGATGACAAAACAGGATTTTCAAGGTACAATGACTTGCTCATGATCACACAACTAGTAAGGGGCCTTAGGTTCAATAGTGTATCTCACAACCTACTACCCACTCTCAGCCAACAAGTTTTATTTACTATGTTCCCAGCATTATCCAAGGAACCCCTTGCAGCCAAGGAACTTACAAATCTCCTCAGGGGACAGTAATACTCATGAAAAACCTAGACAACCATAAGCTCTAAACTGTGGAGTACTGATTATCAATATATTAGAAAGTCACAGAAGTGAGAGGTCTTTGGGAATTGGAGCAATTAAAGTTTCATAAAGAAGATGAACCTTGCACTGGACTTTGAAGGACAGTCAGAATTTGGGTAGACAATAAAGATTAAGTCATTCCAAGTAAAGTGGTGGAAAGTGATGGAAATCTATCACTACAGGTAGAGTTATAACTTAGATAAATTTAATTGGGGGAGGAAAGGATTATACAGAGGGATGTAGTACAGCTCAGGAAAAATAATTTGACCATAGGATCAATTATGAGGACAGAAGAGGTAGTCTCTTCCCTCCCCTTCCTCTCCTGATTTCTATGACAGACATCTCTGCTCCTGCACCTTCTCCCAAGGCCTTTGTTCACCACCACCCTGACCCCTATGGAGGCCCATGTGGACCAAGGACCACAGAGAATAAGAGGAAGGGATGGTAACTTCTGTTTCATAATGAGAAGGAAGTATCTTTGCCCCACATCACATATTAGTATTTATGATCAACTTACTACAAAGTACTATAGTTTTAGTTAAGACTATAATCAAGTCCTGAATTATGAGTTACAGAAAATAAGCTCAAAGTTAATAAGGCAAGATGATGTGGTAGGAAGCACATTGAATTTGGAGTCAGGGGACTTATGTTTGAAATTCAGCTTCATCTGTGTGATGTTGTACAAGTCACTTCTCTTCTTTTGGCCTTCCCATTGGTACAATAAAGCAGTTCCAGGACATATGCCTACAAATATAAAACACTCCAGAAATAAAAGGAGAAAAATAATTAAAGAAATACTAATTGTTCATAGTTGGTCTGTGCCAATGTAGTAAGAAAAATTTACAATGTTACCTAAGTGAATTTACAGATTCAGTAACGTACCAATCAAACAACCAAGAGATTTTTCACTAATTTGACAAAATAATAACATAATTCATTTGAAGGAACAAAAAATCAAATCAAGAATTGCAAAGAAAATACTGAAAAAACAGTAGGAATGAAGTAGGTATGGCCATAATAGATCTCAAAATATGTTATTAAGTAATAATTACCCAAACTATTTGACACTGGTTAAAACACTTTTTAAAAATTGATCAATGGGGGCAGCTAGGTGGCGCAGTGGATAGAGCACTGGCCCTGGAGTCAGGAGGACATTGAGTTCAAATCCAGCCTCAGACACTTAACACTTACTAGCTGTGTGACCCTGGGCAAGTCACTTAACCCCAATTGCCTCACACACACAAAAAAATTGATCAATGGAAAAAACTAGGAAACAAGATTTTTAAAAAACAAACACAGTATTATGATATTTGATAAACCTAAGAACATTAACTGCTGGGGTAGTGCCTCACTATTCTACAGACTCCTCAGAACAGCAGAAAGACATTTGGAAAAACTAGGTTTAGACCAATAAATTGTAATATATACTACAAGAAGACCCAAATAGATGCATAACCTAAATACTAAATGTCATATCACAAACCAATTAAATAAGATGAGGAGGAGATACCTCATACAACTTTGGATATTGGTAGAATCCTTAACTGAGGAAGGTGATCATAGAAGAAAAAAAAGCACAAAGTTTTAATTATGTAAAATTGAAAAGTTTTTGCACAAGCAAATCAACACAGAATCATAAGAGAAACAGTTACCTGAGAGAAAATCTTTATAGTGTAACCAGTGTTATTTCTTTGATGCAAAGAAATAGAATGATGGGGAAATAAGTTCCATGGATTTGAATGGAATCTCTTGTATTGCCTTTACAAGGATGACCCTGGTAAGAAGGGAAAGCTCTGAATAGCATATATCTGAGAAGTGTGAACGGTTGAAAAGAGTTCTATTGTGAAGGGAGTAGAAATGAAAGCTCAAGAGACTCAGGTCAGGAGTTTGAACTGAGAACTGAAAGCGGTTCAGTCAGGGATTTTTTAATTGATTACTTTGGCAGTACTAACAGCAGCGATGGAGGTGGCTAACTACAGAAGAGGTAGTTTTGGTATTTGCATTCATGATGGATGATAGAGAAACTCTAAGAAGGAAGTATGGATTAGGGGAGAAGATGGGTGATGAGAAAGTCCAGGCTCTAGTGAATGGCTGGCACCTTCATCCACCAGGGCTGAAAGGACAGCTGTGACCAGAGAATGAAGAATGTCCAGTCATTGGTAAACTTTCCTCTTCTTGAAAATTCACAATGCCAATGGGGAGACCCTTCTCTCCACTTCTGCCCTCAATTTTATTCTTTAAAGATGTTTACTTGCCTTTTAATTAATATTTTAAATGGGCCCACTTTATATCAAGGATCAAGCCTGATTGCTTTTGAGCTGTATATATTCCTTATTTTCAGAGGGAGGGAGTGGGGAGTGAGACAGCAAAAGAGAATAAGTTTTTAATAATTTGGATACAGATCTATACAAAGGACCAGATTTTGAGCCCTGGTCCACAAGTACTAGGTCTTCTGACGGGAGGCTGAACCAAATAAAAAAAGTAACTTATGGTTTTGATTATTAATAACTTTTATAAACTTCCCAAATAGAGAACTAAACTAGATACAGGAATTTTGCTCTTTGCTCCGGGCTAAAAGTAAGTCAGAGTGCCATTTTTTTTCTGACTGAGACACGGTTGGGCTACTGGGTCATGTTACTTCAGTCACTCTTTCACTCCTCCCCATGAATGTGTAGTGACTAGGGAGTAGCACCTGCATGGTGGAAGGAGAAAAGGTATACCTGGCCCTGGCTGGTGATGCTCAAATTCCATGGCTAGGGATGAGAGAAAGGAGTAGTCTTTTACCTTCTACCTCTTATACCATGACAAGAACAGAAGGCTACAGAAAATATAGCAGCAAATATATCTGGTAAAGAATTGATGTTCATGATATATAAGGAACTGATAAAAATAAATAGGAATCAGAGCTATTCTCAATAGATAAGTTGTCAAAGTATAGAAAGAGTTTTCAAATGAAGGCATGCAAACCATCCATAACCAACCATAGTAAAAATGTTCCACATCACCAATAATAATATAAACAATTAAAATTTCTCATATTCTACTTCACACTCATAAGATTGGCAAAGATGATAAAATGAAAATTTGTTGGAGAAGCTATTGGTAGATAGACAGACTAATGAGATTTTGGTGAAGTAAATAATTTATCCATCCATTCTGGAAAATATTTTGAAACTACGTTCAAAATGTTACTAAGCTAGATATACTCTTTGACCTAGCATTAGCAATCCCATGCCTATACTCAAAAATAGAGGGGAAATGATTGATATATACACAATTATAGCAGCACTTTTTTTTTTTTGGTGAGGAGATTGGGGTTAAGTGACTTGCCCAGTATCACACAGCTAGTAAGTGTTGTGTCTGAGGCCAGACTTGAACTCAGGTCCTCCTGACTCCAGGGCCAGTGCTCTACCCACTGTGCCACCTAGCTGCCCAGCACTTTTTGATATAGTGAACAATTGAGGGGGGAAAGTGAATGCTCATCAGCTGGTAAATGGCTGAGCAAACTGTCATATATAAATGTAATGGAATAGTATCATACATATGAAATGACAAATATGGACAGAGAAAACAGAAGATGAACTCATGCAAAGTGAACTAAGCAGAACCAAAACCATGTACACTATTCCCACATAATATAAAGGAAAACAACCTGAAAGACTTTATAATGCAATGACTAATCATGATTTCAGGAGACTGACAAGCATGTTTCCATTTCTGTTCTTATAACTCCCTCTCCCAACAGCCCCACCACGTAGTCTATGATCCAGTGACACTGGTCTCCTTTCTGTTCTTCAAACAGGACCATCTACCTCCTGACTCTTAGCATTTTATTTGGTGATCCCCTATCCCTGGAGCTTTTTTCCTTCTCATTTCTGCTTCCTGGCTTCCCTAGCTTCTTTCAAGTCTCAGTTATAGCCCCATATCTGCAAGATGCTTTTCTCAGTTCTCCAAATCTTAATGCCTCTCCTCCAAGGTTATCTCCAATTTAAACTGTAAATATTCTTTGTATATAGATGTTTTCATGTTGTTTCTCCAACAATCTCAATAATTGAAAGCAGGAGCTGTTTTTTGTTTGTTTGGTTTTATTTGTTGGTGGTGGTTGGGGGTTGCCCTTCTTTTTATTTCCAGTGCTTGACACAGTGCCTGACATGTAATAGGCACTTAATGAGTGTTTGTTGACTTGACTGGATATCCAGCCTCTTGATAGAAAGGAGATGGACTAGAGGTGCAGAATGAGATAGACATTTCCAGATGTGGCCGATTTGTTGGTAAACATATATTTTCTTTACTATTCTTATTTGTTATGCAGGAGTTTATCTATTTGGGGAATGTGGAGTTAATGGATAATTAATAGCAGACATCCTCCCCCAAAAAAGAAAGAAAACTATCTTTGATAAAACATTTAAAAATATACACAAGCAAAATGAAAAACAAAAACAAAAAGAAGTTCATAAGGGCACACAAACAGGGTAATTCTGTAGTTAGCTTGTTAAATATAAATATATGTATGTGTATGTATGTATTTAACAAACTGTATACAAGAGTTTGTATTGCAGTGGATAGAGCTTCAGGTCTGGAATCAGGAAGATCTGAGTTCAAATCTGACCTCAGACATTTTTTTATTAACTGTGTGTGTGATCTTGGGCAGTTATTTAACCTTTATCTGTCTCAGTTTCCTCATTTGTAAAGTGAGAATAATAATGGCACCTACCTCCCAGGTTTGTGAGGAGCCAATGAGAGAATAATTTAAAAGCACTTAGCACAATGCCTGGTACATAGTTGGCTATTATTATTATTACATACAACTTTTGCTTTTCTTTGTAAATTGAAATATATTTTTTAAATAACTAAGTTCATAATAAAAAGTAAAAATTCAACCCTTCAAAATAAAAAAAAAAATGAGGGACTCAAATTAGATGAAGTTCCTTTTGACTTCAAACCTTGCCATTCTAGGAAAATTCAAAGAAAGGGGAGACCACTGTAACCTATAATTGTAAGGGAAAACTTCACTCAATATGAGGAAATTTTATCCTGGCATGTTCTCTAAGCCTCTTAATGACTTTGCAGAAAACATTTTCTTTCTATATCCTTGCCTTTTCTTGTCCTGATATCTCTGAGGAATTAGGATAAATAAACCAATAGTAGAATTTCTTTATTCCCCTTTTTTTCCTCTGCTTCTTTTTCTTTTCTTTCCTAGGTAATCAATTCATACCAATATATAGTTGTCATCTAGTCCAATCCCCTAACCATGAATCACCTCTACAACATATTCTAAAGATTCTTAGCTGACTAGAGAGAGAACTGATGTTATTGGCCAAGCTGTCTGGGAATAGCTATTGACTTTTAAGAGCCACCTAGAGTTGGAAGAGAGCTTCACAAGAGAGGGCTTCTTGCTCTCTGCTGCCACCTCTGACTTAGGAAGGAAAAGCAGAGAGGATTTAGCAGTTGCAGTAACCTTCTGAGAAAACTTAAGTTGTATTCTCTTTTTTTATTATTTTTATTTTTTTTTTAGTGAGGCAATTGGGGTTAAGTGACTTAACCAGTGTCACACAGCTAGTAAGTGTTAAGTGTCTGAGGTCAAATTTGAACTCAGGTCCTCCTGACTCCAGGGCCGGTGCTCTATCCACTGCGCCACCTAGCTGCCCCCTTAAATTGTATTCTTGTGAGCTTCTAACTGGACATACATGGAAGTGAAGAACTGGCCGGTCTAGTTTCTACAGTCAGAGATAGCAAGTTTAATGAATTCTGCAGTTCTTTGACTTGAAGAGAGCTGCTATTCACATTAATAACCAACACTTTCTAAACACCCTTTTAAGAGCAATAGTTAATTGAGAGCTTTATAAAGGGTATTTTGAGTAGAAAATAGAAGATTTTCCACTTTACCAGAGTGGTAAAAATCAACAGCCAAGTAGGGAAATAGTTTCATGGGGTGCAGATTTTAATTAATGGATCAGCAGCACTAACTCTAGACTACAGTCTAGAGTTGTGAGTTACCCTAAACAATGAGGGTTTTTTTCCCCTCCTGTGTTTCATTGCTGTTCCTTCACTTCCAAGTTCCTTTGTGTGCACACTCTTCACCATAGCTATTGAGTGCACTGGTGAAAGAGTGTAATATTCATGTATATGCTATAATTATTAATAGTTGATGTTCAGTTGCTCAGTTCTGTCCAACATTATGTTTTCTTGGCAAAGATACTGAAGTGGTTTGCCATTTCCTTCTCCAGTGGGTCCGCATTTCGCAGATGAGGAATTGGAGAAAATAGGAGTTGTGATTTGCCCAGGGTGACATAGCTAGTAAGTAAATGTCTGAGGCTGAATTTGAACTCAGATTTTCCTGACTCCAAGCCCAGGGCTATATCCACTGCATCACCTAGCTACCCCCATAATATATTAACATTTATAATATCATTTCCCTTGCCTTATTATTTAGTACATAGATGTGTTTAAGATCCCAAAGTTTCATTATTGTAAGTAGTGGGTTGGTTGTGCAGTTAGAAAACCCAATGAATGAGGGCTTAAGAGCTAGACTATTGAGTAGGGAGTATATATTTCCCCTCAAGAGAGGACTCTGAGAGAGTTCTTTTTTCCATAAAAGTATTTTATTATTTTCCAGTTACATGTAGAGATAGTTTTCAAAATTTGTTTTTATAAGATTTCTAGTTTTAAACGTTTCTCCCTCACCTCCCTTCCCTCTCCCCTCCCCAAGACAGTAAGCAATCTGATATAGGTTATAGATGTACAATCATATTAAATATATTTCTGCATTATTAGTCATGCTGTGAAAGAAGAATCAGAGTAAAAAGGAAAAACCTCAAAAAAGAAAAAAAAATAGAAATAGTATGGTTCAATCTGCATCTAGATTCCATAGTTCTTTTTTTTTTTCTGGATTTGGAGAGCATTTTCCATCATGAGTCCTTTGGAACTATCTTGGAGCATTGTATTGCTGAGAAGAGTCAAGTCTATCACAGATGTTCAACACACAAGGTTGTTGATACTGTGTACAATGTTCTCCTGGTTCTGCTCATCAACTCTGAGAGAGTTTGAACATAACCAGATGGTAGGGATTTATCTTTGAGAACAGACTAGAGGGTTAGGAACCAAACCCATAGAGAAGTGGGATGTCTCACAAACCTAGGAATGACATTTCAGGTTTGTTTATACCCTATGCTGTCCATGGATTCCATCTTTAGGACCACATTTAAGGTGTTACAGTTTAAGGGCATTAGACTAGAACACACCACATAGGACATAGAACATAGACGAGAACACACATCATAGTCTGCTCCATTGTTTGGCTTTCGTAATGTCTACAGGACTGTCTTCAATTCTTCTATTACTGCATAACATACATATACATACTCTTCTCTTCCACTAACAAACATATGGTCCTGCATTTCCATAGAATCTCAGAATTTAATGGGACATAAGAAGTCATCCAACCCAATGCCCAGTCTGCTGCATGGATTCCTTCCAGTAGGGGCTGTTGTCATTCACTCTTTTCCCTTAAAGGTGATAACATATTTTAACTTTGTGGCATAATTCTCAAAATGCCCATTGATAAGGCAGATTAAGGTTGAGGCAAGATGGTATAATAGAAAGAAGTTTGCAGTTAGAGTCAGGAGAACTAGGTTCTGAGGCCTGCCTCTAATACTTATATATGTCACTAGCCATGGCAAGTCATTTTACTTTGGGGATACTTGATTTCCTTATCTGTAAAATGGGGATTCAAATAATACTTACACTATTTACATCTCAGGATTGTTACAAGAAAAGTGCTTTATAAATCTTAATGGATTATTAAAAATAAAGATCCCACTAATGGCCTAAAGCAGATTTGAAAATGCAGTCTTGTCTTCCAACTCCCAGCCATCTGGGTTTTTTTTTCTTGCTTTTTTATTTTAAAGACTTAAAAATATTTTATTTTATTTTTCCATTCAAAAATCTATTTTCTTCCTCTACCACCTCTCTCCTCACCATCGGAAAACAATATGTCACACGTATTGTTGCAATAAAAATTCACAGTCAGGCAAAACAAATTCCTGCACTGGATATGTAGAAAATTATATCTTATTCTTCTACTTGAATCCTTCACTTTTCTGTTGGTAGATGAACAACATGGGCCCTTTGGAATCATCATTGGCCATTGCATTGATCAGAATTCTTAAGTTTTTCAAAGTTTTTTGCTTTTACAGTGTTGTTGTTATAGCATAATTGTTTTCCTGGTCCTGTCATTTCACCCTTTATCAATTTATGTGTTTTCCCAGGTGTCTCTAAAACTGTATCCACCATTATTTCTTTTAGCACAGTAGCATTCCATCACATTCATACACCACAATTTGTTCAAACATTCATTCTTTAATGGGCACACCCTTAGTTTCCAGATCTTTGCCACCACAAAAAGAACTACTATAAATATTTTTGCATGTCTGAGGCCTCTTCCTCTTTCTTTGATCTCTTTGGAGAAGAAGCCTAGAAGTGCTATTGCCTTGTTGGAGGTTAAGCATAGTTTAGTGACTTTGGGGCAGAGCTCCAAATTGCTTTTTAGAATGGCTGAACCAATTCACATCTCCACCAACAGTGCATTAATGTGCCTATTTCCCATTGTATACCCAACATTTGTCATTTTCCTTTTTTGTCAATTTCTGATATGTTTGACGTGGAATCTAATCCCATGTTCTTTCCACTAAACTGTGCTGTTGCTGCTAGTGTTTCTGATGGAAATTCTATAGTATCTATTAAGGAGCATTTTTCCCTCTCAGCATCAAAAATACAAGCTGAATCTATTTCAAATGAATAGTGGAAACAGCAAGCTGAATTCTGAGTAATTATAGTAACCTATCATGGGTCCAGAGAACTGATGATGAAAAAAATGATACTTTCTTCCTCTTGGCAGAGAAGTGAGAGACTTCGGGGACTGAATGTTACACACGCCACTAGACACATAGATTCTATTAGCTGTTTATGCTTAACCATTTTTCTTTGTTACAAGGAGTAATTCAGTTCCAGAGTGTGTGCCTTTAGGGTAGGGATGGGGTGGAGTGGCATATCCAGAAATGAATGTAATATAAAAATTAAAGACACTAATAATATATTTGTGTGACATTCTATAAGAGGAAGATGAGAAGGAGAAGGAGGAAGAAGAGAAAGGCAAGGAGGAAGAAAGGCAAAAAGAAGAGAAGGAAGAAGAGGAGACAAGGAAGAGGAGGACAAAGAGGAAACAGAAAAAGAAAAATAGTGGATATGAATTTACTTAGACTAGTTAACTGTCTAGATAGTACTTTTACAACAAAGATACTAAAAATATGGACATCATGGACTCTCAATAAACTAAGGAGATACAATAAAGATAAACAATTCTTTGTTAGTAAAGGGGAAATTTATGGAATTTTTTGCCTGAGTTAAAGGACTTTCAAATATAAGAAAATACCTGTGAGTATAGATAGTTGTATTTGATGCTACTGGATTTCTGATAAGCCTTTTAACATAAAAAAATTTATAATTCCAATGCCAAAGTCACTAATTTCACCTGCACTGAAATTATAAGCACAAACAAGAACAGAAAACAAAAACTCAACGTCAACTTGTCTAGCTTTCAAAATAAAGTACGCTATAGGAACAGAGGATGTATTTACAAGAGTCATAAAATGATTATACTTGTTCTGAGAGTTTCCTGGTTTGGGAATGAATGGCTGTTACAGACTGATTTCCTATGTTGATTTATTTTTAAAAGACTATCTTCAGGGACACATGGTTTAATTCCACTAGGGTTTTCTTTCTTTCCTTTCTTCCCCTGCATTTTCAGGTGACATTGGAAAATAACTTTCTGGTTCTGGCACACCAAATTCAGAATGGAATCACATGGCAAGCAATCCCTACAGCTTGGAAAACCTCTCCATCTTCCCTCCTGCAAACACCTTCTGCAGTAGGATTTTTTACTTGCCCTTAGCATTTCTGCTGTTGCATTTACCAAAATAAAATACATTTCTGCTTGTCTCTCTCTGGGAAAGTGCTAGCGAGCAGAGTTTTTTTGACAGTTGTATATTAAATGCAGGTGGCTTCATGAAAGCCGTTTCTGTCTTACTCACTACATTAACCATAACCTACAATTTCTTCCAAAAGAACTGGAATGAATTAAATTGTTTAATAAAACCTTACTTACCTGGATAAACTCATTTCTATTTTGCATTTAGATTCCCTAATGCATCTTTCCAGATTATTATTTGCTACATAAAAAGCTAAAACTGTTTACTTAGAAAACCAAACATCAGATTCTAATCCTGGTACCTTTCCAAGTTCTTAGCTACACTGCTGTTGTTTTTTTGTTTTTGTTTCTTTTTACATTTCTACCATAGTATGAGCTGTTGTGTATTTCATTTAGCATGAATTGTTAACTCCCACTCCAAAACTAAATTAAAGACACACATTTTGTTTGTGTCTCTGTGTCAATGCCCTTCCATTATGTTGTTTTGAAACCTATATAATGGAAATATAAAGTTTCAGGCAATAAGTGGATTGAACTTGAATATTTTATGGATTGACTTTAAAACAGTACCCTTGCCTGTTTTTAAACTAGGGTAGATTTTTTTAATATACTTTTTATAATTGTATCTTCTTACTTTAATAGGTTATATATATTTTACATACAGTACAAGTATGTTGTAAATATTTTCAACCAGACACAAAAGATTCATATAGATTCATAAAGAATCATAGAAGAATCCAAACATTTATATGATTATCTAATATAGCATATTGGAGAGCATGCAACACTTCCAGGTTTCTATGGTCATATTCAATGATATCTTCTCTACAGAAATTTCTTTTTCTGAATATTATTTTTAAATAAAGACTGTCAGACTGCCTCTGTCACTTCATTAATTAATATAGGGAGGTCACAAGTGAGGAATTTCCCTTACCAATGCCAATTCAGTACCTTTTCTGAAATTTAAAATCTTAAGAGTTACCTCTAATACTGAGAAGTTAAGTGGCTTGTCCAAGTTCATGCAGTATATGCCAGAGACAGGCCTTGAACCTAGGTTTGGTTTCAAGGCCAGCTTTCTATCCACTATGTACAGTGTCTCTTTTTATTGCTCTCTTTTGTTTTTAGATCACCTCTATTTCTGAATAGATCCCTTCCTATTACCTTTTCCCCTGTCTAGTGATCCATCCCTTGAAATAAAGATTTTTAGAGGAGAAGGAAGTCAAATCACCAATAAAGTAATTGGGGGTAGGGGCAGAATTGGGTTAGTTCAGTTCTGCTCTAGCTAGCTGGGTGAACTTGCACAAATAATTTTCCATCTCCAGGCCCCAGCTAGGTGGCACAGTGGATAAAGTATCCGCCCTGGAATCAGGAGGATGTGAATTCAAATTAAGCCTCAGACATTTACTAGTTGTGTGACTCTGGGCAAGTCACTTAACCCTGTTTGCCTCAGTTTCCTCATCTGCAAATTGAGCTAGAGAAGAAAAGGACAAACCACTCCAGTATCTTTGCCAAGAAAACCCCAAATGGAGTCACAAAGAATCACACACAACTGAACAATAACAACAAAAGTGAAGAAATTGGCAAAATGATCTCTAAAATGTCTTCCAGTTCTAACATCCCATTTACTAAAAATGTATAGGATCGGGGGCGGTTAGGTGGTGCAGTGGATTAAGCACTGGCCCTGGATTCAGGAGTATCTGAGTTCAAATCCGGCCTCAGACACTTGACACTTACTAGCTGTGTGACCCTGGGCAAGTCACTTAACCCCCAGTGCCCCGCAAAAAAAAAAAATGTATAGGATCACAGGATTTAAAAATCATCCAGTCATTTTACAAGCAAGGAAACTGAGACCCAGAGGAGTGATTTGCTGACACAAACTGGAAAAATCAAGATTTGAACCCACATTCTCTGCCTCTCAAACTGATATCCTTTTAATTTTACCCTGTTGCATTCTAGTGTCCTAAAGTCCTTTCTAGCTTCAGGACTCTGGTCTCTCCAAGGTCTCTTCCAGGCCTTGGCTACTGTGATTGAGAGGGTTAGTCCAAATCTATTGTGTTGAACAACTTGAGAAATTCTCCACTAACCCTGGAGATGAAGTGACTGAGGTTTGTCATGTTTTCAAGATTTCAGTTGTTGTTGTTGTTGTTTTTTAACTTTGCTCTGCACAAAACTGTTGAGCCTGGGGTTGTGGGGTGGGGCCGAGGTGGAGGCAGGGAGTGGGAGAGAGGCTTCCTGGAGCATCCCTGACACCCCTAAGCTGAGAAGGCTCCCAAAGACCTTATGGAATCCCTGACCAAGCCAGCAATGTCATTGTTAAAAAGCCCACGTACTGATTACCTTATAATCAAATTTTCACTGCTCTTTCTGACAGGTTTTTAAGTTACTTATGGGATCTATTTATATGTGGAAGCATCAACATTATGCAGTAAATCCAACCACAACTCAGTCACATATTTTATTAAGTTTAAGTTCAGTTAAAGTGCAGAGTAAACGAGGGCCCTATGTCTCTCAGTTACATCTGACTTGCGGTTGCTATAAAAAAGCCCACATGCTGCTCTTTCAGATGTGTTTTGGATTGAAAATAGGATTAATGTGCTAAAGTGTGATTAGAATGGTTAAACACGATTAATTGGAACAGACTTGTATTGC
This sequence comes from Dromiciops gliroides, assembly GCF_019393635.1. Lineage (NCBI taxonomy): Eukaryota > Metazoa > Chordata > Mammalia > Microbiotheria > Microbiotheriidae > Dromiciops > Dromiciops gliroides. Next base: position 305,286,669 of record NC_057862.1, on the reverse strand, counting down.
CAGGGGATCTCCTCTACTCCTGGCAGGCCTCCAGTTCACCAAGTGAACAAAGCCGACCAACTGTCCAAGTTTTTCCATGTCTTTGCTTATGTGCGTTTGCCTATGACTTTTCTCATAGCCAGCTTGTCTCAGAGCAGATTAAACACAGCTGAGAATGTTGGTCTAGGTCTGCAGTGAGGGATCCCCGGGGAATAAGCAGGAACCTCTGGCCCAGACTTTGCTTCTCTGGTGCTGGTTGAAAACTGCCATACACCTAGGGCAAGGGTCCAGGTGGATCGGCAAGGGAGTGGGAGTAATTTGGGGTTCTTAAAATGATCTATTAAACCCCTGAACTTTAATCAAGCTGCTACCACACTGACAGCTATGATTTACTTGCAAATCATTGTAATGGCTAAAAGGGGGCAGGCGGAAGGCAGAGGAGAAGCACTTGTCCTGGAGTTGGGACGAAAGGAAGTTTGCTTCCAGATTCAATCTCTTTAGGTTTTACTATAGCCAAATCCCCTGGCATTGGTGACACACAACATCCACTGTGTTTGTCATTAGCTATTTGACTAGACAGTAGTAAACTCTCCCTGCCTCCCCTTCCCCCGTCCTTCCCTTTCCCTAAACATAGATTAAGGATTTAAAGTTTAGCTAATCAAAGTTTTAACTGATCCTGCCTGTATAAGTCAGAGCGAGTTAGTGTTTCTTTTAAAGAAATACCATCCTAGGGCTGCAAGTTTACACAAATTAAACTCAAATTTTTGAAATGCAGGACCTTTGGAGCATCCCCTTCTAAGAAAGCAAGAGTTAATTTACATGGACTCTAGCCAAATTGACTTTCTAGCAATTCCTATTCCAAATGAATACACAATAAATAGGACCTTCCTCCTGTGGGCATCTTTTAGCATTGGAGAGTAAGACCTGTCATCAGTTTTCTAAATTTAAAAGTATGCTATCCCTTTAAAGGAACATCCCAAACCAACAGAATGGATTCCTGGTGCCCAAATTTACGAAAGTCCATGATTCAGATGGTACAAACAGTACTAAAGAAAAGAGTCCCTCTATTCAGATTTTATACAGAATAAATGGTTTTGTGTGTACATTCTAAAAAAGTGTTTATGGGCATTCTAAGGGGGGTGGGGCAAGATATACCAGGGATTTTGAAATAATTCATTTTAAATTATTTTAGATGTCAAGGAAGGTGCTTAAAAAAAAAAATTGTAATTTTATAGCATATAATAGCTAACTACACCAATTTTATCTAAAGGCAGCATGAGATTCAACATCAGAAGATCTGGGTTCCAGGCCTAGCTCAGAATAACCACAGGCAAAATGAGCTCCATTCCTAATCTACAAAATTAGCATGATAATGTGCCTGAGGGTTGTTGTAAGGAAAGTACTTTGGAAGGCTTAAAATGCTTTCTCAATTTGAGCTATTAATGCATTAAATTAAGTAAAATTTAAACATGGAATAAATCATTGTGTCCCTTAACTTGATTTCACTAGTGATGTGTGCATTTTCACAGCTGAAAGAGAATGTGTGTGAGGACCAGGGGAAAAAAAAAAACAGGAGAGAGACATTTTATAATAAACTCAAGGTAGAGACCTGTCTGAACTTATTTAAAACATGCATTTCTCTTCAATTCATGTCACTCCTTGATTGACTTTAGTTCTAAAATGGAACCTTATAATGCACTAACACAGAAAACTTTTGAGTTTGCTGGTATATTACATTGTTGGCCAGCATGGGCTAGTGCAAAAATACTGCAACACTCTCCCTATGCTTTAATGTCTATCCATGTATACATTTTTTAAATACACTAACATACATGTATGTATATGTGCATATATATGAATGAATTTGCATATATATGCATATACATGGAGGGACTTTTATGTATGTTGATAGGGACAAGTGGAAAATTTAAGCTGTTTGGTGTCTAATGCTGAAAATATTGTTAAAGGATCTGGATTAGGATTAGTCCCTTCCAAAACTTTATTCCATTTTATTAGAGCTCTTTCCTTTATCAATTTATCTTGTATTATATTTGTTTGTGCATTTTCTCCCTCCCCCCATCATCCCCAGAATATCAGCTGCTCGGGGGCAGGAACAATTTCATTTTTGTCTTTGTATTCCATGGGTAGGGGCTTGTGCAAAGTAGATAAATCACCACAGCACAGGAGGCTCTTTCCCACAAGTGACTCCTACTCTGGATTAAAAATGAAGAGCCCTGGGGGCGGCTAGATAGCACAGTGGATAAAGCACCGGCCCTGGATTCAGGAGTACCTGAGTTCAAATCCGGCCTCAGACACTTGATACTTACTAGCTGTGTGACCCTGGGCAAGTCACTTAACCCCCCTTGCCCCCGCAAAAAAAAAAAAAAAAAAAAAAAAAAAATGAAGAGCCCTGATTTAGTCTGATTCCCAAAGAAGGGAATCAGGTTTTCTTGCTCTTTGACTCATTAAGTCACAGCAGAAGTGCTATAAAGAAAATATCTATAACAAAACTTATTTATGCCTGATGTCTAGGATCTTCCTTAAAAGGAATTATTGCACTAAAGAATGTGTGGTGGTGGTGGTGGTGGTTGTATGTTCTACTCTTCATGACCCATTTGGAGTTTTCTTGAAAAAGATACTGTAGTGGTTTGCCTTTTCCTTCTCCAGGTCATCTTGCAAATAAGGAAACAGGCAAACAGGATTAAGTGACTTGCCCAGGGTGATATAGGTAATAAGTGTCTATGGTTGGATTTGAACTCAAGTATTTATGACTGCAGGGATGGCAGTCTATATCCACTGTGCCATCTAGCTGCTTCTCCCCCCCACCATGCTAACAAATTCTTAAAACATTAAACAAGAACCTGTCACAACTATTATACTATTTTGAGAGGGAAACTAGGTGGTGCAGTGGATAGAGCATTGGCTCTGAAGTTGGTAGGACCTAAGTTCAAATCACTTCAGACACTTACTAACTATGTGACTGTGGTAAAAAAATATGAAAGTTTTTTAACAGTCGGTTAGGATAACTGAAAGACTCCAGTTTTTGAAGGACCACCCTTTTGGGGAGGAGACCAACAGTCCGCCTGCTGCGCACGTCAGACTGCCTGCTACGCACTCGACTTCCGGGGTGCGAGCTTAAAAGACAAGGAGAGAATGGAAGTAGGGCTTTTTCCTGCTCTGCTGGTCTCCTGACTGCGCTGCACAGACGGTCTCTCTCTCTCCAAAGGTGGCCTTCAGTTTTGGTGAGTTTTTTATAAGGAATATAGACTAAGCTTAGACTTAAGACGATTTGTATTGTGTTTCTACTTTCCTATCCTTCTAATCAACATCACCTTTTGACTACCATAACAATAAAAGGTCTATCTAGAAAACCAAAAGCTTCTTCCATTTACCAGTCTGGGAGATAAATTAAGGGAAAGGTTAAGTAGGGGAGATTTATGATCTAATATCCAATTTTAAATCTCACATGACCCTGGGCAAGTCACTAAATATCCAGGGCCATCTCCAGTAAGGCTGATGTATATCTTGCCACTGGACCCAGATGGCTCTAGAGGAGAGAGGGAAGTTGGTGACCTTGCATAGCCTTCCCTCACTTGAATCCAATTCACTGCAAGTTATGACATCATCCCAATGTCACAGTCCTCTTTGAGAACAAAGGACAAACAACAACTATCCTGAGAGGTAAAGACAATTTTGTGGGATGGCTGAATAGATATTTCACACTTAGTCATCTCAGATCTGCACTGTCTGAGCAAATAACAAAGTTCCAATCTTAAAATAGCTAACTTTACACCTCTCAGATTGGCTAAAATAGAATACAAGGGGGAAGCAACAAATGTTGGAAAGGATGTGGGAAAATTGGAACACTAATTCATTGTTGGTGGAATGGTAAACCAATCCAACCATTTTGGAAAACAACCTGGAATTGTCTCCAAAGAGTTATTAAAATGTCTATATCCTTTGACCTAGTAATATCACTATTAGGCCTATTTCCAAAGATGATTAAGAAAAGAGGAAAAGAACCTATATATTCTAAAATATTTATAGCAGTTCTCTTTGTGGTGGTAAAAAGCTAGAAATTACAGGAATACTCATCAATTGGGAAATGACTGAACAAGCTGTGGTATATGATTGTGATGACTGTGCTATAAGAAATTATGAGATCAATGATCTTAGAAAAACATGGATAGACTTGCACAAAATAATGAAGAGTGAAATGAACAGAACCAAGAGAAGGTTCCATAGAGTAACAGCAATATTGTTGTAAGAACAACTTTAAGTGAATAAGTCATTTTGATTATTATAAATACCCAAATTAACTATAAACGATATATGAAGGAAGATGCTATCTACATCCAGAAAAAGAACTGATAAATAGAAGTTTTTCTAGAATGATTTTCCAGATATGTGTGTATACACACATCCATATATACATACATACATACTTAAATATTTGTGTCTAATGGTAGCAATCTTTTGGGCAGGGAAGGGGAAGGAACAAAAAAAAAAGAAATTTACATGATAATTATATTATATATTTAAAAGGAATAGAAAATTGTACATAATACAATAGAAGTTGCAGTTTCATGAGCAATCATTTTTTTATTCTGTTATGGAAATGCTTGTTTTAAACCATAAATTAAAAATAAAATAAAAAGTTGGGTTTTTTTAATTTTAAAAAGAGTTTTAAAATAGTTTCAATTCTCTGACCAAAGATCCCGGCATGACTCTTTAGTAGTCCCTTCAGCTTTGGCTGATCCTGCCAGTGGTCAAGTCCACATAGTGTCAGGAAGTACCTTTCACTGGGCATCTGGTACTGACTCAGAAACTCTTAACCTCTTTAATCCATGAATTTTCCCCTATGGGCAAATGTCCATTTCTCAGGATCTGTGTTTGATGACTTGGGCTAAGGGAAAGAAAAACCAAACAGAAGATCCAGTCAGGAACTTGAGTTCAGTCTCAGGCTCACCTAGGTAATCACATATTCTCATTGAGGCCTTGTACTTGAGTTGTAGCTGCCAATACTGCTGGGAGTTGGGAAGAGAAATCCCCTCCCTCATGCACCTTGTTAAAAGTCCAAGGGAAAGGCTGCCTGAGTGCCAAGAGATATGCTCCAAAAGAAGAGACTACAGACTAGAGCTCTCATAACCTCTTGTGGGGAGACATTCCTTCACAAGAGGCAATCCCTCAAGATATTCAGTAATCATTCCTCTTTGACAAAATTCTCCCCTCTTGCCCCCAATCATGGGGACTAAGAGACAAACCATGAGTCACTTAGTCTTGAATATACATTGGCAAAAGGCCACAGCACATTTCCAACTCCAAGAGATGTTCTCCAGTCGAGAAAAACTGGATTTTACTCTGATTATCCCTGCTACATCAATTTAATAAATGTTTGTTGTTTAATTGTCACCAAGATTCTTTATGGTGCCTGGTCACTGTGTTTAAAAATAGTATGGGGGTAGTTAATGTGTCTCCTCTAACCTTCATCAAAAAAGCAACAGAACATTACATACCTACTATCTTGATGCTAAAATTAAGGGCCAGAAGAACTAGCTGCACCTGTTTCTTTAGAGGGTTGACTTTTTGGTTTTTGGTTTTGAGTCTTTGTTTGGGGAAAAATCCAGGAATCTCTAGAAGATTTCTGAACTAGAATGATATGAATGTCCTAGGAATGCAAAAAAAAAAAAAAAGAATCATATAGTATTTTCATCTTTCACAAACAGGAAAGATTCCACCAAACCTCAATTACTCCTACCACTGACACCACCACCACCACTGCCAACACCACCATCACCGCCACTACTACTACTACTACTGCTGCTGCTGCTGCTGCTGCTACTACTACTATGTGCCAGACACACTGTGCTAGGCGCTGATATACGAATTGTTGTTCAGTCATTTCAGTCATATCTGACTCTTCATGAACCTGTTTGAGGGTTTTTTTGCAAAGAACTAACATGGTTTGCCATTTTCTTCTTTAGCTTATTTTACAAATGAGGAATTGAAGCAAACAGGGTTAAGTGACTTGCCCAGGGTCATGCAGCTAATAAGTGTCAGTGGCCAGATTTAAACTCATGAAAATGAGTCTTCCTGACTCCAGGCCTGGTACTCTATTCCCTGTACTGCACTCTATCCACTATATCACTGCTGGGATACAAATACAAAATATAAAACAATCCTTGCTTCCAATAAGTGTATATTCAAGAAGAGTCACAGGACCAGATCACTAATGTAATCTTTGCTGAAAACAACACAATTTGAAAAAATATTAAAGGATCCATTTACAAAATATTTTAGTACAAGGGAGATATCAAAAGATGAAGGCGGCAGAGGGAGGATTGGTGCTGTTATTATCCAAGAAAGAGATCCAGAAGACATCACTAACAACTCATTCATATGTCAACTTCCTCGTCTTTATAATCTTATGAGTAATATCCACACATATCTTCACATTATTATCCATGAATCTATAATGAGTAGAGAACAGAGACAGAGTTCTATAATTGATTTTTTTTTTATAGTGGATGATCTTTCAGTTAAATAATTAACTGAAAGGTGAAAATTCAAGGTTTTTTGTGTCTATTATTCATTGATAAGCCAAAAAACAATTTGACTTGACAAAGCAAAACTGTCTTACAATCTCTCCTCCAATACATGAATCCATTGTGCATATGTTATGATGATGCGTGATTCCTTGCTCAATGCATCCACAGAAATAGCTGTTCAACAACCCTCTGATTATCAACATGGAAGGCAAAAAAGCAAGTGGATGTATGTTGAACAAAGGTGTCTGCTATGATTATGGAAATTATCTTCCATTGATTCCATCCAGATCAGGTCCTTCCAGTGATGAGGTCCTCTAGATACTCCTCTTTGGAGAGGGAGGATCTTGTACCAATTGATTGTATCAAGTTTTGGGAACATTGTAGGACCTCCTTACTCCTCCGTGATCTCAAGAGAAATGCATCTAACAATCCTTACAGGAGTTAGCAGATGAGTTTCGTCATTCAGTTGTTCAGGTGTGTCTTACCCTTCACAATCCCATGAACTAAAACATGCCAAACACTTCTATCCTTCACTATCTCTCAGTCTATCCAAGTTTTGGTCCATTGTTTCCATGACGCCATTTATCCATCTCATCTTCTCCCATCCTCTTTTCATTTTGCCTTCAATCTTTCCTAACATCAGGGTCTTTTCCAATGAATCCTGTCTTCTCCTTATGTGGCCAAAATATTTAAGCTTCATTTCAAGTATTTGACCTTCCAGTGAATAACTTGAATTAATTTCTTTAAATGTTGACTGATTTGATCTCTAAGTAGTTGAGTTAGCACTTAAATATGGACATTTTGGATAAGCATTGCAGATGGATTATATATTATGCTCAGAATGAAATAGTAGAAAGAAAGTAGACTATACTCAGGGGTATGCTAGTAAATGTATAACAACCAGCTCTCTGAAAAGATTCTTTTTTTGTTGTTGTTTAATCTGCATTATTAACATTTTCTTCAACTCTTTCTTAAATCTAAACAATTAATGAAATAATAAGTCAATCCTGATTTACAGTATTTGCTGATTCACAACTGGCTGTCACAGGCCCATATAAGTTGGTTCCACCAAACACACTGAACCAAGGAAATTGTGCAGTGCTTTAAATAATTCTAAGCTGATTCCAGGGACAAAAGTATATTTTTAATACAAATGTTCTAAAAGATAATAGAGAGATGTCAGGTGGGTATAAATAAGCTGCATTCCATTTCCAGTGATGATCTATGTATAAGAAGGGGGACAAGGGATATGATCAAAGAAATGCATGATCAGAAAGAAGAGAGGGCCAGCCATATATCAGGAACTAAGGATAATTGACTGATGGTCATGGTGCTAGACTTGTATCAATGAAATATAAAATAATCTCTTAGAGAAGGCCTCTAGAATACTAGGTATATACTTGGTAAAAGAGTTCCAGAGAAACATTGATAAAAGAATTATACAAGATGAAGAGAAGAGGATAGATTATGTTCTTAATCACAGGAGGAAAACTATAATCAATAAGATGGAAGATCACTGAGTCACTGAATTATGAAAGTTTAGCCATTAGGTGGTTAATATAGGCATACCACTATTCCCTGTCAACCAACAAGAATTTATTAAGTTCCTGCTGCATTCTAAGGACTGAACTAAGCACAAGGGGTACAAAGAAAGATAAAAGACATTTTTCTTGCTCTCCTAGAATTCCCAGTCTAACAGGGGCTGACAATATGCAAATAACTATGTACAAAAAAAATCTATACCAGATAAATTGGAGATGATCAGCCAGGGGAAGGCACTAGCGCAGCAAGCACTAGAACACCCTCTTTATCTGGCACTATCAGAATGTGGATGAAGTTCACTTTTTCCTAATTCCTTCTTTTTGTTATTGTTCAGTTGTATCCAGATCTTCCTGACCCCATTTGGGGGTTTCTTGGTAAAGATACTAGAGTGGTTTGCCATTTCCTTCTCCATCTCATTTTATAGATAAGGAACTGAGGCGGAGGGTTAAGTGACTGGCCCAGATTCACACAGCTAGTACATGAGTCTTTCTGATGCCAAGTCTGGCACTCTATCCACTATACCACCTAGCTGCCCATAATTCCTTCCTTAGCCTATCCCTTAGTCAATGCCTCTACTCCACCCCTCACCTGGGAGTGGACAGAGTCCTTAGAACTTCTGGGCCCCTACAGTGGAGAAAGTAAAATTCCCTAAGGCTTATTTCCTCTTAGGGAAGCATCTCCTCCCCTTTCTCTTCCATCACTAATATGTGTTTACTTATGGCTCAGGCATTGCCTAACAATGGTCCAGATTCACAAGGTTTATTCTTTCTCTGTTATTGGGAAGCTTATAAAATTATTAATAAAGGAAAACTCATTGAGATTCTCTATCATTTGGCTCAAACCCCAAACTAAGGGAGAGCCTGAAACTTTGGACCTGTTTCAAACCTCTGTCCTTTTTTAAAAATCTCTGTATAGCAAAAGCTGTTCATTGGATCTTTCTCTTTTGTACCCCATCCCTATCTCCATTTATAAATAAGGATATACATAAATAAAAAACAGTTAGGATTGGTCAGATTTAAAAAAGAATTTTAATGAGCCAAATTTGGTTACTAATTAAATAAGGCATTATCAATCAACTTAAAGAAGAGAGAAACATCAAGGAAGATCTTTGCTATAATGGGCAAGGGAAGAAAGGAGGAGGAGAGTTAAATTACATCATTGCCTTTCCAATCTCCCAGAGAGAAACAGTTCAGTCAGCCTCAATTCACTCCAGCCACACCTCTCATCAGAGTCCCAGAAAGCAAAGGCGGTGACCTACAAGGACAAGCAACTTCAGGCACATAGTTCATAGTATACTTATCCAACTTCTATCGCTTCTCTGGCTTCTTGGGTGCTGGACTCCATTCAAGTCCCAGGATCAGTCTCTTTCCCCAAACCAAAAGAAACTGGTCAGAATTCCCTCTTTGCTTGCTGGATCCACATGGTACAAAGTCCACAATATTCCTCAGTCCCTTCCAGAATGGGAACAAACAATCAGGGACTAAATTTCCCAAAAGCTCATCCAGCCAGTCCCTGAAACCTTCCTTCTGCCCACTGAGACCCATTTCCAACAGTAGAATTAGACAGGACACTTTCCAAAATAGTTTCATATATGTTATGTACTGAAGTACAATTGGGAAATATTATTCAACTCACTTATATGATCAATAGCTAAATGCCAAAAAAATTTTAAAAATTAATTTAAAAAAAATAGGGGCAGCTAGGTAACACAGTGGATAAAGCACCAGCCCTGGATTCAGGAGGACCTGAGTTCAAATCTGGCCTCAGACACTTGACAGTTACTAGCTGTGTGACCCTGGGCAAGTCATTTAACCCTCATTGCCCCACAAAAAAAAAAGTTAAATGCCTACTAAATGAAAATGAGGGGTCCAGGAGGCTCAGGGAATATCTCATGGAGGAAATGTCCTTCTGTTAATCAGTGGGATAATTTGACTCAATAAATTAGATTCAATAATCATTGAAGTGCCTATAATAGAAAAGGCATTGTGCTTTTTTGTTGTTCAGTCACATCCAACTCCATGACCCCATTTGGGGTTTTCTTGGCAAAGATACTGGAGTGGTTTGCCATTTCTTTCTCCAGCTCATTTTACAGATGAGGAACTGAGGCACACAGGGTTAAGTGATTTGCTCAGGGTCACATAGCTAGGAAGTGTTTGAGGCCAGATTTGAATTCAGAAAGATGAGTTTTCCTGACTCCAAGTTCAATACTGTAGCACCTAGCTGTCCATGACGTGCTAGGAGCTGAGAATACTTAAGATTGTTCAGACATCAACATTGCTCTTAAGGAGTTTATAGTTTGATAGAGTGAAGAACATTAATGTAAGTAACTTAGATACAAATTAACCAGAAAAGTAAATTAATAATTACATTTATTTATTTACATAATAAACCTTATAACTTTTTACATCTTTAAGAAACTTTTAACTTGAAATATATAGCTATTTTGCTGCAATTAGTACTTTAACATAATAAAAGCAAATGTATACATAGGTATAAATATATGGATAGACTATTTTCATGGTCTGCCCATTTTAGTTTTCAGAGCCATCTCTATCAAAGAATTGCTTGGGAAGAGTGTCTTGATAAAAGGCAGGTAGGTGGCACAGTGGATTAGAGTACTGGACTTGGACTCAATAAGACTCATCTCCATGAGTTCAAATCCAGCTTCAGACACTTACTAGTTGTGTGACCCTGGCAAGTCACTTAACCCATATTTGCCTCATTTCTTCATCTGAAAAATGATCTGGAGAAGGAAATGGCAAATCACTCTAGTATTTTTGCCAAGAAAACCCCCAAATGGGGTCATGAAGAGTCAGGCACAACTGAATATCATTGGTATTTCTTATTTTTTCTCATTTATCTTACCTTCTTAGAGTACCAGAACCAAAGGAATGCCACTCAGCCCACTGACCTTAGTGCCAGGCTGATCATCCCAATGGTTCTGAGTAAAGCCAGAACATAATGCTGTTATTTCTTAGGTTCATACAAGTAGTTATGTCACACTCGTTGGGTTGTTATCCAAATCAATGGCTCTGCTAAAGCTCAACTCAGGGAATGTGGTTCCTGTTGGACATCACCCTGACTAATATTCACTTATTCTTGCCATTGTCCTCCTTCATGAGATGGATAGTGGAATTGAGCTTTGAGGGGCTTATTATTAGTATTAATAATATTATTAATGATGATGATAATTATCATTATTATTATGAATGGAACAGAATAAAAGATTTCATCAGAGAGATGGACGACTGGAAAAGGATGTGGGATGGTAATGCAAACTGTATTCACTGTATTGGTATTCATATTATGCCAAAAGTTACAAAGGACAGCCCACAGGAAATTATATGGATGCCCTGTGGAAAATTTTTGTGAAGATATGGATAAAAGTCAAGTACAATGAAAAGGTGTGAGAGGCTTTGACCTCCTCTCTTGGAGGAAGAGCCCATATTGATAATATTAAAGACCCACCAAAGTATCCAGAAAAGAAAACATAGATATGAAGAATTAAAAAAAAAACTATGAAAAAACTTCAATGAAGTGATGCAGAATGAAGAAAACAGAACCAAGATTACAATATACACACTGACTACAACCATGTAATTAAGGACAATAAGAGCAGTGTAACGATTGGAATGATGCCACCTGCTGGAGACTTACTGTAGGAAAGCTATGCCATGAGGAGAAAGCACCTGAGTGCAAGACATGTGGCTTTTCTTTGGTGTCAGGGAGTGACGTTTGCTTGTGGGAGGAAGAGGGGGTGAGACTGGAGCTCTTGTTCTCTTTTTTCAGGACTCTGTTGGAAAGTGGAGCTAAAAATGTGCTCTCCCTTTAATAGATGGATGAATCTAGGCCTTTCTCCACCAAAGTCTTATTCTCCTTAATAAATGCTTCAAAGTTTAAACTCTTGTTAAAGCTTGTAATTTATTGGTGACTACTCATTAGATATTTTAAACAGACTAGCTAGAATTTTAGCCTCTATACAGCAGCAAATCACATTAAGTATTCAGAAAAAGAAGATCATAACTGGTCATGGGAATAAACAGGTAGATTGTGTTATTACGTTAAAGTCTTTTGGTGTATGTTTTACAATAAGTAAATAATATAAGTTTAACACATCTACTAGACCTTTCAATTGTTTTATTTCACTTTCTTCATTTTTCCTTTTTCTTTTCTCTTGTTCTTGTTTATATATTTGAATACTTACACTTGTCAAAAGAACTTAAAATTACTTTTAATCACTGAAGAAAGAAGACTGAGACAGTAGTGTGGAGGTGAGGTGGATTCACAAAGGAAAAGAATGGAGGCTGAGAAGAGATAAGAGCCTAAATTTGTTTGGTTACTGCTGGAAAACAGAGGAGGGGTTTAAGTATAAGGTATAGCGTAGAGATATAAACAATAGAACCTGACACAATGTATTCAATTTCATTTAATTCAATTTGGGAGGCACTTATTACATGCCTCCTATGTACCAATCAATCTTCTGGATACTGGGGAAACATATAAAAGTAAAACAGTTACTGAATTCAGGGAGAATTTATTTTACTGGAGAGAAAAACCATGCCCACTCATATCCTTCTAGGGAGGCACCTTGGTACAAAGAGTTAGAAGATCTAGGTTCAAATTCTGCCTCTTACTATCTGAGCAAGGCAGGTCATTCAACTTTTCTACACTTCAGTTTCCTCATCTGTAAAATGGGGAACTTAAAGTAGATGGCCCCTGAGGTCCCTTCTAGCTTTATATCTGTGGTGCTATGAACACAAAAAGGGATAAATGATTTTGATAAGAAGGAAAAATAAAGGTTGTCTGAAGAGATGGGTGGCTATACAGAGAACTTACTCAAAATTGTTAAAAAATATGTACAGAAGGGGCAGCAAGGTGGCGCAGTGGATAAAGCACTGACTCTGGATTCAAGAGGACCTGACTTCAAATCCAGCCTCTGACACTTGATACTTACTAGCTGTGTGACCCTGGGCAAATCACTTAACCCTCACTGCTCTGCGAAAAAAAAACAAAAAACCCCAAAACAAAACAAAAACAAAAACATGTACAGAAGATGGAAGTGAGGGCAAGAGATGGAGTGTGACACTGTTCTTTGAGAATATTGTCAAGAATGCTCAGAATGAGATGAAGCCAAAGGGGAAAACCAAGGACTACAAAAAGGATTTTTTTTTTAGCTTTGGGGAAAAAAGAAGACATTCAAAGAATTGGCAATTAGCTGTTCTGCTTGACTTCTACTGCATCACCACCACAGTCACCATCACCACCACAACCACCATCATCATCATCTTTTTTATGGTGTTGGGTCATATCGAGGAATTTAGGACTATTAAGTTTAAACTGTCCAGCTAAACTGGAGGAACACACCTTGAGAAGTAAGGGGGGGCAGCTAAGTTGCATAGTGGATAAAGAACCAGATCTGGATTCAGGAGGACCAAGTTCAAATCCAGCCTTAGACACTTGACATTTACTAACTGTGTAACCCTGGGCAAGTCACTTGACCCTCATTGCCCTGCAAAGAGAGAGAGAGAGAGAGAGAGAGAGAGAGAGAGAGAGAGAGAGAGAGAGAAGTAAGGGAGATAAGCTCATTAGGCATGGCTGCTGCCTAAGTGGTACCAAAAGGACAGAGATAACTCCAGAAATCAGAAACACTCATCACCCACTTTCTCCCCACCCACCCCCAATAAGGTACATTCCATTCTCAGGTGATCACCCCATCTACCATCTATAAAAGCTTTTGCCTTTCTCCTGGCCTAGGAGATAGTTCTCTTAGAGAACCATGTTTCTCAGAACTATCTCCCTTTGACAGAAGTCATTGACTTCTCTCTTGATCTCCTTTCTCTAGTGCCTAAATAAAAGATTATTTCATTCTAGTTGGATTTGTGTTCAAGAAGGTGTAATTCTTTAAAGAGGAATACCTAAGGACCCCTCCCACCGCCACCACTAATTTCCCACATGATATAATTCTGGCGTCCAGCGGGGAATGGGAAATTCCTGTTTCCTCTTGACACAAAGCCCAGAGGTAAGAACTTCCTTTTTGTTTATTCTCTCTCTCTCATGCCTGATTCTATCTCTCACCCACCTCATGAAGGGAAAGAGGTGGGGGACCAGCTTTCCACACGACTGTGATGGGCAGCTCGGTGTCTCCCTCCTTCACCAAAAGCTCTGCCAGCCCAGAGAACCATGTTCAGACCCTCCCCTGGGGCTGAGGGGATATTCAGAAGGATTCCCCTTTGGCTACACTAATTGGACTAACAGCCTTAGAGAGAATATTCTGAGAGATTTCCCCTTTGAGTACATTCTGAACAATGGAGCTAAATTCGACCTTGGAAATTGGAAACTGGAAAATAAGAAAAAATGAACAAACAAAAACAATTGGAATCATTTTGCACTAGAAAGCCCTCATAGCCTTAAGCCAGATCAGCCCCAACCACACTGGCAGTGAGCTCTAGTTTGCTATCTTGTCTTATGTGCATTTATGTGTCAATCAATTGCCATGATTATGTGTCTATTCAGAAAGTTGTTACTTACAAGGTTAGTCCCTGTAAGACCATGAGAAGGGTGAGTTTGATGGATTCTTTTAATTTCCAAGATGGTTACAGGGGCCTGGAATCAAAATGGAGGACACCTCACGTCCTAACCCCTACCCCACCCCCCTTTCCACTTGGCAGCTTCTGGTATTATAGGGCTGAGCTCCTCTCTTTCCTCATGGCAGTTTCTGCTATGGGGGGAGGGGAAAAATCTGATAGCATCTAGTTCCTAAGATTTTGATCTGTTATATACTGCTACTTTTGAAATCTTTTGTAGTAGAATAGTTTAAAATCAGGAATTATGTCACAAGGGAAATAGTTTTTTGGGTGGGGTGTCCTTAGATATTCCTCTTTGAAGAATTACACCCTTGCCAACACAAATCCAATTAGAAAAAAATAATATTTTATTTAGGTATTAGAGAAAGGAGACCAAGAGAGAAGCCAAGGACTTCCCTCAAGGGGAGATAGTTCAGAGAGATATGATTCTCTGAGATATCTATCTCTAGAACAGGAGGAAGGCAAAAGCTTTGATAGATGGTAGATGGGATGATCAATGGAGAGTGGAATATCCCTTATTGGAGGTGGGTGGGGAGAAGTTGGGTGAGGGGTGGTTGTTCTGATTTCTGGAGTTATCTCTGTCCCCTTGGTGCCACTCAGGCAGCAGCCATGCCTAATGGGCCTATCTCCCTTACTTCTCAAGGTGTGTTCCTCCTTCAGTTTAGCTGGCCAATTTAAACTTTAATAGTCCCAAATTCCTTGATATATCCCAACCTCATAACAATCTTTATCATTATGATTTCCTTCCACTCTCCCACCCATGGTAAGCTTATCATCAGGATGCTCACCATGATAGAGATTGCTTAGCTTTGGTACTCACACCTCATCAGCAGGTGAATGTCTCTCTGATTGAAGGACTGGAAGACAGAACAAAAAATTCTTGTCATAGTCTGCCTTTATATAGGACTCAAAATACCACACATTTCTTCATTTTGACACCAGTTGCTCTGTTTGGCTTCACCTTTCACCATCATCATTATGCCCCTGTGCAAGGTACCATTTGCACCTTCCACTTCCTTTCAGTTTCCTTTTGTATATTCTCTTCCTTTAAGGCCAGACATTGTGTTTCTTTTTCTTATTTGTATGCCCAGTGGTTATCACAGTGCCTAGCATGTAGTAATTGCTTAATAAATGTTTATTAGATTGGATAGAACTGCTGTTTAGAATGGCTAGAACAATGACAAAAAGAGAGAAGGTGGTTCTTTTTTTTTTCAGGGCAATGAGGGTTAAGTGACTTGCCCAGGATCATACAGCTAGTTAAGTGTCAAGTGTCTAAGGCTGGATTTGAACTCAGGTCCTCCTGAATCCAAGGCCAGTGCTTTATCCACTGTGCCACCTAGCTGCCCCAGAGAAGGTGGTTCTTAATGATTTAATGCCAACATGGCAGAAGGTCTCCATTGCAGTGTTCCAAAGATCTGTTTGTTTTTTCTTGTGATGTTTATGATGTGATTTTTGTGATGTTTTATCTTTGTGATATTGGCCTAGATAAAGGAATAAAGGCATAGGTGGCGTGCTTCTCAAATTTTCACAAAGTACATTGCCAGATGGGATGGTTAACATTTGGATGACAGAGTCTAGATCCCCAAAGACCTTGATGGGCTACACTGTAGAGCTGAATCTAAGGTGATACTGAACAAATGAAATGTCTTACACTTGGGTTAAGAAAACAACTTCAGAAGTAAGATTGAGATTCTTGGTTAGATGGTACTTTGTGTAAGAAGGATCTGGTAGTTTTAGTGGACTGGGAGCTTGATATGAGTCAACAATCAAATAGCTAATGAAACCTTGGGTTAATAGTGGTCAAAAAGCTAATATGATCTTAGACTACATTAAAAGAGGTGGGAAGTTCACTGGATTCTCATTTGGTCAGACCACATTTAGAATACAATGTTTAGTTTTGTACCTTACCAGTTAGAAAGGACACATATAAGCATGAGAACATCCAGAAGAAGGAACCAAGAATGATCATGGACCTTGAGTCCCAGTCATCTAAGTATCAGTTGAAGGAATTAAGGTTGTTTAGCTTGACAGAATCGTGGAGAACAACAAGAAGATTGAAACCATTTAATGGAGTTTTTACTGATCATCCATGTACTCCTCAACCCTTGCAACCTGGCTTCTGTCCCTACTACTTTATTGAAAAATAAGATCACCAATAACTTTTAAAAATCCATTTTGAATTTTATTTTTTTAAGTCAAAGAATTTAAGAGGTGGAGAGGACTTCAGCAGTTAACTAATCCAGCTCATAAGAAGTGAGAATCCCCTCAAAATCTTGACAGGTTTTTTAATTAGTACTCTTTTCTCTGTTTACTGATGAGTTTCTTATCACCAATACTTTCCTCTTTTTTCACTCTCTTTTATCTCTGTGGCCCACCCCCTCCCTGTTTACATTTTGTTCCCTAGGCTTCTCTGAGACTGTTGGCTTGTGATTCTCCTTCCATTTCTTTCTTTCTTTCTTTCTTTCTTTCTTTCTTTCTTTCTTTCTTTCTTTCTTTCTTTCTTTCTTTCTTTCTTTCTTTCTTCTTTTTTTTTTTTTGGTGAGGCAATTGGGGTTAAGTGACTTGCCTAGGGTCACACAGCTAGTGTCAAGTGTCTGAGGCCAGATTTGAACTCAGGTCCTCCTGAATCTAGAGCCAGTGCTTTATCCATTGCGCCACTTAGCTGCCCCTCCTTTCATTTCTTTTAACTGTTCTTTCTTACATTTCTCCTAGTTCCTCCTCCTTTCTTATACAGGGTATTCAATTCAGTTCAATCTATGGATGAAAAGACAAATGACCCAAGTTCTTTGCCTTAGGAATATCAGCACCATTGGAAAGGTCAGGATTGGCCATCAACAGCATCACAGAGTAGCTGACATCTGTTATCCTTGACCAAAGAATTGTAGAAGTAAAGGATAATATGAGGTGGAAATGACCTTAAAGATCATTTAGTCCAAGCCTTTCATTTTACTGAGGAGGCCTGGAGAGGTAAAATACTTATTCAAGTTATATAACCAGTCAGTGGCTGAGATAAGACAAGAATCTAGGCTTCTTGATTGCCAATACAGATTTCTTTCTATCATATCCTATTTCCCTTCCCCCAGACCTGCTTATTGACTAGCTAATCCTATATACTAATTCCTAATAAGGTATATTTATCATCTTCACCAAATGCTGGAGGAACCTAAAAGAATAAAAAGCATTTTCCACCTACCTAGTGTTTAAATATAGATTAGAGGAGTATAAAGGAAGGTAAACGACCTATTTATACTATTAAGAGAAGTAGCATGATATAGGGAATAAGGAGCTGTCCTCCTGGACAGGGAGACCTGAATTCAAGCCATGCTTCTAACACACTAGTTGTGTGCCAAAGGGCAAGTCAATTAACCTTTTGATGTCCAGCATAATATCTAAGACTAAAGATTTCAGAGGAGGTGCTAACCTACAATGGTAGAAAGGGTTACCTCTCTGGGAGTTCCCAGTACCAAAGAAATCCCAGGTTCCGTTGTTTTGTTTTTTTTTTTTAATAAGAAAAGAACCAATAAATCTTAGTATCAGTTTTCAAAAAAAAACCCCTCAATCTGAGGTTTGAGATGTCCAAGACTCTTGTTTGAAAACCTGAAATATTTCTATTAGCTCCCCAAACACTGGATGAGGAAATATGTGCTTTAAAGATTCATTGGGCTTTCACAGGAGAGCCTCAGAATGATTAAATACATGTGTTTCTGAATTCTCAGGGCTCAAATGCTTTCTAATTCACACTTTGCTCCTGTGATTTGGTGGCCTAATCTATAGATTTATCAGAAAACATACTAATGTTGGCTGATCTGATCCTCAATGAAGTCTAGGAATTGGTTGCATTCCAGGATCTTCATTTTCTATAGATCAATCCTGGCAAAAATAACCCCTCACTTTATTGAAACAAAACAACAGCACTCACTGAGGACAAGAGCCTGAATCATATTTTAAGGATATTTGGCCAAAAATAAAATTGAAAAAGAGGCCTCATCCATATAGAGCTAAGAGGAAAACCATGTTCCCAATGAGAATTGGAGGTGATTATCTCCTGTCAGCATTACCTCATGGAACTGGCAGCTTCTAGAATTCAATTATTTTGAAATACCAAGTAGACAGGTGACTGAATTTTGATCTCACTCCACATTCTACTGAGGGACAACTTCAATAGCTTTGGCGTTTTGTAAGAAGGTTCCAGAGAGTCATTTATTAATAGTCATAGCAGCTAATAAGATGGCAAGGTATATGTCATTTGGTGTTTTTTTCCCTTTATCACATCAACTCTCCTTCCCAGCAGATTTGACGACTGAAGGAGAAGTCTGAAGAAATGGAGACGCCTTTCTATGCTCCCAAAAATGAGACATGTAAGCAGATTTTTGGCTGTAGACTGTATTGCTGTTCAGTCACTTTTCAGTTGTGTCCAACTCTTCATGACCCCATTTGGAGTTTTCTTGGCATTTGATTCTTCAGCCATTATACAGATGAGGAACTGAGGTCAAACAGGGTTAATTGACTTGCCCAGTGTCTCACAGCTAGTAAATATCTCGTGTCATATTTGAATTCAGGTCCTCCTGATTCCTGGGATGGCACTCTATCCACTGTACCACCTAGCTGCTGCCTCTGTAGATTGTGTAGTATCTACCTAACATGAGTCTAGTTCAGGACTTGGCAAGTTGTGGTGCTCATTTTCCATGCCCTCTATCATCATCCTCCTTAACAACTGATGATTTTCAGTCAATCAATAAGCATTTATTAAGTGTTTATTATGTGTCGGGCCCTGTGCTAAGTGCTGGGAATACAAAGGAAAAGGAAAGATAGTCCTTGCCCTCAAGAAGTTTACATTCTAATATGGAAGACAATATATAAAAGAAAGTTGAAAAGAAGTAGGGAGGGAAAAAAGGACCTGGCACAGGGACTTGATGAGAAATAGAGAGGAGTAAAACTTAGTGGGAAATAAATAAGAGAGAGGAGTAAGCATTTGTTAAGTGCCTAGTATGTGTCAAGCACTTTAGAAATATCTCATTTGATCCTCACAATAACCCTGGGAAATGGATGCTATTATTGTCCCCATTTTATAGCTGAGGAAACTGAGGCAGATAACCATTAAGTGACTTGTCCAGAGACACATAGTTAATAAGTATCTGAAACTGAATTTGAATTCAGGTCTTCCTGACGCCAGGATCAGCAATGCACCACCTAGTTTGCCTTAGTTTCCTCCTCAAGAGGAGGCTCTAGGGAGGCAGCTAGGTGGCACAGTGGATAAAGCACCCACTCTGGATTCAGGAGGACCTAAGTTCAAATGTGGCCTCAAGAACTTGACACATTAGCTGTGTGACTGGGCAAGTCACTTAACCCTCATTGCCCTGCAAAAATAAATAAATAAACAAACAAACAAACAAATAAATAAATAAATAAATACATGCATACATACATACATACATAAATACAGAAATACAGAAAAATAAAAACAATTAAAGGGAGGGAATTCAGGGGTGAAGGGTACTCTGAGTGGTGAGTTCTAGGGTTGAAATCATCTTTCAGGATGAAGGGGTTGCTGGGCCTTGATGGAGAAGTCCTGAAGAATATAGTCTGGTGGGAACTGATTATCATTGTCATTATATTATAGAATCTTAAGATTTAGAGATCCCTTAGTTAAATTCCCAGTCATTACAGATGAGAAAACCAAGGTCATTCGAGATTAAGTATATTATTCTGAGAACCATTAATTCTGTAATATTTCTTGCTCCCAAGAAGATTCGGCAGTCTATGCCTACCTTGTACTTTAGAAGAATAAGGTGTGTCAGAACCAATCCCTAATTCATCAAAACATCATTGATTTCAGAAGGCTCCAAGCTAAGCTATGCTACCATGTTGCATTCCTTATTACTCCAACCAGAATCTTTATCTCACTCCTCAGAAATTCTACACTACCCTCTTGGTTCCACTTAGATTGTTTTAAACCATTTGCTGCTTTATATTGCAATTATTTATATAAATGCCTTACTCCCCTTACTGGATTGTAAGCTTCTTGATGACTAATACTATCTTATACAATCTTATCATTTGTATAGTGATTCATAAGGTGCATAGTGATGTTGTTTGTCCTTCATTCTCCAAGTGGACCATGACATCAGGGTGATGCTCTGGATGTTTAAGGCAATTGGGGTTAAGTGACTTGCCCACAGTCACACAGCTATCAATTGTCTAAGATGAGATTTGAACTCAGGTCTTCCTGACTCCAGGGTCAGTGCTTTATCCATGGTGTCACTTAGCTTCCCCAGAGTACATAGTAGGCATTCAAGTGAAGATTTGATTGTGGTACCTGGTACCTATCCACCTACCTCCCTCTTTCCCCAACCATCTGAGTATAAATAGTAATTGTTTTGGTTTTGGCCAGAAATCCTGAAGGTCTTTCCCTCCCAGATTGATTTTCTTTTTCCCTCCCCGATTGATTTTTTTTTTTTGACTAGGTGAAAGAGACCATTCTTTGCTTCATTTTTACCTAGCCTTAATCACTGAATGGGCATTGCCACAGACAAACTGAGACCTGGGAAAACAGCTTAAAAAGGCCAATGTCTCCTACTGCATCTGGGGCCATCTCCAGTCATCCTGATCTATATCTTGCCACTGGACCCAAATGGCTTTTGAGGAGAGTGAGGCTTTGCACAGCTCTGCCTCATTTAAATCCAATTCACTTGCAAGTCATGACATCACCTTCCTGATGTCATAGTCCTCTTCTAGAAGGAAGGACAAACA
Source organism: Dromiciops gliroides (assembly GCF_019393635.1). Lineage (NCBI taxonomy): Eukaryota > Metazoa > Chordata > Mammalia > Microbiotheria > Microbiotheriidae > Dromiciops > Dromiciops gliroides. The sequence continues at coordinate 305,265,266 of NC_057862.1, read as the reverse complement.
ACAACAACAACCCACCCAACACAAGACCCTCAGAAAAGCCATCTCAAGTTCAAGGAACTCTGATGCCGTATCCATTCAAATGATAACTAACAAGTTCTCATTATAATTAAATGAACTAATTTAACTTTGGACTAATTAAGTTAGTTCAAAGCAATGAAATATAATGAAATATCATAATGATGAAAATAACAATAAAACCTATTCACCACTACGACTCCCATCTGGTGCACATTCTCCCAAAAATACATTCATCATAAGTGGAAAAAGTGAACACACCTGGGGATTGCATATGGCGACCATAAATGTAGGGAACATATGTGGCCAGGATACCTAGGGAGTGAAAATATGCACCAAGAGTATCCACACGGAATGGCACATAAGTAGGGAACAAATTCAACCAAGACACATATATAGAGAGGCTACACATGTAGGAACATGTCCTTTGTGAACAGAATACATTTGTGAATGGGTGGCTCGTGTCTCTAATGCTTCAGGACCACTAAAGTCTTCTGGAGATGATGATGCATTATTCTTTCTGGCTCTACTCCCCTCTGAGGTCTGTCTCTCTGCTGAAGATGTTCCTGGTAGTTGCAACATGTTTATGTTCCCTACACTCCCAGGTTTTGGACCACCCTAGTTGAGGAATACATTAATAATTCCAGAAGGTCAGCATTTGAATCGTGTTTCAGTTATTGATTTCTATGTGACCTTCCAGGAAGTTCTGTAAATTTATTGTGCTTCAGTAGTGTCATCTGAAAAATGAGAACTAGTGGTATTGGGTTAGAGTGACCCTAAAAGAATGATCCTGCAGGGGGGCATCCCATAGACCCTCAGAGAAGTAGAGTGGCATTCCCCCAGCCACTTCCAGTAGCTCAGTGTTGAAGGGCTTGCCTTTGGGATTGTTCGGAGGTCCCACAAAGTGTTTTCATGTTTTGATGTTTTAAATATAAATCTCCTGGGAGATCATAATAGTACACTATTATGAGTTATGAATTACTGTTCCATGTTTTAAGTCCTTATCAACATATACTTATGAGTCAGACATTTCTTTTATGTGAAAGGAATAAATAGCTGTCCTATAGCTGATATACATTTAATACTGAATACCTCTTTGATCCCCTTTGAGCAGACCCCAGATACGGGCTAAAATCAACCTTTAAGTGATTTTTGTTTTTTACTGCAGGGCTCCAGGGTGAGGAAATAAAGAGTAAGAGATCATCAAAAGGAGCTTGACCCTTCTCTTTAGTGGTCAGATTGCCCCCAGGACTTGGTCTAACCTGTGTGAACCCAAAGCTGGGGACCTTTAATGAGAGCAGTTCTGTTGTCATAGAGGATTACTGCTGCGTACTTCCTTGAAGAACTGGAGAAAATGAGTTATTTTTAAAAGCCATGGGCTACTTTAAATAGCCAAAATGCTATATCAAGGCAGTATTCTATAGTATAAATTGTTCCAGAATGCAAGTCAGGACATTGAATTCCAAGCCCTCATTCTATGGTGTGACTATGACAAATGACCTCTAGACACTCCTCAATTGTAAATCGAAGATGTTTAATAACATCATCTCTAAAATCTCTTCTAACATTCTATGTTCTTTTTCTCATTCTTCAGTTTCATCAAATTAGAAGTTGCAAAGAAGCTAAACATTTAAAAAATGTGGGGTAGAAATAAAGAAAGAAGAAAAAAGGGGCGGCTAGGTGGCGCAGTGGATAAAGCACCAGCCCTGGATTCAGGAGTACCTGAGTTCAAATTCGGCCTCAGACACTTGACACTTACTACCTGTGTGACCCTGGGCAAGTCACTTAACCCCAATTGCCCTGCAAAAAAAAAAAAAAAAAAAGGAAGAAGGAAAAGAGAAACCATTAACCATTATAAAAGGCTGACAATATATTTTTTGGGGGTGGGGGTCATAAGGAAATCACAATTCTTTTAAGTTCTTTATCCAGGTCATCACCAAGTTCCACTTCTACTTCTCATCCTAGGAAGAAATTCGCTTTATAGGATTCCTTTAGAGAGTCTCCTAGCACCTGTGTGAACACTTCCAGGGACAGAGCACTCATACCCTATTGAGGTAGTCCACCCCATTATTGGATGGTCCTGTTATAAAACTCTTTCTTTAAAAGCCAAAAGATTAAAAATCCATGGTCAAGAACAACTGGGTGAAAAGTCAAATCTGCAGTCACATCAATTGTGTTGCATCATCCAGACTATAAAATAGAAATTTTAAGCTTTTGTTGTAATAGAAAGAATCTACCCTAGACACACAGAGGCCTAGTGCTTTGTAGTTACAAAGGATTGATCTCCACAACAGTTATGTAAGTTAGGCAGACAGGTATGATTTATTCATTTGTTTTATTTTTCAAAAGATATCTCTTTTTTTTTTTACATACTTGTTCTTGACCACAGATTCTTAATCTTTTGGATCTTTTTCAGACTGAGTTTTGTAACAGGGTCATACAACCATGGTATGGTCTGCCTCAATGGGGAATGAGTGCTCTGTCTCTGGAAGTGTTCAAACAGATGTTAGAAGACCTACATTTCGGCAGGTTAGGAAACAGGAGCTCAGAGAGGGGAAGTAACTTATTAAGGTCATGTGGCCAATGAATTACAAAGCTAAGATTTGAATCCAAACCCACTGACACTTGTTTCCAACCCCACCTCTGACACAAACTGGGCAAATAATTTAACTTTTCTAAGCTTCATTTTTCTCATCTATAAAATGAGGATAAAAATACCTGTAGTACCAAACTCATAGTAGTGTTGAAGGAAGGGAGATGCAAAATAGAGTATATGTGAAGAACTTTGCAAATTTTCATATAAATTTGGAATCATTGAACCAGTATTCAAATGCTTTCTTTGCCAATTTTACCCCCTCTTTAGACTCCCAAGAAACAATTCTATTTCTGGTTTTAGTCTGTGAGGTTCTCTAGTAATGAGAAGAAAGTAAAAAGGTACCCAGAGTATGACCTTGGCCAAGTCACTTCATCTCTCTGGGCCTCAGTGTCCTCACATGTAAAATGAGTTGTTTGGATTTAACAACCTCTGAAATCCCTTCTAACTTTTAATTTCTAATCTAATAACTCCAAAACCTGTGCTCTTTTATACCAAAATGCTTGCTAACATTTATTAAATATCTCCTATTTGCAATAAAGTTGGTGATGCCTTGATTAAAAGTTACTAAGTCTCTCTCTTCAGGAAGTATAGATCCTAGTGTTCAGGGATTTTCAATTCTTCGTGACCCCATTAGGGTTTTTTTGTTTTGTTTCGTTGTGTTTCGTTTTGTTTTTTGGCAAAGATACTGGAGTGGTTTACTATTTTCTTCTCCAGCTCATTTTACAAATGAGGAAAATGAGGCAAACAGGGTTAATCGACTTGTCCGGTGTCACACAGCTAATAAAGCGTGAGGCCAGATTTGAACGCAGGGAAATGAGTCTTCTTGATTACAAGGCTGACTCTCTATCCACTGAGCCACCTAGCTGCTTCAATAAGTCCTAATAGGGAATGACAGTTTCAAGGGTGTGCTAGAGTTGGCTCTGAAACCAGCTGATTTTGTTGATTGTCTAGACTTTAAAAATAGACAGAATGTCAATAATGCAAATTAAATTTAAAAGTCTGTTGTTTGTACTTCTTCCCTGCCCCCCCCCACCCAGAACACTCATGGATTTTTTTACAATTTTCATTCTTTGTTGCTTGACCTGTAACTCTTTGCTCTTAAGATTTCTCACCTCTTTCCAAACCCCAGTGTCTTTTAGCTACAGGTCTTTACAAGTTGGTTATTTTTGTTTAACACAAGATTTTTCTTGGTTAAAAACCTAAAAGCTCATCATTTCCATGTTTCTATCACTGTCATACACATACCAAAAAAACCCCATGTTTTTCATTTTTGGAACCCTCTATTTTTCTTCCCCCTCCCCCACCCCCACCCGATACATATTTCAGAGTTGAAATTAAAGACAAGCGGGGGACTTGGCAAGGACCGGATAATCTGGAGCTAACTGTGAAATATTATAAGCAGCATCATGTCAACTGGAGCTTTAGCATCAGATCATATTTTTAAGCCAAATGAGAGCCATGACAGAAAGAAGCTTCTACCCTAGACTAATGGCCAAAGGTGTCTCAAGAAAGGTAGTGATGACAGGCAGAAGACTTAGCTGGGATAAACACTGAATGTTTTGTGCCCTGTAGCTCTTTCCTTTTAAGTGCATTTAAGACAAGAACATTTCTAGAGGGAAAACTCAAGATCAGTGTATTTTTCATCATTGTTTTCGGGTTTCAAAATTTTCCTCCAGCATCCCAACTTCCTCCACCTCCACCCCCGCCCCCCAAAAAACCTAACCAGAAAACCTGGACAATAGTCTTTAACCCAGGCCTATTTCAGAAGTGGTGAAACTCCCAGAGAAGTGCTTAGTATAGCTAGAAGGTGACAGAATCAAACTAGATCACGAAATCTTCTCAGTGGAAAGTGTCTGCCACCTTTAAATTTTACAAAACCCAGAATTATTTATTGGACTCTCCAGAAAATTCTGGAATCTGATCACTTTGGGAAACATGGGGAGGATCCTATGACATCCATTTGAACCTTTCTCCAAACATTTGGATTTTTTCAATTTTTCAGAAATAAGTTAAGCTCACTTCCCAAGGGAGGTCAGTCAAAAAGAAAAAGGAAAGGAAAGGGGGAGGCTTTATGAGTCAGCTGGCTTTTTTAAGAAGCTCCTTTCCAGCAGACTGTATAGGCAACTTCATGAATCCCTTCAATCACTGATGGGAAAAAGGAACAGTCATGGCAACTCCCATTTCAATAGCACTTTATGGGTAAGAAACTACACAACCAGGTTATGTTGAGAAGTATGGACATTATTGTCCCTATTTAAAGGTGAGAAAATGGAGGGCCAATAGAAGTAAAGCCATTTGTCTGTGACTACAAAGCTAGTTAAGTATTGGAGCCAGAATTCAAACTCAGTTCTTCTAATTTCACTACACTATGCTTCTCCCAAAAAATGAAAAAAGTGATCAAGTTGGCTATAGTGTGAAAACTCAGGGTGTGTGTGTGTGTGGGGGGGGAAGTGGGGGATCACTGGCTCTTCAAATATCAGAAGGGCTGTTTTTTAGAAGAGGGATTCTACTTGGCTTGCTTAGCCCTAAAGAACAGGTCAGAAGCAATAGGGGGGAGTTACAGGAAATCCAATTGCATCTCATCATAAGGAAGAACTTCCTGACATTTAGAGTTGTCCCAAAATAGAACTGACTTCCTTAGGAGGTCATGAATTTTTCATTACTGAAGGTGCTGAAGTAGAGGCTTAATGACCTTTTCAGAGATATTGTTGTTCAGGTAACAGGCTGAGTTGGATGACTTCTGAGGCCCTGGCTCCTTACCTTGGCGATCTAGACCAAACAGAAAAGTTCTTTAAATGAAGGCAATGGAACTCTTTTCTATCAGTCAGGTAGGTTGATGTGTTTGGGACACAGGTTTTATGGACTGAAGTGATATCTCCTATTTCCTTAATTTATTTTCCTTTTAGTATTTTTATTTTTCTAACCCACCAAAAGAATGACAAACATACTTGGTCCTTCTGTTGTCTCATCAAATGTACTAGAAAGAAAATTAAAAGGACAACCTTAGTTGCTCCTTAATTATCTCAGTAGCTGCAAGAGAAGACTGGGGCTCAACTCATTTGGAATCTCACATCTCAAAGCATTTTGGTGAGTAGAAGGAGAAAAAGTAACTGTAATGATACTTATTTACATTTTTCTATTGCTGGACAATAGTATTTTCCTGTTTGAAACTCTTGCTAACTACCCTCTTAGTGATATTCCATGACTATTTTTCTTAATTTTTATTTATTTTAATTTATGGAATAAAACAAGCATTTCCATAACATAGGATAATTTTTTTAAATGATTGCACATGAAACTGCACATCTATTATATACACCTTGATATTTCTTTTAAGTATATAATAAATTTAGCATGTAAATTTCTTTTTTCTTTTTCTTCTTTTTTATTCCCTCTCCCATTCCACCCAGAGATAGCTACCATTAGACAAAAATATGTATGTATGCATGCATGTATGTATGCATGCATGCATGTATGTATGTATGTATGTATATAGATATGTAGGTATATATATACACAGATATATACCTACATATACATATATTTGATACACTGTATACATATATATGTTTGTGTGTGTGTATATATATGTGCGTGTGTAAAATCATTGTACACATACTTCTATTTATCAGTTCTTTCTCTGGATGCATATAGGGGCTTCCTTAATATGTCCTTTGTAGTTATTTTGGGTATTTATAAAAGTCAAAATTACTTAGTCATGGGGGCAGCTAGATGGCGCAGTGGTTAAAGCACTGGCCCTGGATTCAGGAGTACCTGAGTTCAAATCTGGCCTCAGACACTTGACACTTACTAGCTGTGTGACCCTGGGCAAGTCACTTAACCCCATTGCCTAAAAAAAAAAAAAATTACTTAATCACTCAAAGTTGTTCTTAAAACAATATTGCTGAGGGCAGCTAGGTGGCACAGTGGATAAAGCACCGGCCCTGGATTCAGGAGTACCTGAGTTCAAATCTGGCCTCAGACACTTGACGCTTACCAGCTGTGTGACCCTGGACAAGTCACTTAACCCCCATTGCCCCGCAAAAAAATAAAAAACAAAAAAAACAACAACAACAAAAAACAATATTGCTATAACTATATATAATGTTCTCTTGGTTCTACTCATTTTGTTCCTCATTACTTTGTGCAAGTCTATCCATGTTTTTATACAATCATTTCAGGGATCTAGTTAGTACTCAGTTTTTTACATAGGGCTATAATCCTAGGAGTTTTACTATTTTAGTTTAGAAGTATATGATTTTTATTTGCTTGTCCCCTACAAAAAATTACTAAACAGGGGCAGCTAGATGGCGCAGTGGTTAAAGCACCGGCCCTGGATTCAGGAGTACCTGAGTTCAAATCCGGCCTCAGACACTTGACACTTACTAGCTGTGTGACCCTGGGCAAGTCACTTAACCCCCATTGCCTTAAAAAAAAAATTACTAAACAGATCAGAGAAATTAATCTTATAATATCTCCTACAATTTGTTTCCATACCTGTCCTCCTACCAAAAAACAAAACAAAACAAAACAAAAAAAACAGATCAGAAACCATGTCTAAAAACCAGATCAGAGACAGACAGAAAAAACCATAATACCAGTTTATTTGTCCCAAGAAGAAAGAAACATGATCATGTGGAGACCCCCTCCTAAGAAGGGAGCTCAGAGACTCCCCCTTTCTGAGGGGAGGGCATATAAGATTGTTTTGGGGTTTTTTGTTCACTGGTTATGGGATGTTGTCAGTTCCATTAGCATGATAATAATCAACCGAACAGCAAATACCATAACAAGAATGGATGTAATTCAAAGCAGTTTTTAACAATTTCAATTATAACAAGTATGGAGGAAATATAGAAGCACCATGATAAGATGACAGGATTCCAAAAAGGAGTTTGGCAAGGATGAGGACAGCCAGATGTCCCCCTAAGATAGGGACTTACTATCCTGAGAAAAGAAATCACCAGGTAGGGACTTTTATCTGCTAGCTACCTGGGTTCAGTTTGGAGTTCAGCTGAAGAACATTTTGCTCCTATTAACCCAGGGTTTCATAAAAAATGCTTTTGGATAATAAGGCACCTCCATCAAATCCAGGTGATCCATACATTCATATTAACAATATCAATATCACCATTTTGTAGATAAGAAAACTGAAGGCAAGAGAATCAGGGAGATCAATTTACTATCTTAAAGTCATGAAGGTAATCAGAGGCAGATTTTAAGGCTTTGAAATCTTTTGCCTCTTAACTATTGTTATTGTTATTCCATTATACATAAGAGGGAAAGCGCTCCTAGCCAGAAGGTAATCAACAGCCTGGTTAAGTATTTGTTTATCACAGGTAAAGTCTTGAGTAGGAGGCATATATATTCCACTAGTTTTTCATGGCACCAGAGTGCAGCACCTCTTTGGGAAGGTCTGATAGGGTCTCCTCAAGTGCAGAGCAGACTCAGATATCCTTGCTTCCTATTGGCTGCTGAACCAGAACTCCATGGATATACAATGGCACAATCCCTGTCCCTGGGGCCTTTCCATCCTGCTCAAGATGTAGGGAGAACTTTCTGACCTCCAGTGGGAAGGACATTTCCCCAACCCAACTGGACCCTGTGAGTTCATGTCTTCCTATGCAAGCCTGTGGCTGGGATGAGTTCACCTCTCATTTGTGACTTCTTTCCTTTTGTACTGATTTTTGTGAGATCTCAAAAGGCAGCTAGCATCTTCTTCCCCTTCCTGGATACCTAGACTGAAGGGTATCAGCTAAAGGAATACTTCCCACATAAAAAGAAATTACTAGAGAGGAGTCCACTTAGCACTGAACTCAGTGGAAGAGAAATGTAAGACAACTAATGAGCAGTCTTCTTACAAATGTCCTAAAGGACTTGACTGTTGACTTCTCATTGTAATCATCCTATACTGGTTAGTATTCCCTTTTCTGTGTGAGGGAATAAAATTGCTTGTTCCATACTTGATTCAAAGAACCCTTTAGACCAGAGTCAAAAATAGAAGTGTTCCTTAGGAATCTGAGATGAGAGCAGAATTGGAGCACTAGGGAGTCTAGTTCCCCAAAAATGGGGACAAGCAACCCCAGAGCAATGAACCCCAAGGCAAACCAGGAAGTCAAGTAAAGAGCAGGGATTGTGAGAGCTATGAGCCCCTGTGGCCTCAGTCTACTGGTGGTCTCTGGTAAGTCAAGGGGCTAGAATAGAATTTAGAGCTGGTAAAGAAGGACCTTCATCTACTTTGCCCCCTCATTTTATAAAAGACATAGAGACCCCAAAAGGTGGAGTGTTGGGCCCAATGACATAGTCAATAAATGTGCAAGTATTTATATTCTTAGCACTGTATTAGGAATGGTGGGAAACCAAAATCAATTTACTTTCTATCCCTTCAAAGTACACCCTGAATTTTCTGCTTCTCTTTGATCAAACCTTTTCCCTCTCATAATGTCATTGTCCTTCTGTGTCTTTAACTCCCTGCTCAAAATCTACATCCTCCATTAAGCTTCCCTTCACTACCACTAACAAGATATGATCTCCATGGAAGGGGGAAAGGGACCCACATGTACAAAAATATTTATAGCTGCTCTTTACGTGGTGGCAAAGAATTGGAAGTTGAGGGGGTGCCCATCAATTGGGGAATGGCTGGACAAGTTGTGGTATATGAATACAATGGAATACTATTGTGCTATAAGAAACGATGAGCAGGAGGAGTTCAGAGAAACCTGGAGGGTCTTGCATGGGCTGATGATGAGTGAGATGAGCAGAACTAGAAGAACATTGTACACAGTAACATCAACATCTACTGTGATGGACTATATTCTTCTCACCAATGCAATGTCACAGAAGAGTTCCAGGGAACTCGTGATGGAAGAGGATCTCCAAATCCAGGAAAAAAAAAAAAAGAACTGCAGAGTATAGATGCTGAATGAACCATACTATTTCTTTTGTTTTTGATGCTGTTGTTTTTTTCTATTTTGAGGTTTTCCATCATTGCTCTGATTTTTTTCTCTTATAACATGATTAATGCAGAAATAGGATTAATGTTATTATGTGTGTGTGTGTGTGTATATATATATATAAAACCTATATCAGATTACCTGCTGTCTAGGGGAGGGGGGAGGGAGGGAGAAAAATCTGAAATTGTAAAGCTTGTATAAACAAAGGTTGAGAACTATCTTTACATGTAACAGAAAAAAAAATAAAATACTTTATTAATTAAAAAAAAAAACAAGATATGATCTCTCTCTCTCTTCTGAAAGCCCATGCCCTTATTGTCTGTAGTGCTCATTTGTCATTTAACATATCCTGCCCTGACCACAGGGGTGGGCTTTTTAAAATTAGAAACATTGCATGTTATTAAATCCTAGAGATACTAATCCCTCATTACTTTCACCTGCTGATCACTGAAAGTAAGATTGGAAGAAAAATAAATGCAGAAAGGATTAAAACAAAAAAAAAAACAACTCCTCCTCCCTTTATTTAAGAAAACAATGGCATCGGTTGTTTAGTTGGGGAGCCAAGGCCCACACCTGCAGGGGCAAATAAGCTGATAGGGAGAGGTGAGAGGGTGATTTACTCTTGTTCTAAAAACCAATAACAGGTTTCATTTTGGAATAATGGAGTATGTCTGCACTGATTGTGCCCTGTGCTTAACAAAGTATTGACTGATAGCCCATACTTAACCAGCCTATAGTACTATTCTGCTGTGCAACCTAGAGAACTGACTTAGGGAGAAGGGAACAGGTGGAATGTGTGCTAAGCTAGTCCATGTCCATAGTTAACATCTTTGATTTCACATGTTGTGATAGAAAAGGAATTGTCCTTGCTCATTTTTAGGCAGTTGAGGCTTGGTCCAAGTCTTTGAATCAGGTAGACTGGAGTTTTCAACAATTAAATCTGTCATCAAAGAGAAAGAGGATATTTTGAAAAAAAGAGTAGGCTTCTTTACTATTACTGTGAGCCTCCCAAGAACTTTTGCTATATAAAGCAGAATAGGGTATATGTAGCCTAGATCACATGGTGACAATTAGGAAGCTGGAACCAGCTTGAACCTTGTACAAAAGCTGATTGTTAAATTTTCAGTCTGAACACCTCAGAAATTAGGAAACTACAAATGAAGGCTTGGTTTATTGTTTTGTTGACTATCTAGACTCAAGAAAATAATAGAGACAGTGTTAATAATATGCAGATTTAAACCCCACCCCCAAGCTGGTTGTTAAACATTTATCAGCACACTACTGTCTGTAATGTTTCAAGTTGGAAGGGCCTTTAGAGACTATCTAGAATAACTCTCATTATTTTTTTTTATTTTTGTGGGGCTATGAGGGGTTAAGTGACTTGCCCAGGGTCACACAGCTAGTGTCAAGTGTCTGAGGCCAGATTTGAACTCAGGTCCTCCTAAATCCAGGGCCAATGCTTTATCCACTGCACCACCTAGCTGCCCCCTAACCCTCATTATTTTACAAATAAAGAAACTTAGGATGAAAAAGGCGACTTGAATTGTATAAGGTCATACAAGTAGTAAGTGGTAACGTCAGGATCAATCAGTTTTCTTTGAATATATGCCTTCACTCCTCAACTACATTGTAAAACCCCCTAGAATATAGCCATGTTGAAAAGTTCTGTCCTAATTGGGCCTCTAAGATAGTCATGGGTGTATCAAAACCTAAATAGTCACTTGGAATAGGAGATTTCAAGAGGAAGTGAAATTCCAAGTCTTATCACTTCTACAGCATCTCTTACATGTATCTCCAGGTAGCTGCCACCCTTATTTGAGTCCTTATCACTTCTTACCTGACCCTCCTAATTATTCTCTCTGACCTGCTCCCTCCCTTCCACTTCTCCAATCTATATTCTATAATCTGCTGAAATAATCTTCCTAAAACCCAGGTCTGACAATGTCACTTCACTCCTCAAGAAGTTTCAGGGGCTCCCTCTTGCCTTTAGAATAAAATAAAAAATTCTTTAGCTTGGCACTTAAAGCCATTCACCATGTATCTCCAGCCTGCCTTTCTAGAATTACATCATACTGTTCTTCTTCTTCCTTTCTATGTTCTTACCAAACTGGACTACTTACCATTCCCTGAACTCAACATTCTACCTTCTGCCCCCTGCAATGCCATAGGATATTTCCCTGGAAACCACCCCTTTCTCATCTCACCTCTTAGATTCTTTATCTTCCTTCAAGGCTCAGCTATTTTCTACAAGATGTCTGTTATCATCTCCTTAGTTCTCAGTGCTTTTTCCAGTATCAAATTATCTTATATTTACTTAGCTGTTTACATGTTGTATACCTCAAAAGACTATAAGTTTGGGGGATGCTAGGTGGTGCAGTGGATAAAGCACCAGCCCTGAATTGAGGAGGACCTGAGGTCAAATATGGCCTCAGACACTTGACACTTACTAGCTGTGTGACCCTGGGCAAGTCACTTAACCCTTATTGCCCTCCCCCCCACCCAAAAAAAGACTATAAGTTCTTAGAGGACAACATTGGGTTTGGTTTTGGCTTTTGGTCTGTATACACAAATGTACATGTAGTCTTTCACACCTGGTGGGGTCCATTCAGTAAGTGGCACAGCAGTTAAAGTGTCAGAAGACCTGAGTTCACATCTGGCCTCAGACATTTACTAGCTGTGTCACCCAGGTAAGTCATTTAACCTCTGTTTGCCACAGTTTCCTCATCAATAAAATTGTAATAATAAGAGCACTTACCTCTCAGGGTGGTTGTGAAGATCAAATAAATTTTTGTAAAGCACTTAAGCATGTGTTTGGCACATAGTAGGTGCTATATAAATAGTAGTAGTAGTAGCAGCAGCAGCAGCATGCTCTTTTTTTTTTTTAGTGAGGCAATTGGGGTTAAGTGACCTGCCCATGGTCACACAGCCAGTAAGTGTGTGTTAAGTGTCTGAGGCCGGATTTGAACCCAGGTACTCCTGACTCCAGGGCCAGTGCTCTATCCACTGCACCACCTAGCTGCCCCAACATGTTCTTCATAAATGTTAGTTCAATTGTTCAAAATGCTTGTTGAGAAGTTGAAGCAGGAATCTAGTCGTTCCCAAATGAGGCAATACTTCTGAATGTTATTCTTTTTGATATCCTCAACCTCAAGAGCAATAAATGTTTTTTGTTGTTCTTTATATTTCCCTAAGTGCCTAAAATTGTCTCTCATATATTATAGGTGCTCAATCAATATTTGCTGACTGATAAGTCAAGGGTAAATTTCTATTCTTTGGGGATGAGTAAGGGTGAAACTGGAATCAAGAGGAGATTTATAGGAAGACAAATTTCATCCAGAGAAAGAACTGATGAATAGAAGTATGTATAGAATAACTTTACATACATACATACATACACATATATATATGTATATAAATTTGTATCTAATGGTAGCCATCTTGGGGCGAGGAGGAAAAGAGAAAATTACATGATAACTTATAAATTTTATTTATTTATTTTTTGGTGAGGCAGTTGGGTTTAAGTGACTTGCCCAGAGTCACACAGTTAGTGTTAAGTGTCTGAGGCCGAATTTGAACTCAGGTCCTCCTGAATCCAGGGCTCGTGCTTTATCCACTTCGCCACCTACCTGCCCCGATAACTTATAAATTTTAAAGGAACAAGTTGCACATAATAGATTTACAGTTTAATGTGCAATAATCTTTTTATTCTACTATGCTATGGAACTGCTTGTTTTATTTCATAAATTAAAAATAAAATAATTTAAATTAAAATTAAAACAAAACAGAAAGGATATTGCTATCTATAAAGCTTTTCAGCAGCAATAACAGTAATACCTAATGTTAAAAGGCTGCCATAGAAGACAGTGAGCTTGCCATTACTGAAAGTGTATAAGAAAAGCCTTGATGACCACTGAGTAGGCTGAGTAGTGAGATGATATGGTCACACTTAAACTTTGGGAAAATCATACTGGTAGCAATACAGAGGATAGACTGGGAGCAAAGAGCAACTTGGATCAGGACCAATTTAAAGATTATTGCAATGATCCAAATAAGACGTGATGAGGGGCTGAATTAAGGTGTTGACTTCATGAGTAGAAAGGAGACTTATATAGAGGGGGCAGCTAGGTGACTCAGTGGATAAAGCACTGGCCCTGGATTCAGGAAGAACTTGAGTTCAAATACAGCCTCAGATACTTGACACTTACTAGCTGTGTGACCCTGGGCAAGCCACCTAACCCCCATTGCCCCACACAAAAAAAAAGAACAAAAAAAGAAAGATATTATAGAAATAGAAAGATTTGGCAATTGATTAGATGAATGGCGTGAGGAGTCCAGGATGATCTTGAGGTTGTAAATCTGTGTGACTGGTAGGAAGGTAGTATCCTGAACAGAAAAAGAGTTGGTTCTGCTTGTTTTGAAATTTTGAATGTGTTCCAGTGCTTTAAGGAAAATTTGTGTTTGCTTATGTGTGATTTCATCCACAAGAAACAGTAAGAGAACTTGAAAAAATGCAGCATTCCATCCTAACTCACAAGCTGACCCACTTCCACAAGCAAACCTCAGAGTTTTTTTTTCAAGATAAAATGTCACATTTATTATATATCTTGGGGTACAACAAGAGTTGTGGGTTGAATAGGACTACCCTCTTCCCTACCTTCTGCCATGGCAGAGTTTTAGCCCACGATGGTCACCCTCTTACTGGAAGCAATATGACTTTGCCAGACTGGATACTGTGAGAACCAGGGCACAGACAAGCAGTCAAAGGTCACAGGCATAGCCACTAGTTATTTGTAGTATATACTTCTTAACAGTTTAATATGTATAAAAACATGTGACCATTTTTATTAGGTTCCTATTTTTTAATATGTTATTGAGAAAAAAAATTTTAATATTGTGTCCCTGACTCCATTCTCTCCTGTAGTTTTTGTTATTTGATTTTCATATGGCTCATAGATTTTTTGGAACCCATGAGAAAAGAAACAGGTTTGTAAAGAAAGATAATGAGTTCGGTTTGGGACATGTCAAGGTCAGGATGCATTAGTCATGTTGTGAAAGAAGAATCAGAAAAGGGAAAACCAAACCAAAAAAAAAGTAGAAGGAGTATGGTTCAATCTGCAATCAGATTCCACAGCTGTTTTTTTCTGGATGTAGAGAGTATTTTAATGGATTCCACTTTTAACCCATTTCATAACCTAGTCTAATAGTCTTTATTTCCTAGGCTCCCAAACAAACACTTGAGCCTGCTCTCATTAAAAAAAAAAATTTCTCTACCTATGTAGAGTAAATGCAGTCTCCCCACCTCCAAAACACTTTCCCTGGTTCTCAAAGCACTCCTCCAGTCCAGTCCACCCCCTCCCCTTCACCCAGAAGGTAATACCTTTCTATCCAAACTCACATATCATCATAGACATTTTTTTGTTGCTTTTTGGGGGGGCCTTATTTGGCAATGAAGGTTAAGTGACTTGCCCAGGGTCACACAGCTACTAAGTGCCAAGTGTCTGAGGTCCTCCTGAATCCTGGGCTGGTGCTTTATCCATTGCACCACCTAGCTGCCCCCATCATATACTTTTTTTTTTTTTTTAGTGAGGCAATTGGGGTTAAGTGACTTGCCCAGGGTCACACAGCTACTAAGTGTTAAGTGTCTGAGGCCAGACTTGAACTCAGGTACTCCTGACTCCAGGGCCGGTGCTCTATCCACTGCGCCATCTAGCTGCCCCCATCATAGACTTTTAATCTCTTATTCCTGTGGACAAGTATTCTTCTCACCTGTACCCCTACTGGCTGCCCCCTCAAGACCCAGCCCAAATTTCACTTCTTCCATGAAGCCTGTGACTCAGAGGATCACAGTATTTAGAACTATAAAGGAATCTAATTTAAACCCCCTCAATTCACAGATAAAGAAACCAAAGTCCAAAGAAATGAAATTACTTGTACAAGGTCCATCACTCAGCATCTTCCAACTCTAAGGCCCAATTCAAATCCTAAGGCTTCCATGATTACTTCGCCAATTCCTGCTAAAACCACTCACACCCAGAAAGTGATATCTTCCTGTCTGCAAGATATATTCAAATCTGTCTCATTTAGTGAACTAATCTCCCAAATTTCCAGTCAGAAGAGATTCTTCCTTCCTTTGACTTGATGATACTTTGAACCCTTTTTATATTTCTCTTATTCTATCCTGTACGATAGTTATTGTATACACACATACAGATATACACACACATAAAATATATACTCTGTGTGTATATATAGTAAAGTACATGTAAATATACATGTACAAATATGTATATACACTTTATTTCTCTTGCTCTATTTTACCTCCATAACTTCAGGGAGCATGCATTAACGATCTTATCAGACCTCAGTCCTTAACATATAGTTTCACAAGTGATTGTTGAATAAATAGTACTGTTTTTGAAGGCAGAAGTCCTAGATTCAAAACCTGACTTGAATTGACTACCTGTGGGTTAGTAACTTGACCTTTCTAGACCGTTTTCTCACTTGTAAAACAAAGAGTTTGGACAGGATGATCTCAATGGTTCCTAAGAACTCTAAATCCTACAATCCTAGAAATAAATGTATTATCTTCTTTTTTTAATTCTTCTTAGTTCATATTGATACAAATGTGGAGATTCTACACACCAAAGCCAAGACACCTCAGTTGAATCAATCTATCAATCAATGGAGTAAGGAGGCATTATTTTTTCTATACCTTTACCACAATGTATAAATGAGCTTTTCATTATCTTGAAAGGATGATAGTGCTTTAAGCATTAGATTATGGCAGATGACACTGCACAGGAATCATCTTATGAATGGTTGAAAGAACAGACATACCTATGGGCATATTTATAAAAAGAGTAGTCAGGGGGCAGCTAGGTGGCACAGTGGATAGAGCACCGGCCCTGGAGTCAGGAGTACCTGAGTTCAAATCTGGCCTCAGACACATAACACTTACTAGCTATGTGACCCTGGGCAAGTCACTTAACCCCAATTGCCTCACTAAAAAAAAAAAAAAAAGAGTAGTCAGTCAGCCAACAGGACACTGAGAGATGCCACGTTTAGGAATTACAGAACTGAATTCAGGTCCTGAAAAGGAATTTCTCTTAGAGGAAGGAAAGTCGCTGAAAAAGTTGTCATTGAAAAGCTTGGCCCAGTGGCAGATAGTGCAACCAATTGGGATTTGGGTGACTAGACCAGAGAGAGACAACACATTCAACCAGAGCAAAATGATACAAAGGACAAACAAATACAAAATCACAGTTGCCTGAGGAAAGAGGAAACTTCAAGAAGCATGACTTCTTTCACCAGAAAAGAATGTCTGATATGGAATGTAGAAAGGACTTCCAGGTCATATGCCAGGTCTTGTGAATTATCCTTTTGCCATGCATATTCTATATGTGTGGCTCACTGCCACTGGACTCTAAGTTTGAGCTTACTTGTCTTATGTGTATTTTTTAAGAGAGTATACCCCAGATTTTTTAATGAGGGAGAAAATATTTGATGTAACATATTATACATGTAACAAATACTTCTTTTTATACAACTTTAGTAAATGCCTTTGCTAAAGTTGAATTAAGGCCATTGTCTCATTTTTTTAATTTTTTATTTCTTTTGGGGCAATGAGGGTTAAGTGGCTTGCTCAGAGTCACACAGCTAGCAAGTGTCAAGTGTCTGAGGTCGGATTTGAACTCAAGTCCTCCTGAATCCAGGGCCAGTACTTTATCCACTATGCCACATAGCTGCCCCTGCATTGTCTCATTTTAATGGTAAGCACACAAAGAGGACCTTGCAAGCAATAGTGCTAGAAGCCCACTTCCTCAGGGTTACCACCAGGATCCTGAAAGAGAGACAGCAGAGATCCTATGGGGACCCTCAAACTATGCCAATGCATAGTTGGAGGAGGAGACTCAGAAAGAGTATTACATTTCAATAGTAATTCCTTTGTTTGGTGGACCACCATGGCTAAATATTTCATTAGCTGATGATGAGCCTCAGTATATTTAACAAGGCTGGTGCTCACAAAGCAGACACAACCTGTTGTTTGGGCTATGCTCAAAGTTTTTTCAGCACAGTAGATACTGTCAGGTCCTTGTACTTTGCTGACATTAACTTGAAGAATCCACTACTCTACAATGAGGTGTTAGATTAGGACTTTTATGATAAAAAGAATGAAACCAAACTCCATTTTTATAACACCAATATTCTTCTAGTGATACCATATGACTGAGAATTATAGAATACCACAAACTCCGAAGAATAAAAATTGCATGCCAACCAAAGGACAAGAGAGAACTATAGGGTAGGTTTGAGAAAGCTGTAACACATGTCCAATATTGCCTCATACACAAAAAAGGGCACAAGATAACTCATCACATGGGTCAGTCAATAATCATAGCTATTTGAGCTGATCGTGTCATTCCCACCCTCACCCCCCAACCTCAATAAACTGCAGTGCTTCCCTATTACCTCCCAGATCAAATATAAAATTCTCTGTTTGGTACTTAAAGTCCTTCATTACATGGCCCCTTTCTACCTTTCCAGTCTTTTTCCAATTTACCCCACTTCCAACGTTCTAGCTATTTGAGGGCAATGAAAAGCGCTCATGCTCTATTGGAATCTTTGACATATTGAGACATGTAGAGGAAGATTCCTCCCCCCCCCCCACAAACACACACACACGCACACTGAAAGGATATATGAAAGGAAATGGATAAGAGTTGCATGATAACATTTGCATCATTGGAAGAAGAAACCTCTTTGCCTCCTCACAGAAATTACCTTCTATTCATTTTGCATGTAAGTATTTATATATGTCCCTATAAAATGTAAGGTCCATGAACTATAAGGGGGGTAGAAAGAGAGAGAGAAAAGAAGAAGAAGAAGAAGAAGAAGAAGAAGAAGAAGAAGAAGAAGAAGAAGAAGAAGAAGAAGAAGAAGAAGAAAAAGAAGGAGGAGGAGGAGGAGGAGGAGGAGGAGGAGGACAAGGAAAGAAGGAGAAGGAGAATGAGGAGGAGGAGAGAAGAAGGAGAAGGAGAAGGAGGACAAGGAGGAGGACAAGGAAGAAGAGGAAAAAGAAGAAGAGGAAGAAGAGGATGGAAGGAAGGAAGAAAAAGAAATGTATGATTCTCAGTCATATAGTATCACTAGAAAAATATTGGTGTTATAAAGATGGTGTTTGGTTTCATTCTGTTTATCAAGGAAGGAAGGAGGAAGGAAGAAAGAATTTATTAAGTCCTTACTACATGCCAGGCACTATATTAAGCTCTAGGAACACAAACATAAGCTAGACAGTCCCTATGCTCACAGGTTCTAATGGTAAAAGTAAATATATAAAGAACAAGTAGAAAAGAAAGAAGGAAAGGTCACCACATAAGGCTGGTGAGAAAGGGGGAAGAAGATCATTCTTCATAGTTAAATAAATAATCATTCAGTCAGTCAACAAGCATTTATTACATGCTTACCATGTGCCAGGCAGTGTGTTGAACGCTGAGGATACAAATCACAGTCAAAATATGGTCTCTGGCTACGAAAAGCTCCCTTTTTAATGGGGGAAATGACACAGAAATAACTGTGCATTAAAAAATATCATGGTATAAATGAAGGGTCATCTTAGAGTGAAGGCGCTTTTTGGGGAGGAGGACAGGCATGTGGAGGGTCATGGAAGACCAAGAGAGGCCTCTTACAGAAGATGAGATCTGAGCTGAATCCTGAATGTTATCTGGGAAGCCGGGAGACTGACGTGAGGAAGAAAAGCATCGCAGGCAAAGTAGACGAGCAAAGGTATGGAGATGGGAGGGGAGGTGTTGTGTCTGAGAAACTGCAGGTAGGCCAACATTGCCAAGATTAGAAGATGTGTTGAGGGGAGTAAGTCGTAAAAAGACTGGAAAGGTAGAACGGTTCTAAGGCTTAAAGAACCAAAAAAAGGATTTTATATTTGACCTGAGAGGTAATAGGAAGGCACTAAAGTTTACTGAAGCTGGGGTGAGTCGGTGGGGTTGGGTTGACACGGTTAGTCTTGACCTCTTGGAAGATCACTTTGGAAGCTGAGTGGAAGATGGATTGGAAGGGGAGAGACTTGTAGCAGGGAAAAGAGTGAAAAAAAAAACATACATGGCACTGGTCCCTCCTAAAATATTGCTGAGGCCAGGCAGTCACCAGTTGAGAGAGGAGCTTTGAGGGGTTTTGTCTTGGCATCTATTCCCAATGTCCAACACAATGATTGGCACATAGCAGGCCCTGAATAAGTGCCTGTTGACAGATGAGACCATAGATTCATCGAAGTATGGACACTCAGCTCTTTAAGCATTCAAGGTACTTTCTATACATCGTCCAATTTGTTCCGCTCCATCACAATTGTGAAGAAGTTAGTATGGTGTGATCACTATTTAAAAGAAATTGAGATATAGCAAGGTTAAGTGAATTTCCCAGTGAGGAAGGTAGTATGAATATTTTAATCTCCATTTACAGTGGAAGAAAATGGGGTTCTGAAGCAGGAAGTGACTTGTGCAATATTCTGCATCCATGCAAGAGACTTTGGGGGAACCTCCTACTCCCACTAAATGACCAAGTCGCCACCTTAAGCCAGCTCTCCCTGAGGCCAAGACCAATACTCTTCACTACATCCCTGCAGCGTCCCAAAATGGCCTCCGCTCTCAGCCAACAGCAACATCTGCTGGTGGTGATAAATAGACTGTACTATCACTGCCTTACTTCAGAATGCCAGCTGCCTTTAGGCGGACTGGTAATTGTATCAAATGCTCTCCTTTTTAGCCATTAAGAATCCGCTTGTACTCATTTTACCTCTCCCAGAGGAAGTAAGTACACTTAAGAAACGGTGCCTCAGGAATTCTGAGTTTTCCACTATGGCGTTCACTCCCCTATTTATCTTGCAATTTCATTAAAGCTCACACCACATACCACAGACATATTTTTAATCTAGCAGCCTGTTTTCAGGGGAGCCAGAACTTGAAGAATACAAAATGTTCCTTGCCTGTTTTTTCTTTTCTTTTTAAAAATCAAATAATTTGATTCACCGCTTCATTCTTGGTGAATAGCACGGTTCACTTAGATTAATAACATTTTCAATTTTGCCTGTTTGGTATCCAGAGTGGCGAGCAAGAGCAATTTAGCCAGATTGAAACTCCAAATACTCAGAGATGGAAAATATTTCAGCTAACCTCCTTGCCAGGAATATGCATTTCTCTAACTGCTTAATTATGATTCAAGATTGCAAGCTGGAATTCGGGGCAACAGATGGAGTTGTACTTTTGTGTTTACAGACTTAGGAACTCGGTTCTTTTCTGGTTTTTTGTTTCAAATCAGAGAGAAAAGCAAATAGCTTGGAACAAGAGAAGTGATTTTTTAATAGGAAGAGGAAGCTCCCAAAATGGTGGAAATAAGCTAGTTATTTAGGCCTCTGGGATTCGGCCCCCAATGCAGGAAAGTGGTGAGCTGATCCAGAAAAAGTCCAGACAGGTTCCAAAGGTCAGGAGTAATAGCTTTCCTTCTGTTCCTATCACAGTTCTTCCTTTCAACTATCCCCTTGGGTGGGGCCTCACTTCAAGCTTAGAAATCAGATAGTGCTGACCTTCCTGTGTCTCCATTCTCCTCCAATCTGTCCTCCACGTAACTGTTACAGACAATTTCCCTATCTGTAGAATGAGGATAATAATTCTTATACTGACTACCTCACAGGATTTTTGCAAAGAAAGCATTTTGTAAACCAAGTAATGTAAGCTATGATTTCTAAAACTTAACTTCATTTGAAATACAGCTAAAGTATCCATATATTTTTTTTCCAAAATTCTAAGTTTATTTCCCCTTCCTTTATTCCAATTGTTACCTCTCATCTCAGGAGAGATTATCAGTTTACAAAATAAATAAATAAAAGAGTTCCAATATCCCATTCAGGGTAACTGGCTCATGTGTAGTATGTTTTTTGAAAAATTTGAGATTTACAAGGAAATTTAGTGGCCATATAGTCCATCTCATATGCAGAAGGAATCCCCACTTTAATATATCTGACCAGTGATTATCCAGCCACTGTTTGAAGACCTCCAAGAAGGGGAAACCCACCACCTCCTGAGGAAACCCATAACATGTTTGAATAGATCTAATTGTTAGAAAAAAATTTTCCTGGCATCAAGACTAAATGTATCTCCTTGTAACATATACCCACTGCTCCTGGTTCTGCCCTCCCAAGGCAAACAGAACAAATCCAATCCCTCTACCTCTCAATAGTCCTTTACATAATTGAACAGATAAAACATGACCTCCCCCTTTCCTTCCACATCCAGCCCCCACCCCAGCCTTCTTTTCTTTCCCAGCTAAACAGTTCCTTCAACCTACCCTCATATAACATGGACTTGAGGCCAAAGCAACTCATGAGATCTTCTACTAAGATACAGAAGGATTGTGATCTTCATTGGTGGAAAAGGAATCTCCACCAATGAAATGATGAACCTCTGAAGTACTGGGGTCTGCAATGACTACATTCAGATCACATACAGAGTACCCACAGAATTCTTGGCTCCATGATTTATACCATGGAGTATAAAGATTACAGACTAAAGAAAATGTAAATATTTCTATTGTAATTTATGTGAGGGAAGATGGCCTGTAATTTAGGCAGCTAGGTGACCTACTGTCTAGAGCATTGGATATAAAGTCAGGAAGACCTGAGTTCAAATCTGACCTCAGACCCTTCCTAGTGGTATTACCATGGGCAAGTCACTTAACCTATCACAGCTTCAGTTTCATCATCAATGAAACAGGGATAATAAGAGCACCTTCCTCACAGGGTTATAATGAAGAGCAAGTGAGATAACACATATAAAGAGCTCTGCAAACTTAAAGTGTTAAAAATGCTAGCTATCATTGTTATTCTTTATTTTAATAGCTCCAAAGACCTGTAATTACATCAGTGTGGGCTCTTCTTCCACTGATGGCATACCATTCACTGTGGTAAATTGTAATTCCATAGCAGATGCTCCTCATAAGTTTGTCTCAACAAACATTTTCATTTCCACTATATTTTAACCACATATACCTCTCACCCTGACTTCTAATGATCTGAAAGCACACATCTTTGACTCCTTCCTGGACATATCTGCCTCACTGTCCCACCAGTATCTCAAACTCAACATGATAATGTAGGTACATCCTTCTCTGGAACACCTCTCTAAACTCCTATTCACAGGTTCTGTACCCCAAGGGGATGACTACCTAAGGCTCTGACACTGTGGGTCTGTGATCCTAAAACTATAGGTCGCAAGCCTTAACCAGAATGCTTACTTTCACTCGAGTCAGTAAGAGGACTCAGCTCAAGGCAAAGTCATTCATTGAACTGGCATGGTATGAACAGTAGAAACAAAACATCTTCCTCCTAAACCTAGGGTAAACCGACATTTACCTACAGCATCAGTGGGAA
Organism: Dromiciops gliroides; assembly: GCF_019393635.1. Taxonomy (NCBI): domain Eukaryota; kingdom Metazoa; phylum Chordata; class Mammalia; order Microbiotheria; family Microbiotheriidae; genus Dromiciops; species Dromiciops gliroides. Next base: position 305,242,273 of record NC_057862.1, on the reverse strand, counting down.
GAGTGGACATAGAGGTCCCAAGTACGGAGACGCACATGTAAGAAACACCAGTGGCCAATGTAACTAATATCTCCAGCACTACACTGGCCAGCAAGATTTTCTCACAATGTCTTTGTGCTGCTCCTTCCAGTGCTCAGTGTTTCTGTTGGACCTCATAGGCCTGCTCTTAGTCTGTGCACATAGCCCCAGAGCTTGGCTATGGTCTCCCCTGTCTCCCAATTCAGGTAATTTGACATGTGGGCTGAGGGCATTGATATATACTATATATAGATATAGATATAAATATAGATATATAGATATATATAGACATAAACATAGATACATAGATACATAGATACATAGATACATAGATAGATAGATACATAGATAGATAGATAGATAGATAGATAGATAGATAGATAGATAGATAGATAGATAGATAGATAGATAGATAGATAGATATAGATGATAGATAGATAGATTTCAGAAAGAAGCAGGATACACTCCCTGGGATTCTTAGGAATCAGCTCTAAATGACCTGAAATCCCCTAGGGCCAACCCCAAGCATCCATTTCTCTCTCTTCCTTGTCTAGCAGATAGGACTGAATAGTTGGTCTCCTTTGGTCCTGCTCTCTGCTGGGTGTGACATCTTCTACATCCATATGCTTAGGTTGCAAGATGCCATTACCAAGGGGGAAAGAGGAAAATAAATCCCCCCTTGACTGTTGCTTCCTCCTGCTGGATATGCTCCTAAGAGATGACTCAATATTCTTCTGAGAGCCAAATCTTCTAAGACATTTGGAATGGGCCAACTTTGTTATATAAAGGCTACAAAGGACATGGCTAGTCTTCCCAGCTATTGACCAGAAATCCCCTGTGTGGTGTCAGTTGCCTTCATCTAATGCTTTATAATCTCATCAGTCTGATTGGGGAATATCTTCATAGACTTCTCCACACTTCCTTATAATTTCTTCTACTTTAAACACAAATTTATTCCTCTTCTACACATCCTCTACATTTTTTGGGGGGTGAGGCAATTGGGGATAAGTTACTTGCCCAGGGTCACACAGCTAGTAAGTGTTAAGTGTCTGAGGCCAGATTTGAACTCAGGTCCTCTTGAGTCCAGGGCCAGTGCTCCATCCACTGCGCCACCTAACTGCCCCACAACCTCTACATTAAAACCCATTATCTTTACCTCTAAACCCACTCCTCCTTCATACCTCATGATATCTGTCTGTAGCAATAACATTCACTGGAATTCCCAAGTCTCAAATTTTGGTGTTACTTTGTCTCCTCTTTCTCTTCCCCTCAGAGGCAAGAGATCTGGATCTGAACCCTAGTTCTACCCCTAACTATATTGTGACATTGGGTAAGTCATTTCACCTCTGACCCTAAATCTCCTTATTATAAATTGCGCATAACATAACTCATCCTACAGTGTTTGGTAAATTTTTTAAAATTTATTTTATTTTATTTCAATTTATGGACTTAAACATTTCCATTACATAGTATAATAAAAAGATGATTGCACATGAAACTGCCTTTGTTAAGTGCTTACTCTGTGCACTTACACTGAATTAAGAACTGAGATACAAAGAAAAGCAAAAGCAATCCCTGCACTCAAGGAACTTACATCTCAGGAAAAAACCGCAACAAACCATATTTGAATAGGTGCACACAAGAAATGTACAGAGTAGTAGAAAGCCATCCTTTAAAAGGGAAGGCACCAGCAACCTATGTGAAGAGCAGAGTTAAAAATCTGTGCTCCCCATGGGGGCAGCTAGGTGGATCAGTGGATAAAGTACTGGCCCTGGATTCAGGAGAACTTGAGTTCAAATCCAACCTCAGACACTTGACACTTACTAGCTGTGTGACCATGGGCAAGTCACTTAATCCTCATTGCCTTGTCAAAAAAAAAAAAATCTGTGCTCCCCATGGGGGCAGCTAGGTGGAGCAGTGGACAAAGCACCGGCCCTGGCAAATCTGGCCTCAGATACTTGACACTTACTAGTTGTGTGACCCTGGGCAAGTCACTTAACCCTCATTGCCCTGCCCCTCCAAAAAAATTCTGTGCTCCCCACAGCTGACAAAATAAACTTTCTAAGGCACAAGTCTGATCACATCATCTCCCTACTCAAAACACTTCCACGGCATCTCATTACCTATAGGATGATCACATGCCCACAAGTTCAGTTTGGTGTAACTTCTGGTGCCTCCTTACTTGTAATCCCCCAATGTTAGCCTGGGTTTTGAAGTCCATTATAGGTATAGGTCAGCATTCACTCAATTTAAAGTTTTGAGTTCCAAATTATAACCCTCTCTCATCCCCTCCCTTCTTCCTTTCCCCCCCTCCCCAAGATTGCAAGCAATCAGTATATGTTATACATGTGCAAATATGTAAAACATTACCATATTAGTTATTTTACATAAAAAGACTCAAGTAAAAAAAAAAAGAAAAAGCCCAAAAGTGTTTGGTAATTCTTTTTTTTTTTTTTTTTTGTGAGGCAATTGGGGTTAAGTGATTTGCCCAGGATCACACAGCTAGTAGGTATCAAGTGTCTGAGGACAGATTTGAACTCAGGTACTCCTGACTTCAGGGCCAGTGCTCTAACAACTGCACCACCTAGCTGCCCCTTGGTAAATCTTAATATTCAATATAAATGTGAGTTATAAGTATTATTACAAAGTTCTACAAATTCTATCTTTGTAATATCTCTTGCATACCTCCCCGCCTCTCTATTCCCACCAACAATACCCTAATACAAGTATTCATTACCACCCCACCTGGATCTCACAATAGCTTCCTTAAAGGACTTCCCACTTCAACTCTTTCACCTCTCTTCAACCTGTCCTTCATGCCACTGGCAGAATAATCATCTGAAAATATTCTTCTGCTCAAAAATCTTTAGCACGTCCCTGAGGCCTACCAAAGAAAGATCAATCTGCTTTGCCTAGCATTGAATGTCTTTTACATTCTGATATCACTCTACCTTTATAGAGAAATGTTAACTAAAGACAACACTATAATAATAACAATAATAGCATTTAATATTTATTCGGCTCCTACTATGTTCCAGATACTATGCTAAGTGCTTTACAAATATTATTTCATTTAATACTCTCTACAACACTGGAAGGTAGGTGCTCTTATTTTATCTCAGTTTCATAGTTGAGGAAACTGAGGCAAATTGAGGTTAAATGATTTGCTCAGGGTCACACAGCTAGGGAATATCTGAGCCTAAATTTCAATTCAACTCTATTCTGACTCAAGGCCCAGTGCTCTATTTATTGAACCACCTAGCTGTCAGTTTAGAATATAAAATCTTACAAAGGAAGCTGATGGAAAGTTATAAGCAGTGTAGAATTATAAAACAGAGAAACAATGGAAAAGAAAACAAATTTACAGAAAGCTTAGAAAGAGCAACACCATCCAAGAGCACTTAAGAATTAAACTGGAAAGAGGACATTGAATAGACAAAAATGTATGAATTTTTCTAATAACAATTTTTATAAATTTTATAACATTAACTATATATTTATATTTATTAATGCTATATAATATATACTAGTATAATATTATTATAATTTTATAATATAGACTATAAAATATAAACTATTTTCTTGAATGAATGACAGTGGAAGCACCAAATTTAGGCACTGACACAATAATCCCCAGTGATTTCCACAAAGTAGAATTAATACTAAAGAAAGCAAAGCCCAAAAGGAAAGCGGAGCAAGACCAAGTACACACAGAAAAGGGTGTGTTTTGAAGCTGGAGGTTTTGAAGACATTGAAAAACCATTTCTCGAGATCTCTGAAATGTGGGTGGATACTAAACATATGGAAAAATGTTTTTCTTCAGCAAATTGTCTCTAATGAACATGTGAAAATCATACAAAAATTCTCTTAACCAAGTAATAACAAAGATAACTTTGCTCATTCTGATGATTAATATCGAAAGAGACATCAAATAGGGAATTCTTTGGTATGCTTACCAAAGTCATATGGAACTCATGTCCTCTATTGGTTTGTTAACAGACATAGGGAAATGACCCCCATCAAGTTAGATAGGTCTTCAAGGTTCTGGATTAGACTCTCTTCTCTTCTCCCTCTATATGATCTCATTTGGTGATCTCATCAGCTACCATAGATTTAATTGCCATCTCCATAGTGATGATTCTCAAATCTGCCTGTCCTGCCCCAACCTCTCTGCTGACCTCCAATCTCACATTTCAAACTGCCTTTTAGACACTGCAAACTGGATGTCCAGCACACATCTTAAACTCAGTAGGTCCAAAACAGAACTTCTCTTTTCCCCCAAACCCTCCCTGCCTCTTACCTTCCCTATTACTAGAGAGAGCACCATCCTCCCAGTCCCTTAGGCTCATAACCTAGGAATTATCCTGGATTCTTCACTATCTCTTAACCCCCTCCCACCCCCCACCTGCCCACACTCCCACCTTATCTATCTGTTGCTTGTCTGTGGATTTCATCTTTGTAACATCTCTTTGTAGCCTGCTGGTGGATCTTCCTGCCTCAATTCTCTTCTAACTCCAATCCATCCTCCATTTAGCCACTAAAATGACTTTCCTAAAGCACAGGCCCTATCATGTTACCTGCCCCCTGCCTCAATAAACTTCAGTGGCTTCCTATAACTTCCAAAGCTCATACAAAATGCTCTGTTTGGCATTCAAATCCCTTCATAACCTAGTCCCCTCCTACCTTTCTGGTCTTCTTATGCCTTGCTCTACAGCACATCCTCTTTGAAACAGCGACCCCCTGATTGCTCCACAAACAAGACACTACATCTCTTGGCTTCTGGGACTTTCTCTGGCTATCCCCCATGCCTGAAACACTCTGTTCTCCATTCCAACTACTGACCTCCCTGACTTCCTTTAATTTCCATCTAAAATTACACCTTCTACAGAAATACTTTTCAATGTTATTTCATATTTATCCTATATATAACTATAACAACTATATAAATACATATACATACATACACACACACACACACACACATATATATATATACATATATATATATACATATATATATATATAAAATAGTTTGATGGCTCTTCCATTAGAGTATAAGTTCCTTGAGGGCAGGGACTATCTTTTGCCTCTTTTTTTAGCAGTATCTAGGCAATTAATAAATGTTTACTAATATATTATATTGATATATTAATTCATTGACTCATGGAAGAACACAGAGAAGAGAATGAAATGTCATAGGCGGATTGTAATATGCACCATTAGAGAAAATATCCACATTAGATCACAGGTCCATAAAAGTATCAAAGAAACAAGTAGTGGATTTTAAAATCAAGTCATCTGATAAGAAGCCTCTCAGGACTTAACCAGGTTGGTTTTCAAAATACAGGCTCATAAGAATGTCACCAGAACCATTCTCAAGGATTTAACCACTTGGTAGGACCTAACATAGCTTTTTGCTTCACTTGGATTTGAAAAGTCAGGATCACCTCCGTGCTACGATATGGCATCAGAGATTTAAAAAGAAATATAATTTGGGGGCAGCTAGATGGCGCAGTGGTTAAAGCACCGGCCCTGGATTCAGGAGTACCTGAGTTCAAATCCGGCCTCAGACACTTAACACTTACTAGCTGTGTGACCCTGGGCAAGTCACTTAACTCCCATTGCCCCGCAAAAAAACAAAAACAAAAACAAAAGAAATATAATTTAGCTTATGCTCTATCAAATTCCATAATTATGTGCAAATATCTTATTCTCTCTATGCCAACATGACAGTACTTAGAGTGTTCTTCTTCCCAGACCCTATGAAAGAAAATGGACTCCGTGTAATTTTTCTAGTAGTTGGGATGTCTGAGACAACAACATCGTTCTTCTAGGTTTCTCTTTTGGCCCATAACACACACTTATAAAATGACTGGCTCAGGCTAGAAATTTAATCTATGATCAGGAAATACACCCACATTAACTAGAAAGCTCTAAACAAAAAACCATGACCTTGTTCTCATTCGTGTAATGTTATAACATACTGAATTAACCTGACAGAGTCATAGAAACCCTCATGTGTACATTTTCTTGTCCATACTGATACAAATCAATCAGCCCACACCAACCTAATTCAACAAACATTTTTTAATAATAATAACATTACTATTGTTATTGTAACATGTCTAGAGGCAGTAGTGGACAAAGTGTTAGAATAGGAGTCAAGAGAACTGGGTTCAATTTGGAACTCTGTGTCTTACCATGTGACTAAATAAGATGATTTCTCTGATTCAATAAAATGCAAATAATAATACATGCACTGCCTATTTCACAAGATTGTTCCAAGAATCAAAAGAAATAATTAGTGTAAAGTGCTTTGTAAAGGGTTTTAATGACAACTTGTTGCCAATAACAACAACCATAATAAAATTCAATTCAGAAAACATTTATTAAATACCAACTAAATGCAAATCATTATTAAGTACTAATGCTATAGAGGTAGATTTGGCGTGGACCCTATTCTCAAGAAGTTTCCAATGTAATTGTGGGAGGGAAGGATGTACACAAATGACTGTGGTACAGAGGTCAATGAGAAAAATAGAGAGGAAAGGTCTGAGAAAAGTGCTATGAGGAATTTCAGAAAGGACAAATAAATCTTGGCTAGGAGAAGAGGGAGGAGGTTGGGTGCCAAGAGGGATGTTACAGAGATGACACCTAAGGGGGCAGCTAGGTGGCACAGTGGATAAAGCACTGGCCTTGTATTCAGGAGGACCCGAGTTCATATCTGACCTCAGACACTTGACACTTACTAGCTGTGTGACCCTGGGCAAGTCACTTAACCTTCATTGCCCTACAAACAAAAAAAAAGAGAAAGAGAAAAAGAAAAAGAGATGACACCTGAGAAGGGCCTTGATGGAAAGCAGGGAGTTCACCAGAGAATGGAATATTGGGTAGATGATGACTTGAGCAAGAGGATGAAGGCAGGGGAAGAATGGAGGGTGTCAGGTTCTTCATATGTACATGGGAATAATAAAATCACCTAATGAACCAAGAAAGAATGTTGTTGTGAAGATGAAATTAGGTAATATTTGTAAAACTTGGTTTAAAAAAAGGGAGAGAAAGAATGGGAGAGTGACTAGTATTTGAGTTTGGTTGGGATAAAGAATATGGGAAGAGCAACACTGAGGTAAAACTAGAAATGTAGATAGTAAATTACCTTGAAAGTCAAAGTGAAGAATTTATATTTTATTTTGGATGCCGTAGAGACCCACCGAGGATTTTTGAATAAAGGACTGACATAATCATATTGGTATATGAGGAAGTTTGCTTAGGTAGTTGCGAGACTGATATATCAGAGAGGGGAGAGACTAGAGGCAGGAAGACCATTTAGAAGGCTGACATCTGCCTTTATTTTATGTACAGTATTAGGTATTTGGGTATGGTTTAGTTATCTAAATATAAATCTTCTCAGCTAATTTCTCTGTGTATATGTAACAGGCATTGATGAAGGGGTCATCCTTTCCTGATTTGTAGATTGGGTTCAAGGTCAATTGAACCTAACTGTATTAAAGTAAGATTTTATCTAGCTCCATGAAACACTATCCATTCTTTAATAAGGGGTGGAAAAATTGTGTCAAAATACTATATTTGCCTAAACACAGGCTGTACTTTTCCCCTTAAATCTGGCTCATAGAAAACACAAGTGTGGGAAACCTAAAATCAAAGTTATTTTTCAATGTATAAATATACTTTATTTTTCTTTTCAAAGGAATCATTTAGGGTTATGGCCTTTTCAGGGGCCACTTATTCCAATAATGCACATGGAATGAAAAGCAGTATTTTGCTGCACACGTTTATGTCTATGTCTTTGGATAGTTTTGTTCCCTAATTAAGAAAGGAATGACTCTTTCCCAAGTCCCATAGAATACATGACAAGTGTGGATTTAACTCCTACAAAGAGATATCTAGTCCAACTACCCAATTTTGTAAGAAAGAAATAGAACCAAAGAGGCTCAATCATCATCACTCAGTGAATTAAGCAAAAAAAGATTTATTAATCACCAGGCACTATGCTGGGCTTTGAAATGCAAAGGAAAAAACTGAGACAGTCTTTGTCCATTAGAGAGTCTTTATTCAATAAGGGGACACAACACAGAAATAGGACAGTGGTGACCAAGCAAGGGATGGTTTGACATAGACAATCACAGGACTTGTACATGGAACCACAGGACAGGACCATGCTGAGTAGGCCTTGATCTTTTGGGAGATTGTTGGGTAGGATGTAAAGTCTGATGGTGGGACAGTAGATTAGGTGAGTTTTCAACTCATTCATCCACCAATCATCATAGTAGTTGATATTTATACATAATGGCATTTCACGTTTTAGAAAGTCTTTATATGTTAACTCACTTGATCCTCAAAACAACATCATAAAGTAAGCAATTCTCCTTTTTCAGCTGAGGAAACTAAGTTTGAAAGAGGTAACATGATTTGAAAGGGATTTCAGAGATCATCTTTCCCAATCCAGGCCTGAAACATGGTTTCCCACTAGACTGAAATCCTGGTTCTGCTGCTTCCTACCTGTGTGACCTGAGACAAGTCGCTGAACTTCTCTGGAATCCATTATTTTCAACTGTAAGAAGAGAAAAGTAGATTTAAAAGGTCCCTTTCAACTCCAAGTCTATGATCTTATGCCTGCACAGGTAGCATTTATTGCCTTTCCCAAGGTCCCACGGAACAGGGATAGCTTTTGGTTTGGCACATATTAAGTGCTTAATAAATGCTTATTGTTAACAGATTAACCTTAGGGTACTTATATAGTTCCAAGTCGTCATTGATAGTCATATTCCTTTTTTTTTCTTTGAGTAGTTGGAACCTTATCTGACTTTCTGAGCTATTTAAGAAGTGATTTACCTGAATAAAACTTGCTGTTCAGCTGAATGTGTCTGCCTCAAGGAATTACTAGGAATCAGTGGATTTATCTACTTTCTACATGCGTCATCACTGCCTTTCATAACCAGTATTGCTAACTCTTTTGGAGTTTCTTCACTGTCTTAAAACTTTATTTTCTGTTTTACTTCCAAAATGAATTTTCCCCCAAATAGAGATAAATAAGGTAAAATTTCCTAATAATTAAGGTTAAGCAAAAATAAAATAGGATGCCTTGGATTTCTTCAGGCTGGCTGACCACTTGTCCACTGTCTCAAAAAGTACTTTTTTCCTAAGCATGGATTGGAATAGATAACTTTTGAAAACCTTTCCAACTTTTGTGGAATTTTAAAATGGTTCAACTCTGTCATAATTCATCTTTACCATGTTTTCAGTCCTACCTGAACTTGGAAGTGTAGTTATACTTGAAAACCAAACTTTTTCCTCATTTTAACTGGATAGAAAAAAATAAACTTTTTTGAATCTGAAAAGTGGAAAAGTGTCACAATAAATTTTACTTCATGACTATCAAAGGGCCTTTTTTCTCTAATATGGCTGACTTGGAGCTAGAGACTTAAAAGGCCCTCCTTGAATTTTCCCAACCATGGGCATAAATGGAATTAGCTGGGTACCACGTTTAATTCTACCTGGAAAAGGATGACATGGTCTCCTTTCTACAAGATTTGAACTCAGGAAGATGAGTTTTCCTGACTGTAGGCCCAACACGCTATCTACTGTGCCACCTGGTTACCCATAGTAACTGGCAAAGCCAGAATTTGAATCTAGGTTCTTTGACTTTAAATTCAGTGATTTTTGTCCTGTGCCATCAAAAATGACAATTATCTCTACCTTTAATTTTTTTGTGGAACAAAAATATTCCATTATGTTCATATGTCATAATTTGTTCAACCATTCCTGAATTAATAGGCACCATTTTGTTTCCATTCTTTGCTACTGTAATGATTGAAATGATGCCACCTGCTGGAGACTTACTGTAGAAAAGCTGCGCCATGAGGTGAAGGTCTCTGAGGGCAAGAACATGTGTCTTTTCTTTAGTGTCAGGAAGTGACGTTTGCTACTGGGAGGAAGAAGGGGGAGCCTGGTGCTCTGACGCTCTTTTTCTGGAGGACTCCTGGCGGAGAAGGGAGCTAGAAATGTGCTCTCCCTTTAATAGATAGATGAATGTAGGCCTTTCTCTCTCTCTTTACCAAATTCTTATTCTCCTTAATAAATGCTTAAAAGTCTAACTCTTGCTAAAGCTTATAATTTATTGGCAACCACTCATTAGATATTTTAGACAGACTAGCTAGAATTTTAGCTTTAACACTACAATAAAAAATGATGCTATAAATATTTTTGTCCACATGGGTTTTTCCCTGTCTTTGACTTCTTTGGGGTATATACTTAACAGTGATATTAATGAAGGGTCAAAGGGCATGCACAATTTACTGATTTTCTTGGTAAATTGCTTTCCAGAATGGTTGGACTACTTCCCAGTTCCACCAGTAGCACATCAATGAGCCTATATTCCCACATCTGATCTAAAAACATCATTTGCCTCGGTTTTCATCTTTGCCCATCTGAACTAAACTCCCACTATGCCCCTGGAGAGCAGGGTTTTAGGTGCTGAAAGGGATATATATTAAGGTAAGAACTGGTCCCTGCCTTCATTGATCTGGGTCCACAAAATTGTATTAATTCTCATTGATTTTATTATTAGTGGTTTGGAGCATTTTTTTTCACATGGTAGTTAATTTGAAAAAAATAATTGCTTAAGTCCTTTACTTTTTGTCTGTTCTAGAATGGCTCTGCTTCCTTTATATTTGTGTCAACCTACTACATAGATTTAATACAAGGTTTTAATCAGATAAGTTTGCTGCAAAATTTTTTCTCTTATAATTTATATTCCTTTTGTATGGACAAATTTCTTTCAATTTTATATAATCAAAATTTTCTTTTATCTCCTGTGATATTGTCTAGCAATATAATTTTTTTGGTAAAAAAAAAACTTTCCTGTTATCCCCAATTATAAATGATATCTCCTGCCACCTGCTCATCATTATCATCATAATGAAATAACTAGCATTTATGTAGTGCTTTAAGGGTTGCAAAGCACTTTACAAATATTATCACAGGGGTGCCCTGAGTGCTTTGCAAATAATAATAGCTAACATTTATGTAGGGCTTACTATATGTCAAGCAGAGTACTACTACTGTACTAAGTAAGGAGATAATAATTATATTCTTATTATCTCATTTGGTCCTCACAACAATCCTGGAAAGTAGGTGCTATTATTGTCCTTATTTTGCAGATGAGGAAACTGAGGTATTCAGAGGCTAAGTGATTTGCCCATAGTCACACACAGCTAGCAAGAATCTGGGGTCAGATTTGTACTCATAACTTTATGACTCTAAGTCCAGAGCCCTATCCATTGAGTCACCTAGCTGCCTTTATCCTGAATTACTCCCTCTTCCCACTTTAGAGAGAACTGAAATAATTGCTTATTGCAATCTCTAAATCTAAGGGGCCTGAATGGTGCTATAGGGCAAGGTGACAGTTTGTTTATGGTCCTTGATTTGGGCAAGGCAATGATCCAACTTCTTGGGCTTGAGAGACCACCTTGGTTGGGGGGTTTGGGGATGTGTGTGAAAGAGAATGGGAAGAAGAAGGAGAGAATGGAGGAAGTATGAGGAGAATAAGGTAAAAAGCCAAAAAGTCATCCATAATCAAGGAAGAGGGATCAATGGGAGAGAAGTGAAAAGCATGATAACTAAATGTATAGAGGTTTTAAAGTCTACAAAGCTTAGGTTCACAACAACCCTGTGGGTGAAGGGGAAAGAAGCCAGAGTTTCATAGGAGGAGGAGGTAGAAAGGGAAGAGGAAAAGAGGAGGGGGAGGGAATAAGAGAAGGGGGAGGAGAAGGTAACCTTTCACAACTATTTTAAGTGTGGGAGATATATGTCTGGCATTTTCTACAGCTCTAAAGAATGGGGGCAGCTAGAAAGAAAGGACTAAGAGGAGAAACTAAGCCACTGAATTCAGGAGAAGGGTGGGGGGGAAGAGGAGGAGAAGGGAAGGGAAATGAAGAAACTTTGCTTGGCAAAACAAAGAATAGCTTAAGAGTGGGGGAGGGAGGAATCAAGAGGGTGTTGGCACCTTGGAAAATAGCCCCTAATTACTTCACAAGTTTCCTGAAGTGGACCAGTTTCTGAACAAGTTTTCAAAGAACAAGGCAGAGTTGGAATTAGTGGCCTGAGAGGGAATTTCAAAGGCTCTGGAACATTTCAAAGCATCAAATACTCCATCTTCTTGTGAGGAGTGTCTCTCTCACACACACACACACACACACACACACACACACACACACACACACACGTACATTTTTTGGAAGCTTAACTGGCCACCTCCCATTCCAAAGTCAAGGACAGATGTGACCAGAATGGAATTGCCTAAGACTGCCAACCACAGGCATCCCTGACAGCCAGTAGGCCTTCTTGAGTCACTCACACTAACTTCAGAAGGAAATTGGAGCAATGCACAGCTTCACTCAGTCTAGTTAAACATCCATGAGACTCCTGTCACCCCCAATCTCCTTTCTGCTGTCTCTTCTCTCCAAAGATTAAGATTTTAAAGTCGGTGTCCAAATGTCTGTAGGCTCTAAATTATTCCTTGAGGACTAGAGTAAATATGGCCTCTCCCTTTTCCAGGGCCAGACTGATCATCTTCGGGGTCAGAATAATTATCCGAACTGGAAAGCAATGAGGGTGGTTCCAAACTTTTATCTCATCCCTGTGGGAGGCTAGAGAATAACTGTGACTAACAATCCTACTGAGGATTCCAAAGATCAGCCTCAGGGCTTCCCTCTGTGACTGAAGCAAGGCTGATTCAGCCCAAGGATCAGTCAGACTGTTTTTACACTGGGGGCCCAAGCCAGGTAGGGCTCACCCCCCCCACCCCCATGTTCTCCCCCTCCCCCAATTAACAACCTGAGACAAATTGAAAACAGCTGTGAATAATTAGACAATTTAAGTGGTGGTAAGGAGAAATAATTTATGCATCCATCATAATAAATCTTGGGCTGTCTCAACAGTTCATACGGTAGATGTGAACTTTTTATTTTTTTCCAGGGGGAGGTCAGTGCATTACTCATAAAAGAAACAGTGTCCCTTTTGTTTGGTTTCGGTCTGTTTAATAACAAAAGAGCCTCCCGGTCTGAAGTGGAAGTGTGATGACAAAGCAAATAGAGGATATTTTACTCCACTTTCAAACTTTGTGGTTTGTGGCTGTCAGATGCCTCGTGTAGACATTTCTCCAAAGGATTTTGATTTTTTCACTTTAATCCTGAAAGAACCATAGAATATTCTGGTTAGAAGGGACCTTAGAGCATAAAATATTGGAGCTGTGAGGGATCCAAGGATGTGAATGTGAGTGCTAGAACTGGAAGGAACTTCAGCCATTATATAACAAACCCCCTCATTTTGCAAATGAGGAAACTGAGGCCCAGAGAGGAAAAGTGACATCCCCCGAATCCCACAGCTGTGTTAGCATCCTCACTGAGCTGCATTTCAACAGATCACTGCCTCTCCTGCAGCAATCATACGACTCCTCCCTATGCTCCAATCAAACTGCTCTCACATCTCATTCTGTCCTCTGCCACCTTCATGTATTCTCAGAGCTTGTACCCTCCTCAACACTTGTTACTTTCTGAAGTTTTTCTTATTCTTCTGGGCTTCAATCCATTGGGTCTGCCAGTGAAAAGTGAAGCCCCCTTCTTCCTCAGTCTCTCCTAAAGCACGTTGAGAGGAGCCATCCTTTGGCCTTGCCGTATTCTACCTGTAATCAACTTTATTTGCATATGTGCCACATTTCTCCCTGATACACTGTACACTTTTTTTTTTTTACGAAGCAATAACTATTGCTTCATTTTTTTAGATTTTTTAACTTCCCTCTTTGACTAACATAGGGCTTTTGCACATATAAATCAAACAGTTGGGGGCATCTAGGTGGCACAGTGGATAAAGCGCTGGGCTCTGGATTCAGGAGGACCTGAGCTCAAATCTTGCCTCAGACACTTGACACTTTCTAGCTGTGTGACCCTGGGCAAGTCACTTAACCCTCATTGCCCCACAAAAAAAAAAAGAAAAGAAAAAATAAATCAAACCGTTAATCAACAAGCTTTTATTAAGCCTGTACTAAGTGACAGACAAGGTTTTTAAACACTGGAGATAGCAAGAAAAAGCAAAAACAATCCCTGCCCTCAGGTGACTTTCATTCTAACCTGGAAGACAGATATACACAAACCACGACATAAAAGATAAAATATAAGAGCAGATGGAAAGTAGTCATATAGGGAAAGGTATTTGTAGTTGGGGCAAGTGGGGGGGAAAAGTTTCTTACAAGAGGTGGTATGTACGGACATTCTGTGAGAAAGTAGGTAGGAGGAAGAGCATTCTAGGCATGGGGGATAGCAAGTGCAAAAGTACGGTATCAGGAGATGGAAGATTGTATGCAAAGAACAGCACACAGGGCCAGTTTGTCTGTACAACAAAGAGTATGGGCAGAGGGGTAATGTATTAAAAGAATGGAAAGATAGGCAGGGGGCTGGATGTGAAGAGTTTTAAGGGTCAAAAAAAGTCATTACATAATAATATTCAATCTTCCTTTATCCAATTCAGATGGTAAGATTTATGGGATGCCTGTTTTCCCCAACTCTTCCTTTATGACTCTTCATTTTATGTACTTCTATTATGCAACAATAATTTCTCACCTGTTCCCTCCTTTCCTACCCAGTATAGTCCCCTGTCTATCTGGTTTTTGTCTTCTCCTAAGACATTAAAATAGGACAAACAATCCTCTAACCTCCTGTCATTTTAACTTCTTTATAACCCTTACAGATATTTGGGTTCTTGGGAGAAGAATTAAATTTCTGGGAAGATGGGAAAGCAATTTGGCAGAAACTGGGTATAGACCAACAACTCACACCATATATCAAGATAAGGTCTAAAGGGGTGCAAGATTTAAAAATAAAGAGTAAAATCATATGCAAATTAGAGGAGCATGAAATAATTAACCTGTCAGATCTATGAATAAGGGAAGAACTTGTGACCAAACAAAATATAGAGGGTATTACAGGATGTAAAATGGATAATTTTGATTACATTAAATTAAAAAGGTTTTGCACAGACAAAATCAACACAGCCTAGATGATAAGGAAAGCAGAAAACTAGGGGGGAAGAAAGGGGGTTATAGCAAGTTTCTCTGATAAACATCTCATCTCTCAAATATAGAGAGAACTAAGTCAAATTTATAAGAATATTGGTTATTTCTCAATTGATAAATGGTCAAAAGACACAAACACAGTTTTCAGGCAAAGCAATCAAAGCTATCTATAGTCATATGAAAAAATGCTCAAAATCACTATTTATTAGAGAAATCAAAATTAAAACAACCCTGAAGTATGACCTCACACCTATCAAACAGGATAATATGTCAGAAAAGAAAAATAACAAATGCTGAAGAGTATGTGGAAAAATTGGGATGCTATTGTACTGTCAGTGGAGTTGTGAAATGGTCCAACCATTCTGGAGAACAATTTGCAACTACGTCTAAAGGACAATAAATATGTGTCTACTCTTTGTTCCAGCAATACCATTACTAGGTCTGTATCCCAAAGAGATCAAAGGAAAAAGAAAAGGACCCATAAAATATTTATAGCAGATCTTTTTGTGGTGGCAAAGAATTGGAAATTGAGGAGATGCCCAAAAATTGGGGAACAACTAAACAATTTGTGGTATATGATTGTGATGAAATACTATTGTGCTATAAGAAATGATGAGCAGGATGCTTTCAGAAAAGCCTGACTTTTATGAAATGACACAAAGTGAACAGAATCAGTAGAACATTGTACTTAACAACAGCAATATTGTAACCATGATCAACTCTGAATGACTTGGCTATTCTCAGCAATACAAGGGTCTAAGACAATTCCAAAGGACATATGATGAAAAATGCTATTCACCTCCAAAGAAAAAACTGATGAAATCTGAATGAATATTGAAGCATACTTTTTAAACTTTGTTTTTCTTCAGTTTTTGATCCGTTTTCTTCTTTTGCAACATGGCTAATATGGAAATATGTTGTGCATAATGGCACATATATAATCTATATCAAATTGCTTGCCTTCTCAAGGAGGAATCAGGTGAGGGAGAGAGGGAGAAATTTAGAATTCAATTTTTTAAAAAAATGAATGTTAAGAATTGTTTTTACATTTAATTGGGAAAATATTTTTTTAATTTAAAGATATTATTAGGGTTCTGAAAAGACATTTGTTTCTTATCACCCTATTAACATATAAACAATTCATCTCCACATATTCTGTTTTAATTAAACAAATTATGTAATATTTTTAGCAGTTCTTTTCATGATAAACAAAAATTGAAAACAGGCTAACCTTCTATTGGGAAAGACCTACACAAATTGTGGCATGTGAAGTAATAGGATATTACTATGCTTTAAGAAATGATGAAATGGATTGGTATGACCTTTATGAACTCATGTGGAACAAAGTGAGCTGAACTTGGAGAATAATTTATATGAAAACACATTACAGAGAGAAACAACTTTCAAAGACTTTGAAACTCTGATCAAGAAAATGATAAACCATGAGTCCAAAAGAATGAAGATGAAATGTGACATTTCTCATCTGACAGATAAATTGAAATTCAGAGGCATATATTTTCAGACATGGCCAATGTGGGAATTTCTTTTGCCAGACTATAGAGCTATGTAGTGAAGGCTATATTTTTTAGATTTTTTAATATGTTCTTTGGGGGATGGGAAGGACAGATTAGCTTTTAAAAATTCTTATTAATTGAAAAAATAAAAGTAATAAATGATTTTTTTAAAAAAGAAATCATTTAGCATAACCTGCTCATTTTTCACTAAAACTCAGAGAGAAAAAATTACTTTCCTAAAGTCACACATATTTAATTCAAAAACCAGGACTAGAATACATTTCTTTATTCTCACTACAATTCTCTATCAACTAAATCACAAAATATGGAATTCAATAGCATCTGTGTCTGATCCATCCTCCATATAGTATTTCAGGATTTCACAGTAGTACTTGTGAACTTACAGGTTTTCAAGTCTGGATCTTCAGTCTTTAGAAGGATCTGAGTGTTGAGGAAGGGGCAAGACAGACAAGTAAGAAGACGCTGTTCAATCCAAAGACTAAATCAGAAAAGGTCAGTGTACAGGCAGTCTCTCCACATGTGAACAGTAATATCCTTTCAACACCAAGTATATTTCCTGAGCATTTACTTTATGTGGTGAAGAGGATATAAGAAAAGTTTCATGTATGGTTCCCACTCTCACAGAACTTGCAATGGGGGGGTGGGGAGGGAGGGGGGGAGAGAGGGAGAAAGGGAGAAAGAGAGAGAGAGAGAGAGAGAGAGAGAGAGAGAGAGAGAGAGAGAGAGAGAGAGAGAGCTCATGACTACATAAAAAGGTAAATAAGAAATGCAAAAATATTAAATGATAATCTCTTGGTCCAGATGTGGTTTCATCAATGAATAGTTTCAATAGTTTACATTGCAGAAGCTCCTTTAGAAAGCATGTTAGCAAATATTAGCCTTAGAGAGTTTCCTGGGGCAGTGAAATGTTAAATAAATCACCCAACATCAAATAGTATGTGTCAGAGGCAGGTCCAGGACCCAAATCTCCATCTCTACCCCTTATGCCATGCTGCCTGTTAAACAACAATACATGAAATCGTCCCACCACCACCACCACCACCAAAAGAGAGAGAGAGAGAGAGAGAGAGAGAGAGAGAGAGAGAGAGAGAGAGAGAGAGAGAGAGAGAGAGAGAGAGAGAGAGAGAGATCAAGCCATATGTGGTAGATGACAAATTAACAGGAGGGAAAACTCAAGTGGCAGTTGTAGTCAAGTCGTGGAAAGCAAATAAAGACCTGGAGAGGACACAACAGAAATCCTAATAAGAATTTGATACTCAGAATAAGTAAAGAAATAATAAGGCACCTAATTTCCCTGCTGAATTCAGGTCACCATCCACAGATGAACTCCTTACAAAAGATATGAAAATTTTGGTGGATATCAGCTAAGCCACCTTAAGTTATTTTTGAAAGACTGGTTAATAGGAGAGATGCCATACTACTGATGAAGGACAAATGTTCTCCTGACTGTTTTAGAAGGGAGATTTACAGCAAAGATACTGATGTGAATAGTTCCATCTAAGCCCAGTTCCCCAAGAGCCACATCAAGAATGATAAAGAACACCAAATCAAAATGAGAAACCTGAAGGGACTCTAGTAATCTCCATCAAAGAAAAAGGGGGGGAAATGCTACTACCTATATATTTAACTATGTTACATATATAACTATGTTAAATCAAATTGTAGAAGCATTTTAGGGTTAAGAAAACTCATATGGGGGCAGCTAGGTGGCACAGTGGATAGAGCACTGGCCCTGGATTCAGGAGGACCTGAGTTCAAATCCAGCCTCAGACACTTGACACTTACTAGCTGTGTGACCCTGGGCAAGTCACTTAACCCCAACTGCCTCACCAAAAAAAAAAAAAGAAAGAAAAGAAAACTCATGTGTAAACTATTTGGGGTGGTCATTTCTGCTGGCCCCCTGCCAGCTACTTGACTATCCTATTTCTTTTTTTTTTTTTAGTGAGGGGTTAAGTGACTTGCCCAGGGTCACACAGCTAGTAAGTGTTAAGTGTCTGAGGCCAGATCTGAACTCAGGTACTCCTGACCCCAGGGCCGGTGCTCTATCCACTGCGCCATCTAGCTGCCCCTATCCTATTTCTTTTTACAATTCTGAGTTCTAAGGCAATCCATGGGATATTTTACATATTTCCTTGTTAATTACTAAGATTGAAGTCACTTTCTCTCATTAATAAATCAATCAGATCTGAGCACTGTCCCCATTTTATTAAATATTATTTGCTTAATAAACTAGAGAAGTCTCTTTCCTCATAATCAGTTACACATCTGGCTCTAAATTAAAAAAATCTAATTTCCAAGGTTTAAATAAACATCAGTTTTTAACTATGTGATTTCTTAACAGTATAAAAATTAAGAAAACAGATATAAATAAAAATTTATAATGCTGTAACTGTGAGAAAAAAGATCACAGCCAGAATAAAGTCTAATTATTATTACTGTCATTCTTTTTTACTTTTTGTTACAAATGTAGGTGTGGTCTGGTCCAGACTCTATGAATATATAAGTGTATAAGGCATGGGTCACCATATAGAGAAGATGAAGGGCCATATTCAGTAACAAAAGCAAATGGGAAAAAAAGATATTGATACAAAATATTTTAAAGAAAATAAGCTTTAGTACTGTTTTATTTTGTAATAATAAAATATTTTATGGAGAGAAAAATACTTATTATAACCTTGATGTACATGAATAATCCTCACCTATGAAATGGGAGAATGGCAGGCTGGATTAGAAACCACGAAACAATTTGATGCATACAACACATTGACATGTAAAGATAGATACAGAGTTGGGACAGAATAGAACTTTTTATGCTTTAACTGAGTCTCAAAAAAAGTCAGGAATGACCATCTTAATTTCAGAAATAGGGAGACAAAAAGAGATCCTTAAAGGTATCATGGCCAAAGGATATGAATAAGCTGCTTTCAGAAGAAAAAAAATCAAAGCCAACAATAGTTATATTTTTTTAAAACCCTCAAAATCACTAATAATTAGAGAAATGCAAATTAAAACAAATCTGTCCCAATCCAATATATCATGTACTCTGTTGCCAAAGAGATTTTCCTAAAGTATAAGTCAATCCTATCCCACAGACCTCACCCTACTTATAAATTCCAGTGGTTCCCTATTAGCTAAAGGATCAAATAAAAATCCTCTAGTTGACATTTAAAGCCCTTCATGATCCAGCCCCTTCCTCAGTTCCTAGTCCTCTTACTCTTTTCTTCATGCATTCTCCATTCCATTACACTGGGTTTTTTCCTGTTCCTCTAACACAACATTCTATCTTTCAACTCAGGACCTTTTCACTGGCTGTCTGATATGCTTGGATTAGTCTTTCTTCTCACTTCCACTTCTTGCTTCCCTGACTTCTTTCAAGCCTCAACTCAAATTGCCATCTTCTGCAAGTCGCTTGTCCTGGTCTCCCTACACTACAAGTGCTAAAGCCTTCCCTCTGAGATGACCTTTCATATCCTGCATGTATCTTGTATGAAGATAGTTATTCACACATTGTCTCCTCGCTGTGACATGAGTTCCTTGAAGGCAAGGGATTATGTTTTTACCTTTCTTTTTATTCCCAGTGCTTACAACAATAACTTCTTCATAAGAATCTTTTTTTTTTTTTGGGTGAGGCAATTGGGGTTAAGTGACTTGCCCAGGGTCACACAGCTAGTAAGTATTAAGTGTCTGAGGTCGGATTTGAACTCATGTACTCCTGAATCCAGGGCCAGTGCTCTATCCACTGCGCCATCTAGCTGCCCCTTCATAAAAATCTTTTGATGAATGCTTGTTGAATGACTGACTAGAAGCCCTTGGAGTTGATTAAATCATACTATGTAGCCAATACTAAACAATATAGAGTCCTGGGGAGTGAAGGATATTGACTGCCTAGTAGTGGAAATGAATGAGACTATAATACTTCAATATACCAACTCCACTTAATAAAAAGCTTGTTTAGCCAATGAAGATGTGGGATGCTATGTGGCAATTTGTAGCCAATTATTGGGAGATGATTAAATTTGTTGTACTAATTGTTCTGGCTATTTCTAACCTTGTCAATGTGATGTACCAGGTAGTCCAGACCTTTTGAAAGTGGTATGGAGTTATTGACCTCACTACTGCTTTTTTTCTTTTCCTTTTATTTGAGTTTTTTATACCTTTAATGCCCTTCCTCAGAGTAATTTGAATTTTTCATTTTGCCAGTTCGGCAGGGTAGAGACCTAAAAAAGGGCTTACTTCTTGAGAGTAACAATGTTCACCACTTTACTGATGATATAAAGTTGACTGGACTAGATGAGGCCATGATATCAGACCCCCACCCCCACTCCACCAGTTGAAATAAAAAATGAGATATTAACCCTAAGAAAGTTTAGAGTCCAACCTGATCAAGTTTGGAGGAATATGCTTAATAGTGAAAACCCAGATGGAAGCTCAGAGACTTTATAGACTATTCAGGTCTATATTCCTTACCTCAGTATTTTTATTTCTTCCCTTTTTTTGTTTTTGTTTTTGTTTTTTGCAGGACAATGAGGGTTAAGTGATTTGCCCAGGGTCATACAGCTACTGTCAAGTGTCTGAGGCCAATTATTGAACTCAGGTCCTCCTGAATCCAGGGCCAGTGCTTCATCCACTGCGTCACCTAGCTGCCCCTTTATTTCTTCCTTTTACTGAATTATAAGTCTACCTCTTTCAAGTGGGGTCCAGTAACAGGTTTTACTCTTCTAAGATCTAAGGCAGGCTGTTCAGCAGCTTATTATCCTGAGTCTTATGATTCTATTCTTAAGATTTCTAGGCTGAGTGGAGTCAGGTACCAACAAGTGGTCTAGATAACCATCAGGTTTCCAGAAGTATAATCTCCCCAAAGTGGTCATTTGCTGTACTACCTTTAAAAAGCAGTTGCTCACCTAGTCTTGGTTCTTAGTTGCTAATGAATAGATGACACTGAGTCATACCATCCCCTTTCACCCAATATCACCTAATATGAATTGGGTGACGCAAGATGGTCCCTGTAACAAAAAGAGCAGGATGCAGAAGGCTTCCATCGTTAAGAAGAAAAGGTCGGGGGCAGCTAGGTGGTGCAGTGGATAAAGTACTGACTCTGGATTCAGGAGAACCTGAGTTAAAATCCAGCCTCAGACACTTGACACTTACTAGCTGTGTGACCCTGGGCAAGTCACTTAACCCTCATTGCCCTGCAAAAAAAAAAAAAAGAAGGAAGAAGAAAAGGTCTATTCAAGACATGGCTTGCCTAGTTCCCTCAGTTGTTACTACCCTTCATAGACAGGTTTTTACCTTGCCTGAGGCTAGGTGCTACAGTTCTAGACCCATTGCCTTGTCTCATCTGTGTGCTGAGGGCCCCTCCTGTCTATGAAGACTTCATTTGAGGAATGGAACAAACAAGATTTTTATTTATACCAATACCTGGGTTGCAGTCATGGGTTTGGCTGAGCAATTTGGGGCCTGGGGAGAAAATAACTGGAAAATTAAAGGCTCTCTACTTTGGAATTAGGACCAATGCAGAAACTTTGCCAGTACCTTCCACTATACACAGTTACTTACAGATCATATTAATGTCCATCAGAGACATCATACCCCAACTTCTCAACTTAGTCATGAGGTTGATGCTCTCAGGAGAACAGTAGATATTGGGAATTAGATCCCTCATAAATCTGGAGATGGGGACTTTGACATTATATTATAGTGTGTGTAGTACTATACTGTCTCTGTAATTAGGGAATGATGCAGCTATTCCTGCTCAACAATGCTTTTGGTGACAACTGAAGTACTTGCCTTTTAAACATCCATATGGCATGATCCCACAAGACTCTTGATCTGTCTCTTCTTATCATATTGATTAATTTATCCCCCTTTCTTTACTTCAGACTACAAGGTTTGCCCTTTTTTTCAGTTTCTATTTATTTAGGAGATGGCATTAGAGTATCAGTTAAGTCCATGACCACAGTGGCTACCATCAAATCCTTGAACCGAACATATTCTTCCTTTTAGAACCCCAGGTACCACTTCCTCTAAACAGGGTACACATTTTGCTACAAGGAAGGTTTGAGATTGGGCCCAATGCTATAACATTCATTGGATTTACCATTCTCTGTTCTCTGCCATCCTCAGGCAATTCCTATCATTGAACACCAAAATGAACTTTTAAAACAATAGCTTAATCATCATATCCCCATATTATCAGGTTTGGCTATTCTACCTCTAAGAAGCTATGTCTTGGATGAATCAGTACTATCCAAAGAAAAATTAGACTTCTCTGTTCCAGAAATGTCTTGGCTCCAGACTTCAGTAAGACTTAATCAAGATGTATTACTTTAGAACATCATCTCACTTAGCCTTGGCACAACATTGTCTATGCAGAGTGTCCTGTACCTTGAGATTTCTAATCCCCTCAGAAAATTCTATATAAACTAGGGAAATAATTCAAGTCCCCCTTAATTGACCAGTTTTCTTTGCTTTGAGATGGTTCAGATAACTTCTTCCTAGAAAGATGTTTGGAGAATAGGGAGTGAAATTATTGGAAGGTGCTTCATTTTTCAATGATATTAAGGAAGATAAGATTATCTTCCAGTAATTACAGTGAGTAAAGATTCACTTGAGGGGGCAGCTAGGTGGTGTAGTGGATAAAGCACTGGACTTGGATTCAGGAGGACCTGAATTCAAATCCAGCTTCAGACACTTGACACTTACTAGTTGTGTGACCCTGGGCAAGTCACCTAATGCTCATTGCCCCCCCCCAAAAAAAAAGATTCACTTGAAAGAAAGGTAATCCTTTAATTGACCATAATAACCTTGAATCTCTTGATAAAGGTAAAGGTGAGTTTTCCTTTAGCCCTCACAGAAGATACCTGTAACCCCTCAATAGAAATCTCTAAAGGTACAAAAATTTGATATCATCCCCTTACTGGGGATTCTGTGGAGGAGATTTTGACTGATGGGACAGGGAACATTGAGTGGATGGTAGTACAATGTTAATCCCAGTATCAACTCAGGCTCCAGGACAATTTACATGTAAGAGGCCCCATTACTTTTTAGCTATCTTGATAGAGATGACCCAGACCTGTGATGGGGCACAGTGATGGTACAGAGGCATTGTCATTTCTGTTGTAGTCTTGATGTTCCTGGTGCTGCTCTTTGCCATCATGGTGGTTTTTACTTAAGTAGAACTACCATGAACTATCTGTAACATTACTGTCATTGCATGAATTTTACTTGTAAAAAGATTGTATTGTTTGGGGGGGGGATATTTGTTTGGTTTGGTTTTTTTGTGGGGTTAAGTGACTTGCCCAGGACCACACAGCTAGTAAGTGTCAAGTGTCTGAGGCCAGACTTGAACTCAGGTCCTCCTGAATCCAGGGCCAATGCTTTATCCACTGCACCACCTAGCTGTCCCCTATTGTTTTGTTTTAATGTTTTTATTTTGGTATTGGGCTTCATTTCAATGCTGCTTATACTAGGATTGCTTTATGATTATTTTATTTGTGTAAGTTCTCCTTGAAATTTCTCCTAGAAAATCCTTGGGACCTTGCTGGCAAGAGCTGGGATATGCTAAAACACCTATTTTATTTAGCCTGGGCTAATCTCCCTATAAAGAGATTTTCTAGGATTTATGATTTGTTTGGCATCCTTGCCACTTGAAACATCGGAACTGCTGTGTGAAATACCTTCCTAACCTTGTGTGGCTGGTTGCCATGGCAAATTCAGAGGCAGATAGATATGGACATGTTGTCTGAATCGGTTTTGGTAATTATGGTGGGTTTTTTATTCTTTGCCACCAATAATGTTGTTTTTTTTTTCTTTTTTGTGAGGCAATTGGGGTTAAGTGACTTTCCCAGGGTCACACAGCTAGTAAGTTTCAAGTGTCAGAGGTTGGATTTGAACTCAGGACCTCCTGAATCCAGAGCTGGTGCTCTATCCACTGCACCACCTAGCTGCCCCCAATAAGGTTGTTTTTAATAATATTTATAGACCATAGGTTCCTCATGGCATTCCAACCCTAAGCCTGAATTAGTTCTGATTCAGATTATCACAAAAGATTTTTAAGGTAAAATTTTAAAATAAAAAGTTGAAAGTTTTTGCACAAAATCATTAAATCTAGAATAAGAAAAGAAATTGTTGAATGAGAAAAACATCTTTGCATTAGCTATTTCTGACAAGAATATATATGTCTATATAGAGAGACAGACAGGCAGACAGAGACAGAGAGACAGAGAGAGCACTGAAGTAAATATGTAAGACCAAGAACAGTTTTTCAATGGATAAGTAATCAAAGGATATGAACAGTTTTTTGCTTTGGGGGGGGGCGGGGAATGAGGGTTAAGTGACTTGCCCAAGGTCACACACCTAGTAAATGTCAAGTGTCCGAGGCAGGATTTGAACTCAGGACCTCCTGAATCCAGAGCCAGTGTTTCATCTACTCTGCCACCTAGCTGCTCCAACAGTTTTTAAGAGATGAATTGCCAGCTATCAATAAATATATCATTAACTGTAAAATTAGAAGATTTGACTATATGGCTTCTCTGTCCCTTTTGACTTATTTCTATGGTCCTACAATCCAATGCAAAAATGTTCCAAAACAATAATGACCAAGAAATAATCAAACAACCTTGTGGCTTCACCCCACACTAATCAAATTGACAATAATGGAAAAAAAACACAATGTTGGAGGGACTATGGAAAGACAGCTCTTCTAATATGTTGTTGCTTGAGTTGTGAAATCATCCAATTGTTCTGGAAAACAATTTAAAATTATTCAATAAATCACTAAACTATCTGTTCCTTGACTATCTCACTACTTGACAAATACCCCCAAAGAGTTCACTTCTTCTAGAAGAAAAATATATGCCCATTAATAAGGGAATGGCTGGGGGGCAGGTAGGTGGTGCAGTGAATAAAGCACCAGCCCTGGATTCAGGAGGTTCTGAGCTCAAATCTGGCCTCAGACACTTGACACTTACTAGGTGTGTGACCTTGGGCAAGTCACTTAACCCTCATTGCCCTGCAAAAAATAAAATAAAATAAAACAAGGGAATGCCTGAACAAATTGTGAAACATCAATATAATGGAATATTTTTCCACAATTAGAAATTATGAATACGAAGAATTCAGAGAAACATGGGATAAACTGTGTGAACTGATATAGGACAATAAACAAAACAAACACTACAATGTACACAATGACTATAATAATGTAAAAAATAGCATTAAAGACAACCATGCAGGCTAATCACAATCCCAGACAGGGTGACAGGATAAAGAAATACACTTTCCTCCTTAGTAAGGTTGTAGAAAGTCTCTCATAGTATCAGAAATGTCCATTTTGTTAGTTCTGGTTCACTGTTTTATTTTTTATGAGAAAATGGTTAGTGGGAGAAGAAAATTATTAGAAAATGTATATGGTATAAAAACAAAGAATATCAATAAAGCTTTTTTTTAAGTGGTGAGTTATAAATAGAAATATCCATAGGACCCCAACAAGAACAATCATAAAGAAAAATACTTCAAGCTTCCAGAAGAAACATAGAAATCATTTACCAGAAAATAGTTGTCAGGATCATAATGGACTTCTATATTTAAGGAGTCAGCTTCTTTTTTCTTGAGATAGGGATTTTTCCTCATTTTCTTTTACTCCATGTTATTAATTCAGCATATAGGGTTTTTTAAATTCTTAGTCATTTCTTCAGTTTCTCTACTGCTTCTATTAATTTTTTTGTAAAATTTCCCTATGGGATTTTTTTTTCCTTTTCCTTCATTTTTATTTTTTTTTTCACTTGATATAACACAACTGTTGTTATTTTGAGGTGATGAAAAGGAACTAGGCACTGAGCCATCTTGCCAAAAGTCAAGGACAGAATAATGGATGACTAAAAGGTTTACAGTGGAGGTGGGGCAGGGGAGAGAGAAAGAAGATAATATCATTGACAAAAATTAGAAAGTCTAAAGAAATAACATAACTAAATAAAAATCTGAATTTTTAATTTAGAAAATTTATGCTTAACCTACACCTTGAATTACTCTTCCCCACATATGACTCAAACATCAGTTCCAGATGTCTGGCATCTGTTGTTCTTTACTGTCATTATAATATCACTGCACTCATTATCATAAATATAAATATGTTCAGGCCAAGCTCTAGGGAGGATTTTGCTGCTGACAGTTATACTTAATAAAGGCCAGAATATGTGCCAAGTGGGTGGAAAACTTTGCCTCTTCTGCATACCTTTTATACCAGCTCAAGTTAATTTTCATATAGAGTCACAGAGGATATTGGGAATTTGTAACCTTAAGTCAGAGAATTGTCTGGGACAAATGACAGCCCCAGACACAAGATAAAACTTGAAACTTAATCTTAGTCCAAGGGCTTTCATTGTGTGCCTGTTGTCTTAATGGTTGTGTACATTTGTAGGATAGTGTGCCCCATGTGAATAGTGACATGTTCTATTTCAAATTTTCTTAACCCATGTTATTTCATTCATTTTCTTTGTTTTGAACTAATTGTATTCAAAATGGCTCATAAGCAAAAAAGTAAATACATCAGGGATCATGCATTATATTTTTGATTGGATATAGATCTACCGAATACCATGAAATTGGAATAGCAATTGAGTTGACTGGGCTACTGAGAGGTTAATTGACTTGCCCAAGGTCACAGAGCTGATATGTCTCAGAGGCAAGACATAAACCTAGGTCCCAAGTCTGAAGCTGTCTATCCACTAAGTTATGATACCTCCTTATACTTAAGATATTATTAAAATAAAATTAGAAATATTATTGCAAATGCAATTGATATTTCTTCTCCTTTCCATCCTAAAATCTTGGAGCTAACTCTATGCTTCTTTTGCTTACCTTTAGCTCTAGCTTAAATTCATGTCACTGCTCAGTCAGAGAAGATCTTGGGAAGAGTGAATCCTAGATAGTTACTATATCTGTAATAGAGGGCTATGATTTCTATCCTTCCTTCAAATAAGTAAATATAGTCTGGGGAAATACTGCCTGACTTGTGTTAGCTAGCTCTAGTGGTTAGGGCTAAAAAGCTGTCAACTTGCCCTTAGCAGAGGGTGATTCTAGCTACTATAGCATACCAGATTAAAGCAGAGACAACCAGTCACTAGCCTCTCCTTAGAAGCTGATGGCAATAAGTAATGCCCATTCAAAAATGTGCACCCAAACCCTATTAGTTACAAATGACCATCTGAGGCCTGTGGAGCATCATCCAACTATCAGTAGAAGTCACCAATAGACAAGCTGGTATCGGTGGAACACTGCACACAGGGAATGTGGCCAGTGAGAACATCATGACACCATCACCAGAAGACATGGAGGGTTATATAGCATCAGACACATGAGTTACTTCTCCATACATGTGCCCTGTCCACATTTGTTTCCTATGTGTGCCTTTTATGAATAACCTCTATATGTGTCTCCTCACTGATGATGTATGTGTTTGTGGGAGAGTTTGTTCTAGGACTTTGGGGGCATATTTTATTGCATTCTGTTCCATTAAATACTTGTGGGGTCTTTTTTTTTTGGTGAGGCAATTGGGGTTAAGTGACTTGCCCAGGGTCACACAGCTAGTGTTAAGTGTCTGAGGTCAGATTTGAACTCAGGTACTCCTGAATCCAGGGCTGGTGCTTTATCCACTGTGCCACCTAGCTGTCCCAAATACTTGTGTTTTTAACTAAATGTGACTTCTTACTGACTAGATAAAAAAGTAAACTTTTTTAAAAAATAAATTCAGACTCACAGTACCTTGAACTTGGATGAGCTATTCTGGCAGCTTTACCTGAGTGAGGGGGTGCCCCAGGTACCATACTGACTATTAGAGCTATCCAAAAGTGAAGTGGGCTGCCTCAGAAGCAATGCATTCTCCATCACTGGAGACTTTCCAACAAAGGTTGCATGCCCACTTCTCAAGGATGTTACTCAGAGAGGGGAGTGACTACACAAATTCTACATTCCTTTCCAATGCTGAAATCCTGTGAATTCTATTCACTTTTAGGAAAGGCTTTACAGGGCATAGGAAAAATTCAGCTTGACCTGGAAAGAAGGACCACATGTTTAAAAGATACAGATGAGGTGAGAGAAGCATTTCAAAGCAGAGAAAATATCCAGCCAAGAATGAATATACTCTGTTTGAATAGACTGATTTGACTGGCCTGAAGTTTGTTTAACTGGGTGAGGCTAGGAAGGTAAGTAGGTTGAAGCCAAATTTGAAGGCCCAGGTTTTTTGCATAATATAGGCCTCCTATGGCCAATAGGAATTTTGAAAATTACATTTTTCCTTCCTCCCTGACCACCCTGCTTTTCTCCCCATATTCTGTCTCGCTGGACAGGCTACAAAATAATTTTAGAGATGGGGGTAGGAGAACTGAGGGATACTGTTTTGTTTTGGTTTGATTTGGTTTTTTGTGGGGTAATGAGGGTTAAATGACTTGCCCAGGGTCACACAGCTAATAAGTGTCAAGTTCCTGAGGCCGGATTTGAACTTAGGCCCTAAATCCAGGACCAGTGCTTTATCTACTGTGACACCTAGCTGCCCCAAGGGATACTGTTTTTTAACAATTAAAAAAAATGCCATCCTCTTGAGTGCCAGAAAATTTGACTGTCCAGAGTTTAAAGGGACTTTTTCTGGGATAAGTAAAGTTTCATATGTAACAATAAAGACTCAAAGGTTTTAGGAGGCAGTGGACATAGGGAAAGGTAACTTGGGTAGGAGTGACAGGTTCTTTATCCCAGTGCACTGAAATTTAGTATGCATCAATCCTTCAGCAGCTTAAAAGAAACTGAGCTGAGCATCTAGTTAGCAAGAATAATTAATTAAAATAGGAAGGAGGGCATATATTTCCTGCCTCAAGTAGCTTACTCTAGAGAAGCCCTTTACAGAGAAGCTCTGCTGGACTTCTGTCTACCACAAGTAGTGGCATTCACGGAAGTGTTCTCATGGTTTTCCTGTAATCTGGTGTCTAGGTGGGGGTTGGGAGGTGGGGAAGGGTGAGTAGAAATGGTAAGGTTCTTAAGTTCCCTCTTTCTCTCCCTCTCCCTCTCTCCCCCTCCAAATTTGGCATTAGGCTACTCCTCAGGCTATCTCTTTTTCTCAATGAATTTATCTGAAAATGTTAACTTAAACAAAGAACCAATGATTAAAGCATACTAACCACCTACTGATGAAAAAATAACAGACTCAAAATACAGAATAAGATATACATTATTTGGACAAA
The DNA here is from genome assembly GCF_019393635.1 of Dromiciops gliroides. NCBI lineage: Eukaryota > Metazoa > Chordata > Mammalia > Microbiotheria > Microbiotheriidae > Dromiciops > Dromiciops gliroides. The sequence continues at coordinate 305,212,403 of NC_057862.1, read as the reverse complement.
GCCAATGTGACAATTTGTTTTGCTTGACTACAGATTTATTTTTTTGCAGGGCAATGCGGGTTAAGTGACTTGACCAGGGTCACAGAGCTAGTAAGTGTTAAGTGTCTGAGGAAGGATTTGAACTCAGGTCCTCCTGAATCCAGGGCTGGTGCTTTAACCACTGTACCACCTAGCTGCCCCCAACTATGTGTATTTTTATATTGCTTTCATTTTTCTTTTTTTCCCAATGGGGGTTTGTGGTTGAATTAAGAGTGGGACTAGGATGGAAAATTAAAGAAAGAAAGGGGGGGTGAAGGAAGGGAGGGAGAGAGGGAGAGAAGCAGGCAGGAAGACAGGCAAGAATTGAAACATTTTTAAATTCATAAAAATATACCTCAAGAAAACACAAGAATCACAGACAAGTAGAAAAGCTGCATTACATATGGGATGCATTATATTAATATGTATTGATAGATGAATTAATGTATGAATTGTATGAGTGAGTTAAAAAGAATAGTAAGCTATGTATATATATCATAGAGAGTCTCAGTTTCAGGTACAATCATCTTTTACAGTCCTACTGTGTATATAGCAATGCCCATTTTATTTGATGTCAATTCAAAATAGAAAAAAATTGAAAATTGAAAAAAAGCTGACTTGAGTCCATGTTTTATGCTATTTGCCCTTGGTACCAAGATTGTTAGTAGCCCTGGATTTCAAATACTATTCTGCTAACACATCTGATCAATGAAAGAAAGCAGATTTTATCCAGAATTCTCTCTATCAAATATCATTCCATATAAATCAGACAAAACAAATACTTCTATAAATAACATTTTATTGTATTGTATCTGTGTCTAAACAGGAAGAAAAGAATCACAGAAATTAGCTGACAATAGCAAGCATAGACCACAATATGTCAAGGTATATCATTTTGATAATGTAATCCCTGACTAGGATCAAACAAGATGATGAACTGCTCTGTGTCCAAATATGACTTCTGTGTGATTTTATTGTTCTAACGTAGCTACAAGTCTAGATTAAAATATGCTCCTTTTTTAAAAGGTAAAATTTTATCCTTGTAGATGAAGAATGGAGAAGAAGCTGCAATTGTCATGCCTTGTCTACAATACACGCATTGTCAACTCTGGGGGTCCAGATGCCTTGGCTGAGCTCTGATGGTATTTAAGGAAAACTAGTCCAACGTGGCCTTTTCCAGCCACAAGGAGAACCTAACTTCTTGCTAGCTGTAAAGTGGGTAGTACTGAGCTTCCTGGGAGACAGGAAATAGTTTCTTCTATCTAAAAAAACCTTTTCCTAGAGCTGAGAAAGTAAGGGTTTCTAAGCATCTTAACATGCTATTTGGCTACTACCAAGAAGTTGTTCCAAGGACCAATTTAAAAGAGATTAAAATTAAAATAACTGTATTTAACATTTTTTTCAGTATAGGGACTGGACCAGAGAAAGCCTGGACTCCTTTATAAGGATTTAGGGGGTCTTGGAGCAGCAAAGCTACACTTCCCTGAATTGTAAACAACCAAGGAACCAAACACCAGGTTTCCAGAGTGATGGTCCCTAAGCAGTCGAATCTGCCTCCCCTGCCCCCCACGTATACACACATTCCACCTCCCAACCTTTTAAAACTCCATTGCTAAAATCTCCATTGAAGTATGGAAGTTGGCTATGGAACTTTAAAAAAACTAAAAACTGAAAAGGGATCCCTTCCATTTATTTCTCAAGTATTTCATCAGAGCTCAATTGTGGAATTGTTTTTTGCAAAAAGAATTTTTTACCAGGTTTTTAGAGGGGAGAGTCCCAAAGCAGGGAGGGAGGCCATTCCGACCTCAAGAAGGAGGAAGAGGAGGAATAGGAGAACAAGAACAAGAAGAAATCTAGAAAAGTATTTTATTGTGATTGTGACTCCTCTTCACTGGATTTTGTCTTTTTAATCCACCTCCTCTTTTCCATCCTCACTTCCACTACTTTATCCCAGACTCTAATGACCTACATCTTTGGTACTACATTGGATTTGGATCTTGTTAATATTAGTACTCCTTATAGTGGGTAAAACAGTGACTAGAGTGTGCTGGACCTAGAATCAGGAAGACCTGAATCTTGCCTCAGACGCTTACTAGCTATGTCATCCTCAGCAAGTCACTTAACCTCTCTCTGCCTCAGTTTCATCATTTATAAATTATATTAATAGCACCTACCTTTCAGAGTTGTTGCAAGAATCAAATGAGATAATATTTGTAAAGTGCTTTGCAAACTCTAAGATGTTATATAAATGCTAGTTATCTTTAGCTATTCATAAACGACCCCAGCCATTGTGTCCTAAGCCACTTTCCCCCAGAATAAGTCAACTCAAATGGACTGTGAAATCTTACTGATTTCTTTTTTTTCCTCCAATGATGGAGATCAAAACCCTTCATGACTATCCAGTATATGTGAACCTTTTCCTTGTCCTCTCATAAACTTGCCACAAATGATCCACCCAACATAGGGGAGACCTTACTCATTTTCTCTTTATGTCACAAAGGTACTAATGTAGCATTCAGCCTATCTATCCCCTGTCATCACCTATCCTTGCCACATAAATAGTTTATATTTTTTCTGTATGAATATGAGACTGGAAAGGGAAGAGACAAGTCTGGGGAAAACAGTTAGAAGGCTGCATCAATAGTGTAGATGAGAGGTGATGAGACCTGAAAAGGAAGTGGCTGTGTGAATAAAGAGAACTAGGATGGGAGAGATGTGTGAAGATATAAATGGCAAGATTTAGTAAGTGATAGGATATGTGGGTTGAGGAAGAATGAAGAGTCAAGGTTAATAACAAGGTTATAAGCATTGGAAACTGGAAGAATGATACTGCATTTGACAGAAATAGGGAAATTTCCTTCCCCAGTAGAAATTCCTTTACTTAGAATAAAAAAGTGTTTAGAGGGACATATAAGGAGTTCTCTTTTGAACATGTTGACTTTGAGAAGCCTATGGTACATCTGGTTTGAAATACTCAATAGGTTCTTGGTGAGGCAGGGCTGAAGCTCAGGGAAAAGAGTTGGTTAGACATAGAGAATTATGAATAACCAGTCTAGCGTCCACATTTCCCAAGGGTTACTTATAATAAGGGCATTCACTCGCTATGTACTTCTGACAACCACAGTTCTTATTTTCAGCTTATATCCACTAATCAGGACAAAAATCCAGTGGGCAGCTAGAGAAAGGATGTTGCAAACAGTGACAAGAAATAGTGAAGAGAGATGTCTCAAAGTAAGGGTCTCAAGAGCAAAGGCATTGATAAGATGGCACATATGTACTTGGGAAAGAGAGATGTCCTCTCATCATTTCTTATTCAGATGTTTTCCTGCATTTTATGGCTCCAGAAATTTATTATCCTGAAAGATGAAATCAGTTCTTGAATTCACAACTTCTCAGTACCTCTTCCCCTGGGGCTCTTCTTTCCCTCTGGTTGGGGATGGAGGAGGGTAAACATTGGAGAGTACCTCTCAGATCCTCCACCAGTTAAGGAGGGCACCCAGGACATTCACTCATCATTTCCTACATGACTGATCTCATGGACTTCATGATCTCCAGAAACTAATCATCTTATAAGATAAAACCAACTCTGACTGTAGGACTCCAGCCAGGTACCCTCCCCTCGACCCCTTGTCAGCTTCTTTTTATGTGTTGCCTTTCCCCATTGGATTGTAAGCTCCTTGAGGACAAGGACTGTCTTATGCCTTTCTTTATATCCCCATTGTTTAGTATAGTGCCTGGAACATAGTAGGTACTTAATAAATGTTTAATGCCTCTCATTCTTTCCTCAGTCAGTCTTGTATACATTCCTACTTCAAGAAAAAGAACTAGTCACTGAAAATCAGATATCCCTGATAAGTACTAGACACTAAGCTATCATGTGTCCTAATTTACACCAGAGTAGAAGCCCCATGCTATATCCCCAGAACTGTGATCTACAAGAGGTCCCATGTCCAGGGTTCCCGAGTCTTCAACCAATTATTGGCCATATTAGATTTACAAGTTTATCATTATCTGGAAACTGTTGTGTTGACAATACTCCTTTGGGGGCAGCTAGGTGTCGCAGTGGACAAAGCACTGGCCTTGGATTCAGGAGTACCTGAGTTCAAATCCATCCTCAGACACTTGACAGTTACTAGCTGTGTGACCCTGGGCAAGTCACTTAACCCTCATTGCCCTCCAGAAAAAAAAATGGAAAAAAAAAAACAATACTCCTTTATTGACTCCCAGGAAAGGCGATCATGAGGACTTAGCAAACAGAGTTATGCATTCCTAAAACTCCTGAGTTCAGAGCAGCCCATCTACCATCCAGGGGCATCCTGACTGTGGGCATAAAGACATCAGGGAGGTGTTTTATTTTTTGTTCCTTTGAATTATTCTAGGTCAATAGTAGAATATTGTATACTACTAAGCATGCTTTGTTCTGTTACTGAAAAATGTGGAGCCATCTTCATAAATAGGAATCTAAAGTCCAGGAGAGAACTAAGATAATACTTTACTCCTTTATTGAGTTCAAGTTCTAAGACAAAGTAAACTGAAGACTTGGCTCAATGTTCCACCCCCTTCATGAAGTCTTCTCAAATACCTCCACTGAGAAGTGATCATTTCTTCTTAGGATCTTCAATAACACTTTTGGGGCACATTTCTGGTCGACTTAGAAAGTCCTATTTAAGACATGATTTTCTCTGTATATTTTACATCTCTCTACATGCTCCATGAATGCAGTAAGGAATTGGGCTGTCTTACCTTTTTATTCTCCATAGCACTGATAACAATACTCTGCATAAGACAAGTGTTTTGTTGAGTCAAATTGAATTTAATTTGAGTTAAGAAAGAACTTGAATATGTAGGCTCAAAGTACTATTGGTACACTTTGAAAAATCATAGGTTTCTATCCATTTAAAAAAATAGAGGGTAAAAAAAACCCCAGAGGAAAAAAAATAGAGAGGCAGAAGAGGTACTACAGGTGTGAAATGTTATATACACTTGTAGATGAAGTCATAGTATTGTTATGTTTTATAATCATATTCATAGAGTTCCTGGGTTTATCTTGGCAAGTAGACTCCCTTCTGTAACTCATTTAATTTCTCCTCTAGAAATTTGGATGCTATACCATTTGGTGCATATATATTTAGTATTGATATTATTTCACTATCTGTGGTACATTTTAGGAAGATGTAGTTTCCTTCCTTGTCTCTTTTAATTATTTTTATTTTTGCTTTTGCTTGTCTAAAATCATAGTTGCTACCCCTGATTTTTTTTTACTTTAGTTAAAGCAGAATATATTCTGTTCCAGTTTTTTCCTTTACTCTGTATATGTCTCTCTGATTCAAATGTGTTTCTTATAAAGAACATAATGTAGGATTCTGGTTTTATTCCATTCTGCTATCTGCTTCTGTCTTATGGGAGAGTTCATCCTATTGACATTCACAATTATGATTGCTGTTTATTTCCCTCCATCCTATTTTCCCCCTGTTTATACTTTTCTCTGTCTCTCTCCTTTCATACTCTCCCTCTTCACAGTTGTTTTGCTTCTGACCACTACCTCCCTCAATCTGTCCTCCCTTCTATCAGCCCCACCCATTTTTGTCACACACACACACACCCCAACACACATCCTATTTCCTTATTGCGTAAGATAGAGTTCTAGATCCAACTGAGCATGTATGTTATTTCCTCTCTGAACCAAATCTGATAAAAGTAAAGTTCATACAATGCTCACTCCTCTCCCTTCTTTCTCTCCACTGAAATAGGTCTTTTGCACCTCTTCATGTGATATCATTTACCCCATTCTTCCTCTCACTTCCCTCTTCTTCCAGTGCAATCCTTTTACTTATCCCTTAATTTTATTTTCTATCATCCCATAAAAATCAACTTAGATTCACACCTTCTATGTATACTCCTTCCAACTACCATAATAGAGATACAATTCTTAAGAGTTACAAGTATCATTGGGGCAGCTAGGTGGCACAGTGGATAGAGCACCAGCCCTGGATTCAGGAGGACCTCAGTTCAAATCTGGCCTCAGACCCTTGACACTTACTGGCTGTGTGACCCTGGGCAAGTCACTTAACCCCAATTGCCTCACCCCCCCAAAAAAAAAATAAAAATAAAGTTACAAGTATCATCTTCCTATGTAGGGATGGAAATTGTTTAACCTTATAGAATAATATGGTTTTTTTCTTTCCTTTTACCTTTTTATGCTTCTCTTGATCTTATATGTGAACACTGAATTTTCTGTTCAACTCATCTTTTTATCAGGAATGTTTGAAAGTCCCTTATTTTATTAAATATCTATTTTTCCCCCAAAAGATTATAATTAGTTTTGCCAGGCAGTTGATTCTTGATTGTAATTGAAACTTCTTTGCCTTCCAGAATATCATATTCCAATCCCTCGGATTCTTTAATGTAGAAGCTGCTAAATCCTGTGTAATCCTGATTATGATTCCTCAATATTTGAATTGTTTCCTTCTAGCTGCGTGCAGTATTTTCTCTTTGACCTGAGAGTTCTGGAATTTGGTTATAATATTCCTGGGAATTTTCATTTTGGAATCTCAAGAACTGATCAGTACATTCTTTCAATTACTATTTTCCCTGATGATTGTAGGATATCAGGGAAGTTTTCTTTGATAATTTCTTGAAAAACACTGTCCAAGCTCTTTTTTTTTTTTATCATGGTTTTCAGGTGATCCAATAATTTTTAAATTAGCTCTCCTGGATCTATTTTCCAGGCCAGATGTTTTTCCAATGAGGTATTTTGCATTTTCTTCTATTTTTTCATTCTTTTATTTTTGTTTGATGATTCTTGATAGCTCATTGAGTCATTAGCTTCCACTGGCCCAATTCTAATTTTTGAGTTATTTTCTTCAGCGATCTTTTGAACCTCCTTTTCCATTTGGCCAATTCTACTTTTAAGGAATTTTTTTCAATGAATTTTCTTACAGCTTTTCCCATTTTTTGTCCTTCCTTTCTTTAAGAGTTAAGTTGTTGATTCTTTTTTTATGATTCTCTTGCATAACTCTCATTTTTCTCAATTTTTCTTCTACCTCTCATTTATTTGATTTTTAAAATCATTTTTAAGCTCTTCCAGGAGGACTTTTTCACACTGAGAGCAATTCATATTTTTTTTAGGTTCACATGCAGGTATTTTGACATTATTGTTCTCTTATGAGTTTGTTTTGATCTTCCTTGTCAACACAGTAACTTTCTATGGTCAAGGCTTTTGGCGGGGCTTATTTTCCAGGCTTTTTTTCATGACTTTTAAAGTTAAGCTCTGCTCCAGAGGTAAAAGAGGCACTTTCCCAAGCTTCTTGTACCAGAGGCCAATGGCCTAAACAGGCCTTTTGCAATGCGGCCTCCAAGGTTGGCAGTTTGCTTGCTACATGAAATTATTAGGGGTAATGGCTTGCTTGTTGTGGTAGGGCTGGAGCCCTCACAGTTGGCCCACTGTGCCACTGGCCTACTGAGTCTGGACCAAGAGGTCTTGGTTGCTGATCTATGCTGGAATTAGGGGCCTCCTGATGGCTTTTCTGGACACTGCCTGAACTGGGCTTTGGTCCCCTTTTATATAGGTAAGACAGACCTTTCCTTCAGTCTTCTCAGTTATCCTTTGTGGGTTCTGTAGCTCCAGAATTCATTTCAAGGCCTGATTTAAAGTTGTTTCAAAGGAAATTGGGTAGAGCTCAAACAACTTCCTGCCTTTTCTCTGCCATCTTGGCTCTACCTCTGAAACATATATTTATTAAGTACTTACTATGTACCAGGTAGTGTGCCAAACATTGGGAATATAAATATAAGCAAAAAGAAACCCTACCTGCAAATAACTTACATTTTAATGGGAGAAGACAAGACATAAAGGGACACTGGAAGTGAGAGATAAGGAGAAGACAAAGAGATAGATTAAAGTTATGTGGCATGGTGATTTGGTTTTGAGGTTCAATAAGTTGGGAACCTGGCCAGGAGGGGAATAAAGTCTAGTCATCCTGGAAACCTACACAAAATGGAGTTCCACAAGGAACTCATTAATGTAAGAAGAGTGGGGGTCTAGAAGTATATTTCAGGATATTTAGATGCCACAGAGATAGTTGGATGTTCCAGGGCAAGGAAGCCAGAGATGCTGAATAAAATTCCAGAATGAGAAAGCTGTAGAGAACTAGTTTTGAAGTCTGGAAAGTCAGACACAGGGTTGAGAGATGCATTTTATATACCTTCTCATTTCACCATCTTAACAATCCTATGAGACAAGTAATCCAATTTTTTTCTCCATATTAGAGAAGAGGAAACAGGCTAGAGAAGTAAATTGACTTAAGTTGACATACTGGAAAGCAATGAATTGAAGACCCAAAACCCAGATCATTTATTTCATAGCCCATGTTCTTTCTAGTCAAATAGTTTAGTGGCTTTCTAGCTAATAAGAATAGTGGGTTTTTAGCAAGGATAGATAGATAGATAGATGAATGGATGGATGGATGGATACATAGACACATAGATACATAGTTAGATAAAAACAAAGATAATCTTATTTGAACCCTGTAGGTCAAGTCAGCAAACATTTATGATCGGGGCAGCTAGGTGGCACAGTGGATAAAGCACCGGCCCTGGATTCAGGAGTTCCTGAGTTCAAATCTGGCCTCAGACACTTGACACTTACTAGCTGTGTGACCCTGGGCAAGTCACTTAACCCCATTGCCCTGTAAAAAGATAAATAAATAAATTAAAAAAAAACATTTATGATCCTGTCAGGTAAGTACTACAAGTATTATCTCCATTTTATAGATGAGGAAACTGAGACTCAAAGAAGTGACATAGGTGGTATGTAATCTTTCACCTCCTGGTTGACCAAGTAGTGAATGTTGTTGCAGGCACTAAGGACACCATGGGTACATGTAGAAGCTGAACTGACTTTTACCCAGAGGTCACAGGAGGAGTGCCATCTTGAATGGAGCATTGAACACTGTAGGAAAAAGAGGTAGAATTTCCATCTCAAGAGCTTCAGAAGGATAGGGCCAGGCAGCCATACTGAGATAGATGCCAGCTTGCCCTGGCACAGACCACCCCTTTTTCTACCCTGAAGCCCCATACACACTAAGGCACTATGGGGCTGCTGCTGTAGGAAAAGAATAAGCTGGGGTGTGAGCAAAAGAGCTTGGGCTGTACATAGAGCCTCTGATACATCCCTTCCCCACCCCCTCCTTTCCAGGTGAAAGAGTAAACCACTTGTTTATTTTTCAGTTCATTTCATTTTTGTCTCCCCTCCCTTCTGGAGAGAGAAAAGTTGTTTAAAGATGACAAATCTTATTCTGAATCTGCAGACAATAACATATCATCTTTTCCAAATAAATTTCACCCCTCCTCCACCTGCTAACTGTTCTTTCTTGCTATCACTTTATTCCCCTTAATATAAATATTGTACAGTAGTATGGTGGAAGTATGCCAAGGTGATTAGGAGGAAGGCATGGTCACCAGTCACTCTTGCTCACTCCCACCTTTTTGGGAGGTAGGAATACTTTTCCCCTTGGGCACAGCTTTCTCTCTAACTACTCTCTAGACCTCTCCCTTCCGGAAGTTTTATTCTCAAAAACCTAGCCTATTGTAACAGCCTCAGTCACTGCTAACTTATTGGCTAGAGGAACCTCAGTAAAAGGATTATCTCTGTCCTGTAAAGTTGTCAAATGAAACAATAACTCATTTCTTTAGTTCTGAATCCCTCAAGCCCAAAATCAAACTGTGGCATAATACCATATCTTAATGCACATCTCTTGCTCCTTGGATATAGCATCCCAATAACCTTATCTCTACTACATTTTCAATAATACATACAACAAATGTAGTTATTAGCCTTTTACCAGAATTATTGGATTAAAAGACAAAGGTTTAATCATAGAAAAGTAAATATATTCTTAAGAAATAAGGATAACAGAATCTCCAATTAAGATGACAGCATGAAAGATTGGAGAGGAACCTAGTTTTCTCACAGGTACTCCAACAAAGACCTAAAAAGACCAAAGTATCAAAAATTAAGAAGTCCAAAGAGATCCAGAGACTGAGTACCAGGACTCCTCAGCCATGTAAGACTGTGTAAGCACAGATAATCCAGAAGCCCACCAGTGTTCTGACAAGAGATACTACCAGAGCAACTAAAATCTACAGCACTCTGTTGCCAGAGAACAGGAAGCCCAGACTAATCAGACGGAGAAGCTCTAGGTGGGGACGGGGGAAGGGGGGAGCAGAGGTCAAAAACCAACAAGTCTCTGACTGGGTCTAGGAGATGTCAGCACAATCATGTTTCAGTTTTGACTTCATTGTGGTACATGATGTGAGATGTTAGTCTAAATCTAATTTCTGCCAAACTACTTTTCAGTTTTCTCAGAAGAATTGTCAGATAGTCCTTACCCAAGTCGAGAAGGAAAAAGATCAGGCATTTATTAAGTACCTACTATGTGCCAGTCACTGTGTTAAATGCTTTACCAACATTATCTCATTTTCCCCAGTAGTTGGGGTCTTTGGGTTAATTAAACACTATGTACTTTGTTCAGTTCCAAATAGTTTTGATAATTGCCTATTTCATAGTATAGGTTGTCCTCATACCTTCCAATTTTTTTTCATTATTTCCCATAGTTTTGAATTTTTATTCTTCTAGTAGAATTTTATTATTTTTTTCTAGCTCTAATTTTTTTGGTTCTTTGAATGGTATGGCACTGAATAAGCAAATCATATAGGTAATGCTGCCATTTTTATTATAGTTGCATGAATTACTCATGAGTATTTAATATTTCACCATTTATTTTGATCTGTTTTTATTTCTGTATTTTATAGTCATATTCACATAATTCCTGTATTTGACTACCAAATATTTTATATAATATTTTATAGCTATTTTGAATGAAATTTTTCCCTTCTTTTCATGCTGGGGTCTGTTGGTAGCATATAGAAAACTACAATTTTACAGCAGGAGGAGGGGATCTCACCCTGCAGTTGAAATACACACACACACACACACACACACAAAGTACAAAAACTTTTGCAAAAATAATTCTACTCACCATCAGTACATGTAATGTACTCATGCTTATGTATAACATGCAATCTGGTAGACTTGAAAGATGAACAAATCTTGTTGCAAGAGAACTCAGCAGGTATCATATCAAAATAGCAGCCCTGAGTGAAACAAGGTCGGCAAATGAAGGACAGCTTGCCAAAGTTGGAGCTAGATATGCATTTTTCTGTTGTGCCTATAGTGATAGGAGCACCATGAAGCTGGCAGAGTTTTCAAAAGGAGTGATCATAGGCTCATGACAATGCAATTGCCACTTGTGGGAAAGCAACATGCCACCATCATTAATGAGTATATTCCCACCATGACAAACCCTGATGAAGTCAAAGAAAAATGAAGACCTGGAGATCCTCATCCTCAATGTGCTAAAAGATGACAAGTTTGTAATTCTGGATAGCTTTAAAGCCAATGCCAGAGTAGGCATAGACTATCAGACATGGCAAAGAGTCAGTTGTTGGGAGTAATGGAGTCAGAAATGGCAATAGCAACAGTCACTTATTTCTGAAGACATGTGTATCTCACAACAATACTATCATCCATTTACCTAAACACAATAAAATTTCATGGACGTACCCTCACAAAAACAGAGGTAATAGGCTGCCTACCAAATTGAAGGTCTACAAAGCTATTATGCTGACCTCATTGTTGTAAGCCTGTGAAACCTGGACAGCATTCCAGATCCATGTGAGGAAACTGAAGTACTTCCATTTGAATTGTCTTAGGAAGATTCTGAAGATCATTTGGCAAGATAAGGTACTAGATACTGAGGTCCTTTCTCCAGCTGAACTGCCAAGGATTCAAACTCTACTACAGAGAGCACAATTCCAATTGGCTGGCCATGTTGTTTGAATGCCAAACATACATTTGCCTAAAAGACTTTTTTTTCCCTTGCAACAAACATTTATTTTATTTTTTACAGTTGCATGTAAAGGTAGTTTTCAACATTCATTTTGATAAGATTTAGAATTCCAAATTTTTCTCCCTCCCTTTCCTCCCCCCTCCACAAGACAGCAACGAATTTGATATAGTTTATATATGTACAATCCTGTACAAGTGCTCTTTTTTTTTTTTTTAGTCTGTGTTCAATCAATATCAGTTCTTTCACTGGGAGTGGATAGTATGCTTCATCATTAGTCCCTTGGGATTGTCTTGGATCATTGTTTTGCCGAGAATAGTTAAATCATTCACATTTGCTCATAGAACAATAATTCTGTCACTGTTCACAATGTCTTCCCAATTCTGCTCACTTCACTATGTATCAATTCATATGAGTCTTTCCAGGTTTTTCTGGAATCATCCTGCTTGTCATTTCTTATAGCACAATAATATTCCAATGCAATCATGTACCACAGCTTCTTCAGTCATTCCCCAATTGAAGGACATTGCTTTGATTTCCAATTCTTAGCCACCACAAGGAGTTGCTATAAATTTTCCCCCTTTTCTTTTTCACAATTACTATTGTTAACTATTTCCCCCTATCCTATTTCCTTCCCCATGATATTTACTCTATTATCTATCTTCTTTCACCCTATCCCTCTTCAAAAGGGATTTGCTTCTGACTATACTCTCCCCCAATCTGCCCTCCCTTCTTTTGCCTCTCCCTCTTTATGCCCTTCCCCTCCTATTTCCACGCAGGGTTGGATAGATTACTCCACCCAACTGAGTGTGTATGTGATTCCCTCCTTGAGCCAATTCTGATGAGGTTAAAGTCTTTGAGCCAATTCTGATGAGTGTTAAGCTCATAGATTACTCCACCCAATTGTGTGTGTGTGTGTGTGTGTGTGTGTGTGTGTGTGAATCCTTCCTTGAGCCAACTCTGATGATATTAAGGACTTTGAGCCTATTCCGTTGAGTGTAAAGTTCATTTACTGTCCTGCTCCTCCCTCATCTCTTCCCCCAATCCATAAGCCCTTTCCTGTTTCTTTCATGTGGGATTTCACCCCATGCTACCTCTGCCCTTCCCCCTCCAGTGTATTCCCCTCACCCCTCAGTTTTACCCTAAAGATGTCATCATGAAGCAGCTAGGTGACACAGTGGACAAAGCATCCACCCTGGACCCAGGAGGACCCCAGCCACCAAGTCTCAGACACAAAACACTCACCCACTACATGACCCCAGCCTAACTCCAACTTTTTATGGTTCTCTGGGGTCTTGTATTGAAAGTCAAAGTTTCCATTCAGTTCAGGTCTTTTCATCATGAATACCTGAAAGTCCTCTTTTTCATTGAAGTCCCATTTTTTTCCGCTGAAAGATTATGTTGAGTTTTGCTGGGTAGGTGATTCTTGGTTGTAATCCCAATTCCTTTGCCCTTTGGAATATCATATTCCATGCCCTCTGGTCCTTTAATGTAGAAGTTGCTAGATCTTGTGCTATACTGACTGGGGCTCCACAGTACTTGAATTCTTTCTTTTTGGCAGCTTGCATATTTTCTCCTTGACATGAGAGCTCTGGAATTTGGCTATAATATTCCTTGGAGTTTTCCTTTTGGGATCTCTTTCTGGAGGTGATCGGTGGATTCTTTCAATTTCTATTTTAGCTTCTTCTTCTAGAATTTCAGGGCAATTTTCCCTGAGGATATCTTGGAAGATGATGTCTAAGCTCTTTCCTTGATCATGATTTTCAGGGAGACCAACAATTTTCAAATTATCTCTCCTGGATCTATTTTATAGGTCATCAATTTTTCCTAGAAGATATTTCACATTGCCTCATTTTTTTTTAATTCATTTGGATTTGGTTTACTTTGTCTTGGTTCCTCATAAAGTCACTAGCTTCCATTTGTTCAATCCTAATTATTAGGCAATTATTTTCTTCAGAGAGCTTTTGTATCTCCTTTTCCATTTGGCTTTTCAAGCTGTTGACTTTTTTCTCATGTCTATCCTGCATCACCCTCATTTCTCTTTCCATTTTCCCCTCTCCCTCTCTAAGTATATCTTCAAAGTGCTTTTTGAACTCCTCTATGGTCTGAGACCAATTCCTATTTTTCTTGGAAGCTTTAGATACATGGGTCCTGATGTTGCCATCCTCCTCTGAGGGTGCACCTCAATCTTCCTTGTCACTAAAGAAATTTTCTATGGTCCTCACCTTTCTCTGTCTGCTCATCTTGCCTTTCTTTTACTTGGCTTTTAGCTCCTTAAAGTGGGGCACTGTTTCCAGGCTGCACTGTCCCAAGTTTCAGGGTGTCCTGGGTGGTATGATTTAAGGAGCTGCAGGTTCTTCACTCACCTGACCTGTTCTGTGGTCCATAGATAACCCCAGGACAACTTGCTAACCAACCAGACTGCAAAATTGTGTGTGCTGTGGTTGTCAGTTTCAATGAGCTTGTGCCCTTCCCCCACCTGGGCCACTGCTGCTTAAGCCTACCTCCTGGTTCCCAGCAGGGGTGAAAAACCCAAGTTCTACCTCAGCACCAGCAGAGACCCCTGTAATCTCCACCCTGCCAAGGGTTCAGCCCTCTCACCAGACCATAAGCTTAGTTCCAAACAAAACTGGCACTATAGCTGACTTGTTTTGGAGCCTTCTGAGCTCATATTAGTCTGATCAGCCATAGTCAAATATACTGTACTTTGACCCCAACATAGTGATGTAATTTTGGTCCTCTTTAAGAATGAAAGACAACAACCAACCCACCAACACAGACCTAAAAGCTCCAAGCAAATCCAGCCTCAGACACTTACTAGCTCTGTAACTTAATCCTCTTTACCTCAGTTACCTCATTTGTAAAATGATCTGGAGAAGGAAATGGCAAGCTACTTAAGTATCTTTGCCAAGAAAACACCAAATGGGATCATGAAAAGTTGTATATTACTGAAAACAACTGAACAACAGCAACAACAAATTGGGATGTAAGTTCACTTCAAATTCAGTAACACGAGGCACAACCTAGAAAAATACTAATGACCTTAATATGTCCCATACAACAAAATAATGGAGGTGTGGGTTCTGAAGCCAATAAGCTCCTCCTAGCTTTTGTTTCTCCCTCTACATTGCCTTTGCTAACTCTCACCAAATTCTCTCCTGTCCAAGTAATATACTTTTCTCACAGTCATTCTACAACCCCAATAGTGACTATTCTCTTTATCTACCATCATTTGTAAAACAACTCCCCTACAGAAATATAGGTGCTACCCCTCCCTTTGTTAGCTGTTCCAAAGGGAGCTTTTCCTCTTAATGTGTAGAGATACTGATGGCACATCTTTTCCCCTCCTCTATTCTCATAATGTTTCATTCTCCTGGAACTTGTATACTTAGTGCAAAGGAAGATGCTTAGGAAGGAAAATTGAGTTTAGTGTCCTGACTTGGTCAGAACACAATGATAAATCTCTTCTGTTAAAGTTAAAGATCCATTCTGATTCACAAATTTGGAGTCAAAGAAAAGATTGAAAGCTCAGCTCCATGTGACCATGGAGAAGTTGCTTTATCTTTCTGGGCTTCATTTTCCTCATCTGTAAAATGGAAAGATGGTTGGATTAGATGATCCCTTCAGTCCTTTTATGCTCTAGACATATTGTTTATTCTAATAAACTTCTCTTTTATAATGTATTTTCCCCATAGAAGGTTTAAGACCATCATACATTTGGAGACAGAGGATCTGGAAACAAATCTTGGCTCTTTTCTACCTTGGACTTAACCTTCCTAGAGGCCTCCATCTTCCCATCCCTTATTTTCTCAGTTGCAAAATGAGGGGTTTACAGAAAATAGCCCCTAAGGTTCCTTCCAACTCTGAATTGATGATCTATGATCCTATGAACATACACATTGTTTCAACCAATTCTCTTCCATTTGTTCCAATTCAATTCAATTCAAGGAAGTTTGGTATAGTGGATAGAGGCTAGGTGTGAAAGTCAGAAGACTTCAATTTTAGTACCTGCTTCAACACATTACAGCAAATCACAAGGTCTCTTTGTTCCTCAGATTCCCAATCTACTGTGAACAATACCACTCTGCCTCCCCATGGATTATTCATTTTTAAAATGGGTTGATATTTATTTTGCACTTTAATATTTATTAAAAGCATTTCTTATAACAACTCTGTGAAATAGTTTCATATAAGAAAATATATGTAATCACAGAAATATCCAGGACTTTGTCATCTTAGTATACATTCGGTGTCTTTTTCACTTTACCTATAGGGACTACTTTGCCCTCTCCCTGGTTCTGTGTTCCCATTTCCTGGAAACATCTACTGAAAAACAGAATCATGGTTCCATCCATTTGATGGACCCCACTACCTGCTGAAGCAGAACATTCTAATTTTGGATATCTCTAAACAAAAGGGTTCTACTTTTGTTTTTTGTTCTGTTTTCCCTTATGTCAATCAGAAATATGCCTCCTTACAATATCTCCAGTTGTTCCTAGTTCTGCTTTCTGGAGCCAGGGAGAACACTAGAATGATTCCACATTTCACATTTGAAGACGGCTCTCATTCCTTCCACCCCAAGGCTTCTCCAGAGTAAACAGTCCTTATGACCTTCAAATGGCATGGTGACTAGTCCCCTACTTATCTTCTTTGAATAGGCTCCAGATTATCAGAATCCTAAATAAAATGTAGGAAAGGAAAGTGAACACAAGACTTGTGATGGGACCTACTCAAGGCAGAGAGTGCAGAGAGACTTTCATCTTCAATCTGGACACCACGCTTTGCCTAATTGCAGCCTAAGACTGAATTGGCCTTTGGGGCCACTGCTTCATACATCCTTGCCTCATCTCAAGCTTACTAGCCTACTATAGGCCCCAGGTCTTTTTCTTTTTTGTTTTTGTTTGTTGTTTTTTGGTGAGGCAATTGGGGTTAAGTGACTTGCCCAAGGTCACACAGCTAATAAGTGTTAAGTGTCTGAGGCTGGATTTGAACTCAGGTACTCCTGACTCCAGGGCCAGTTCTCTATCCACTGCGCCACCTAGCTGCCCCAGGTCGTTTTCAATGTTAAATGTGGTCTAGCCACACGTTCTCTAACCTTATATCATATAATTGTTGAGTTTTTTTTAAGCTTCATATTTATTTTATTTTATCCCCATTTGATTGTTGCTGACTTGGTATCCTGACTTTGTAATCCTATGTTGTAAGTATGTCTCCTAGCTTTGTATCATCTGTAAACTTCATAAATATGCAGGGATGCCTTTATTCAAGTCATTAATACAAATGTCAAAGAGAGCTTACTTCTTTGTACTTCAAAGGGTTTCTTGAAAAAAATCCATTCATATAAAGTTTTTGACCCCCTAAAAGATACAATATTAAAACATCATTCCCCCTCAGTACTCTTTCATCTTATTATTTTATAAATATTTATTACTAATAATAATAGTCCACAATCCCTTAGTGTTTTAATATTTACATAGCACTTTCCCCACAACATCTTAGTGAAATATTCTTTTTCCTATTTTGCAGAAGGGAAAACTCTGACTCAGAGGGATTAAGCAACTTATCCATGGTTATATCTTCACTGGTTGAGTGAAGATACCATCTGTGGAACAGACAGATCTTGAATCCTGGGTTCCATTCAGTCACTGGAGAATATCTGAAGAATTCCCCTGACTGAGGAAAGGATTTCCTATCAGGAATTTCCTTCAACCTTCACATCCCCTTCTGAAACTTCCTCCAGGCTAATTAACTTGGTGGCCCCCAAGGTCTCCATTTCAGTTTTCTACTCTAATCACTTTTTTTCAATTAAATCATTTTAATCAAACTCTCCTTCTTCTTGCAAACTACAATTTTCCAAAAGACTTGCCCCCAAAAGGATTGTTTATGATGTTAGAATCAAATGGAAGCCAAAGAGCTCAGCAGCCACCCAGGTGGTGATTTCCAGGAAAACTGAGCCCCCTTTCTCTTGAAATAAAGTACAAAGCTGGGCATGAAGAAACCAAAGGAAAAAGGTAATGCTAACCCACACCTTGACTACATGTAGTTCAGCCCATACTCTTATGACTGACCTATGAGAATTTTTACTGTTACTTTGCTAAAGGATCAGGTCTTGAAAGCAAAAATGGTTCACAGATAGTAATTCATTTTATTTAATATTTCTGTTCACTTGTCCTCTCTCCACTGAGAGTATCACAAACTCTATATCTAAAAGGAATCATCATTTTCAAAGGTTTAAAAAAAAAGGCTCCCTGACAAGTTCTCCATCTTCCCAACCCTTAGAATGCTTGGCCTAATATAAGACAGCTTTAATAAACAGAGTGCACTACTGGCTAAGATTTTTTTTAATCTGGTGTTTATAATTCCAATTGGTGTAAAATTTCCTGATGGTTAACACATCATGTTACAGACACTCTTCAATGAATGACTCATTTCCAAATAATTGACTAGCTTTGTAATTTGGGAAGTAAAAATCATATTTATGAGTCCCCAGAGGGAAGCACCTAAATTGCTCTGCATAAAAAGCAGATAAATTATTTTTTTTAATTCACAAAAGCCCCCATTAGCTTTTATCTGTGCATTAAGGCAATGCTTCCTAAGCACAGATGGCTGCCTAAAATCACATGAGTATTTTTCAATCGAGTTTTTTTTTTAATATCTTGATGGCAAAATTACATGTTGGTTATTGTAATCCTGTCTCATATTCAGTGGGACATAAGTGGATGGGTCGGATTTCTTGCCACTGACACTCTCCTGATGCCCCCTGAGGGTGACTGACACTCAACACTGACCAACAACATGTTATAACTTCTGATGAATTCTCATTGATTACATCAATGTAAGGAGGGGAGGGAGGGAGAAAGGAAGAAAGAGAAAAAGAGAAAGAAACAAAGAGAAAGAGAAAGAGAGGAATGGAGAGAAAAGAAGAGA
Source organism: Dromiciops gliroides (assembly GCF_019393635.1). NCBI lineage: Eukaryota > Metazoa > Chordata > Mammalia > Microbiotheria > Microbiotheriidae > Dromiciops > Dromiciops gliroides. The sequence goes on along the minus strand of NC_057862.1, from coordinate 305,193,552 downwards.
GAGAGAGAAGAAGAGAGAGAAAGAGAGGGGAGGAAAAAAAGAAATTCATAGAGATTGCTTCGCACTAAGTTGCAAAATGTTGCTTCTAACTCTAATTGTCTTTTTATTCACCGTGGATTTGAAATCTAGAAGTCCTGGGCTTTTAAACCAAAGAGTCCTTTCCCCACTTTTCCAGAGTACTGTAAATTAGTTTAGTATGCTTGAAAGAAGCCATAATTGTAACTGCTCTTGTTGACACATCAACTTGATGCCACACAGAGCTGGGCTTGGGACCCTAGCCCTCAGTTTTCTAGTTACAGTGCATTTTAAGGGCCTGACAGGTCTGGTGCTAAGATGTTCTGAATTAGATTTGAATTACAACCGCTAAATGCCCTTGTCAAAGCTTGTTATGTTTGACACTAGCCATATCCATGAGCTGACTGTTCCTATGGAGGGTACACAGCTTAAACAAAGACATACTCCCTAGCTTCATGCAGAATTGTCAGAATATAATTGAGTTAAAAAAGAGCAGCAAAAGGAGCAGGATTGCAGTCTTTGCTTCTCCTTTTGGCTTTGAAATAAATCCAGGAGACAATTTTGTGGCATCATGAGTACAAAATAAGAAGAAGGCTTTCTCCCAACATGCTGGGTTCTAACAAAAGAAACAACCCAGAATTGTCTCCATATTTAAATATTTAAAGTAGCCCAAACATTTTCAAACCCACTGGGGTTTTGTGCCTAAAGTTCCTCAAGAGAAAGGAGTAAAAACAGCTGGCAGTGAGGGGATGGAGAAGCCAGGGTTTCTGAAGCAGGATCAGGGACCATGAAAAACAGAGACCTCTCTCTACTCAAGGACCTCCATTCAGAGCTCCAACCATTGTGTGTAGAACGGTTGAGTTTGGGGACCTGATGATCATGAAGTCCAATCCCTTCCTTTTGGTAGATAGAAAACTTGGACCTAAGGCTGAGAAATGGAAGGTCCCAGGTTGCATGCAGTGGCAGAGCTGGGAATGGAGCCCTCTTCTCCTTGATTGCCACACCAGGGTGATGGCAACCTAGAGTTCACTAATGTACCTCAGCAAATCACAAGGGAGAATTTTGCCATATGTGTGCCTGGAAATTCTGTTCAGCCCTCTTTTGCAGGCCCCTTTTTGTGTTTGGAAGTTTCAAATGTAAGTGTGCTGATGAAATGCAAATTATAGTAGTAGTGCGTGGTCTGTGGATAAGAAGAAAGCAAACCCTGCTTCTCCTGACCCAGTAACGTATGCAAAGTGCCTCTCCTAATAAGGTTCTCTCTTCCAGATGTATTTATTTGCTTTAATGGAAATAACAGGTTATCAGATAGCAAAGTATGCTTCTTGGCCTCCTGATAGTGAGCATAAATTTATAGGGCTTAGCTGAAAAATACCTCCAAGGGACATTCCAATGGCTTGTCCAGGAGCTCTCCTGTCCAGAAGCAACTGGGAGTGTGATGAAAGAGCAGGTTCTCAGGCCCCATCTGGAAGGGACATTTTAAGTTTCACTAAGGAAAACTCCTGAGGAGCTAAAGGAATGTTTGCCCCATTGGAAGTGGAAGAGAAAGAAGGGAAATATGGAGGGACCAGAGAGAAAGAAGTGATCACAAATTCCACAGGAGCGCTGGCAGCAAACCATTTAAGAGCAGTTCGATCCCTTAAATCTAGACCTTAGGGAAATGCAACAGCTCCCTTCTCCATCTGGGCCATATGAAAACATGTTGGGAGAAAAATATCTCCAAAGCTGATGTTAAACAAGTTTCTAGCAGAGAGCAAAATATTCTCTTAAAAAAAAAAATTAAAAAAACACTGGAAGCTCCAAGCTGAAACTGATTAAGTATGTGTCTGAATCTACCTACTGACTTGCCCAGCAAGTGTAAACAGCCTAGACTATTATGAACCCGATTCATGGTTTAACTTTGGGAAGACAAATATTGAAGAAGGAAATGTCCCAGGCCCAACAAACTCCATATTTAAACCCTTAAAGGTACCAGGAAGTAGCTTAAATATGCACCCTTTTCTCTCTGTTGATTTTTGTATTCAATTAAGAAGTCAAGGACTTTTAGCAGTGTTGTCCTGATATAATTCAGATGCAAATCACATTTCTGGAGTTCAGCTGCTGCCCTTTAAGCGGGACTCCTTTGACACAATAATTATAGGGCTGGAATGATGCTTTACATTAGTGTATAAAACACTCATTAAATTAAAATTCTTCCATGAAATCATGAAAATAAACAGTCTGTCCAAACTGGCATCAACAAATTCACAGGGTGCTCCTGCACTTTCTCAGAGTCGCCCTGCTAGTGACTGTACTACAAGGCCCTATTTAACCACGAAGTGTTAAAGGTTCACATTCCTTTGAAGACTCCATTCTGCTTCTTTTTAAGATTATTGCTTTAATTGTTTTTACAACTTGTAAGATTTTAAAGCTATTAGGCCTCAAATGGGGGAGGGAGGGAGAGGATCTGAAATGGTGATTATTATAACTTTCATAAGCTGTTGGGGAGATGACTGGGGTTACCCTGCACTCTCCATGCAGAAGAACCACCCCCACCCCCACCCAATATCTTAGGGGACACATAAAACTGCGAGAGTTCCTTCATGTCTGCTGAAGTGGGATCAGCGATTTTATATTGCCTTTGGGGGATGGGGAGATAAATGCCATCATTTTGAAGAGCAGAAAATGAAAAGGGAAATGGGGGAAGGAATTGGTTACCCCTATTTCACCCTTTTTTCTTTTCCCCTTTTTTTGTAATTTCACCTGCCCCCTTGGGATCACAATTCAACTCAAAGACTCTAAGAGCTCAAAGGGAACTCAAAAATCATCTAGTTCAACATATGCCTAAGTAAAAATCCCTTCTGCAATTTCTCCAACAAGTGATCTCACTGAGAAAATCCACTATCTTCTTAGGTAGCCCACTCAGTTTTTTTATAGCTTTGATTCTTAGGAAGGGGTGTGTGTGTGTGTGTGTGTGTGTGTGTGTGTGTGTGTGTGTGTGTGTGTGTGTGTGTGTATTTCCTAGACTCAAGCCCAAAACTTCCTATCTGCAGCTTCCATCAATTTCTAACACTAGTTCCACCCTCTGGAGAAAAGAGATTTAATCCCTCTTCCATATGATAGCTCTTCAAATGTTTGGGGGGGGGGGGGGAAACTATCATATATTCCCTCTAAGTCTTCTCTTCTTCAGACTAATCATCTCCAGTTCCTTCAGTTAATTGTCAATGTTATATTCTTTAGGATATTCACCAGTCTTGTTGGCCTGTTCTCAACATGTTCAGCCTGCTTAGATTTTTCTAAAATGTGGTGCTCAGAACTGAACACACAATTCCACATGTGCCCTGACAAGGGCAAAGTATATCAGAATCATGATTTCCATTGTCCTGAAGACAATTCTTCTTTTAAAGCCACATTAACTTTATTTTGGCTGACATGTCATACTGTTGACTCATATTGAGCTTGAAGTCGATGAAAACTTTCAGAATTTTTTGATTAGAACTCCACGATTCCCATCTCCTTTATTTGTGATGTTGCTTTTTAAAACCCAATGATTTTACATTTAACCTTGTTATATTTTACCTTATTAGATTCAGCCGAACATTCTAACATGTCAAGATCTTTTAGGATTCAGCCTCTGTCATCTGTCATTCTCTCCAAATTTTGTGTCATTTGATGTCCTGAAATTCGTGGAAGATTTGTTAAACAACATAAGGCCAAGGAATGAGCTCAGGAATAGTCTAGTAAAAAAAAGGTCCCTCCAAGTTGATATCAAAACTTTGAATAACTACATTTTGGGTCCACTCACTTATTCAACCAGTTCCAAATCACCTACCCTCACTATTATCTAATTGATATCTTTCCACCTTATTCAAAGGTATAAAATAAGAAATTTTATTAAATGCTTTGATGAAATCTAAGTATGCTATGTAAATGGCATTCTCCTAATTTTCCATCTAGTAACCATCCAAAAAAAAGAAGAAGAAATGAAACTCAACTGATATGACTTGTTCTTCATGAACTCATTATGATGGCTTCTAATGATTACTGCCACTTATTTCTAAGTGCTCTGAAAATACTCCCTCAGTAATGTGTTCTAGAATTCTGTCAGTAAAAGAAGTCAAACTCCATTCTAAAGTCTCTAGAAGGCTGCTTCTTCATTTTTAGGAAACAGTATTTGTCCTTCTTCCCTCTTATAGCAGATCTCCCATTCTCCAAGAAATGTCACAAGTCACTATAACTCAGTAATCAATACTGTCAGGTCTTTTGGTACACTAAGGGATAATTTGACCAGGTCTAGTGTTGTAAACTCACCAAAAGAGGCTAGATACTCACTTATTTTAGGGTTTCCGTTTCTTCCTAATAAGTTTTGTTCTATCTTTCCCAAGTCAAAGTTTATTCTCTTTAGAAGAGAAAACAGAAGTAAAATTAAGAATTAAGGAATTCAGCCTCCTCACTATAATCTGTTATCATCATTCCATCCACCTGGAGAGTAGTCTTTTTGTATCCAACATAGCTTTAAAAAAAGACCTTTTTGCCATCATTCATTGGAAAAGGATCTCATATTTAGAATACTAATAACTAAGTTGAAATTTATAAATTATTACATTAAATTAAAAAGGGTTTGTACAGGGGCAGCTAGGTGGCGCAGTGGATAGAGCACCGGCCCTGGAGTCAGGAGTACCTGAGTTCAAATCTGGCCTCAGACACTTAACACTCACTAGCTGTGTGAACCTGGGCAAGTCACTTAACCCCAATTGCCTCACTAAAAAAAAAAAAAAAAAGGGTTTGTACAAACAAGACCAATGCAGCTAAGATTAAAAGGAAACAAGGAAAGTGTGGCTGGGGGGGGGGGGGGGAGGTGTTTAAAGCACTTTTTTCTGATAAAAGACCTAATTTCTCAAATACATAAGGAATTGAGTCAAATGTGTAAAAATATGAGTCATTCCCTAATTGATAAATGACCAAAGGATATGAACAGGTAGTTTGGGGATAAAGAAATAAAAGCTGGGGCAGCTAGGTGGCACAGTGCATAAAGCACTGGCCCTGGATTCAGGAGGACCTGAGTTCAAATCCAGTCTCAGACACTTAACACTTACTAGCTGTGTGACCCTGGGCAAGTCACTTAACCCCTATTGCCTCACCAAAAAGAAATAAAAGCTATCTAGAGTCATATTAAAATGCTTTAGCTCACCATTAATTAGAGAAATAAAAATAAAAACAACTCTGTGGTATTATCTCACATCTATCAGTTTAATTAACATGACAGAAAAGGAAAATGACAAATGCTGGAAGGAATATGGGAAAATTAAGACACTATTGCTCTGTTGGCGAAGATGTGAAATGATCCAACCATTCTGGAGAACAATTTGAAACTATGTCCAAAGGGCAATAAAACTGTGCCTGCCCTTTGACCCAGAAATACCACTATTAGGTATGTATACCAAAGATATCAAAGGAAAAGTACCTACATGTACATAAATATTTACAGCAAATGTTTGTGGTGGCAAAGAATTGAAAATTGAGAGGATTCCCTTTAACTGGAGAATAGCTGAACAAGTTGTGGTATAATTGTGATGGGAAACTATTGTGCTATAAGAAAGGACAACGCAGTATGCTTTCAGAAAAACCTGTGAAGATTTGAATGAAATGATGCAAAGTAAAGTGAGTAGAACCAGGAGCACATTGTACACAGTTTCAACAATATGGCATTGATGTTCAACTGTAAATGATTTAAGCTGTTGTGATCAATGCAATGATCTAAGACAATTCCAAAGGACTTACGATGAAAAATGCTATCTACCTCCAAAGAAAGAAATGGTGGAGTTTGAAAGATATTTTTTTCTATTTTTAAATTTTTTTTTTTGCTTCTTTGCAACATGGCTAATATAGAAATATGTTTTGCATACTTTCAAATGTATAATTGATTGCATTTCTTGCCTTCACAATGGGTGGGGGAGTGGCAGGGGGAAGGGAGAGAATTCAGAATTTAATTCTTTAAATGAATGCTAAAAATAAATAAAAAATAATTTTGATCATTTTAAAAGGAAATTTAAAAATTATATAAAAACTAATTCTTAGCACCCTTTGCCCCCCTTTTCATTAGTTTGTCACCATACCTTTAGAAGATTTGTCCTCTAACTACCAATTTTTTCCAGTGTTGTTATTTGGCTTGTGAGTCAAGGAATGCCATAGTTTCTAAGTAATTTTAAATTGTTTTCTCCCAAGGGGCAATGGAGAGGAGCACGGTGGGTATGTAGAGGTTGCAACACATCACAAATAAGAAATTAGGAAGGATGTTAAAGATAAAGGAATCATCAAAGAAATAAATGAGCAAAAATGTTTGCCTACTTAAGTAATGAGAAAAAGGGACAATAGTCAAACTCTTGCATGTCCTTGCAATGTCAAAATAATGTGAGGAAGTCATTCAGCATTCTGGGTGAACATCCACTGGTAGATTTAAGGGAGAACACGAACAAGGCATACAGGTCAGGTAGATATAGAAGGTTTGCTATCAATACTGGAAAGAATTTCAATGAGATCACAATTCAATTTGAGTACTTATTTGTCTTTAGCATATCCCAAACATATTAGACTTTGGTATTCTCATTAAAGTTCTTACATGGGGGAGCACCTGGTGGTGCAGTGGAGAAAGCACCAACCCTAGATTCAGGAGGACCTGAGTTCAAATCTGACCTCAGACACTTGACACTTATTAGCTGTGTGACCATGGGCAAGTCACTTAACCCTCATTGCCCTGCAAAAAAAAAACAAAACAAAACAAAAGTTCTTACATGAAAGTGCTCTTCTTAAATAGTAGTCCTCTTTAAACATAGAGGCAACTAACTAGCACAGTGGATAGAGTCAGGAAGATCCGAGTTCAAATCCGACCTCAAACACTTAACTATATATGTAACCCTAAGCAAGTCAGTTGACCTCTATCTGCCTCAGTTCGTTCATCTATAAAATGTGGGTGATAGTGCCTACCTCCCAGAATTGTTGTGAGGATGAAATGTTATAGTTATAAAGAGCTTTTTAAGCTTTACAATACTATCTGAATGCTAATTGTTGTTGTTATTAATTATTACTATTATTATTAATCCCTAGTTACTTGTCCTTGGAAGTAACTTCTATACATATCTTTGGAAAATCTGAATTTGTCTATATGTTCCTTTTGCATTTTAATCAGTATCTTCATTGGAATTTCCTTTTCATCGTAATCATTTTTATTTTTGTTTTCAGAATTTCATTCTTGAAAGCCTTTCCTCTCAAGTGAATTTCTCTCAGAATATTAGACCATTGGATCCTACCTATCCTTTTTCTTAACTCCTTTTTTTTTGCCTTGAATTTCATTTAGCATTTAGCAATGTTTTCTAGGAACCGAACCAACCAGTAGCATCATTTCTCCCCACATGAATTACTAGAAGTGTGTGGTGGTTACCAGGCTTGACAGTTCTCAGGAAGCTCTCCATCACATTATTCAGATGTGCCATGAGGACAACAGATACCTGATGTTTACGTCAGGTAAGCAAATAGCTGACTTAATACTACTGAGCAAGGAGTCACCCATCACTTTCCAATAATTATTCACTGCTTTTCTCCTCTTCTTTTGACCAGTACTGGATTATCTCTTATCTAATGTCATTTGTGGAGCTATATCATCTTTTCTTAGAACACAAGAACCTGCATTCATACTGTGAGGCTTTGTCTATGGGCAGGAACTCTTGGTAATTATAGTTTTGTGAAGTAATGTGTTTCTTCTCCCTCCCCCTCCAACCCAGGAGAAAGGATCATGAGGCTAATTTATGCTTGGTAGTCAGTTATCTCCATATAATCTTTTTTTTTTTTTTGCAGGCCAATGAGGGTTAAGTGACTTGCCCAGGGTCACACAGCTAATAAGTGTCAAGTGTCTGAGGCTGGATTTGAACTCAGGTCCTCCTGAATCCAAGGCCAGTGCTTTATCCATTGCACCATCTAGCTGCCCCCATTTCCATATAATCTTTTTTTTACTTTTTTTTTTTACTTATGCCTACTTTCTAATTTTATAAAAATTTTAATGAGAATATGATAAAGGATTAGACAGGGTTTTATAAAATTAGAAAGTAGGCATAAGGATCAATAGTTGCTATATCTTCTTAGTCACTTATGTGTGTGTGTAGTGAAAACTGTTTACGATTTTTAAAAAACTTTTGGTATCTGCCCCTCCTCATTCAAATATGTTAAAGATTGATCTTTGAGTACCTTCAAAATCATGTTACTTTTGGCATAGATTTTTCTTATGTATATTTTGTGAAGTCCAGGCCTCTTTATGAAAGCATCTTTTGACATTCTCTGTCCATTTCCTCATTAAGTACCAAGGTATTCGAATACAAATGTTCCATTGTCATGAGTTTAAAAATGTATTACTATAAAAATGTTTGCAAATCTGTCCTATTGTCCATCTATTTGTAGTGCTCCTTCCAGTTTTATTTATAAATATTACTGAGATGAATTGGCTTAACTGGCCTCACACCAAGTTTTCTCTATGCTCATTTTAGCTTCCATTTCTTTTCATTGTTTTATAAGGTAATGATGCTCATAATCTTCCACCAAGCCTTCTTATTTTGTACTTTTGACTCATATTGATCCTAATTTCCATGGATTTGGCCTATAAATAAAATGTTTGGTGGCTCATCTATTATTTTAGTTTCCTCGCATCGCAACTATTTTACTCAGGTTAAATTTAACTATAACATGTAGCTAACCAGAATCAATGTCTTTACTTTTATCCAGTTCTCTTTTTTTTAATCCAACAGATTGTTTAAATGGGTTGCATCAGGGTTGTTGTAAATGCATGCAGTGTATTTTGTATTCCTTTTTAATTTGGTCTTGGATTAGATCTTAGCTACAACTAATCAGCTAACTCCCAAATGAGTAACCAGTCATTTTTTGCCTGTTAAGATATAGCAATCTGTGATGTATGGTAATGTCCGGTGTTTTCCTGTTCTATTCTGCAAGAAACCAAGTAATGAGAATTGTGTTCCTTATGAAAAATCTATAAGCTTTTGACTTATTTTTTAAACTAGGCACATTTTTCCAACATATTTTTCACCATTCTCCCTTATGTTCACCTTTGCAATGAAGTTGTTGAGCATCATGCTATATGTGCACTTCCTTAGAAGAGTCATATTCTCGGGGGCAGCTAGGTGGCGCAATGGACAAAGCACTGGCACTGGGTTCAGGAGGACCTGAGTTCAAATGTGACCTCAAACACTTGACACTTACTAGCTGTGTGGCCCTGGGCAAGTCATTTAACCCTCATTTCCCTACCAAAAAGAAAAAAAAAGAATCATATTCTCCTTAGAATTTTCTATTTCACCATTTTTTTCAATAGATGAAAGTACATAAGCTATAACTATCTTCATAGTGGTCTTTCTGTCTCTCCTTATTATGAGCACTATAAAGCCAGGTGACCAAGTATATCATGAGATTATTTTTACTTAGAAAATAAAATGACCTGACCATTTTTTTTCATTTCTCTGAGGAAATCCTGTAAGCTGTCTTTATAGTTTGCTATTATATATTTATGTCTTTTGTTCCATTTATGTTTTGAATCCATTTATCTGATCTCAACCTCCTATTCTCCTTCCATCTCTCTTTATGCCTAAACCTCAAATATCTATTCTTCATCCTCAGTGACATACAATATATCTATCTAGCCCTCAGTAGTTTTTCCCCAAAACATCAGTACTATTCTGGGTTCTTTTTCCTTTCTTCAAAAATTGACCCCATAGTTAGCCAGTTCAATTCTATACTGTCCTCTGCTCTCAAATCCTTTGTCCATTTATCTGGTTACCACTCACCTCTTGTCAAATCCCAACCTTAGCTTACTCCCCCACTATCTACCTCTTCCATTTCTATTCACATGCTGCTGAACAGAGCTGAAGCAAATCACGCAAGTACTTTGACTAAAATTTATGAAATCATGTCATAATATCACCTCTCATATTATAACCCTCAAATACAGACTCTGATACTGCTAAAATTCCAAAGGCAGGCAAGGCAATGAATAAAAACAAACTAAAGCACAATTCAAAGAAATAATTAACAATTAAGCTATGATCATCTTGAGAAGTTGAATAGTTCAGAGAAAGAGAGAAAACTAAAATTCTCTAAAAGAGAGAGGAAAGATGGAAATTTGAGGGAAGCTATTTTTATTTTAGTTATGTTGGGGGGAAAAAGAAGACCAGGGAAGGAATTGACTTGCTGTTTAGGGTTCCATTTTACATTTTTTTCTTCAATGGTGAGAGGTAAGATTATAAATACATATACACATGTGTGCATAACTACTTTTTTAATAAAACTAAATTTTAAAAAATCATAGGTCCAAACCAAAAACAAAGAAACCAATCATTTTTGAAGAAAAAAATTTTAAGAGGACAGTTAGTTAATATCAAGAAATGGGAGCAGTGATCAAAAATATCCCACATGATTGCAGAAAAACCTGGAATGGCTTAACATAAACCAATACTGAGTGAAGTGAGCAGAACCAGGAGAACATTATACTCATTAACAGCAACATTGTGTAAAGGTTAACAATGATAGACTTAGCTCTTCTCAGCAGTACAATGACCCAAGGCAATTCCAAAAGACTTGTGATGGACAATGTTATCCACATCCAGAGAAAGAACTATAGAGTCTGAATGCAGATTGAGGCGTACTATTTTCACTTTTTTGTTTTTTCTTTCTCATGGTTTTTCTCTTTTGTTCTGATTCTTCTTTCACAACATGACTAATGTGGAAATATGTTTAATGTGATTGTACTTTATAAGATATCAGATTGCTTGCTTTCTTGGAGAGGAGGAAGGAGGAAGAATTTGGAACTCAAAATCTTATAAAAATGAATGTTGAAAACTATCTTTACATGTAATTAGGGAAAAAATAAAATACTATTAAGTGGGGAAAAAAGATCCCACATGGCTTCATCAAGAATAGGACATGCCAGACTAACCTCATTTCCTTCTTTAACAGACTTACTAGACTAATAGAAGAGTAGAATTATATAAATATTCTTCATCCAGATCTTAGCAAAACATGTTTAATGATAATACAATTCTTATGAACAAGATGCAAGTCTGTAGGCTAGACAATATTAGAACATTTAGTTGAATTCAGAATCATGAAGGTCTGTATTCAAGCAAAGTCATTAATGCTTCATTCACAATGTAGAGGAATGAATGAATGAATGAATGAATGAATGAGCCACACATTCATTAGTCTCTTACTATGTGCTAGAGATATAGACAGAAAAGTAAAACAGTCCCTGTTCTCAAGGAACTCACAGTTTAATGGGGGAGACAACATATGTAGAAGTCACTGAAGTCAGATGGAAAATTCTCATGGTCATTAGAGATGGTCTAAGGTGAATGCTTTTTTAAACTTTTTTTTTGCGGGACAATTCGGGTTAAGTGACTTGCCCAGGGTCACGCAGCTAGTAAGTATCAAGTGTCTGAGGTCAGATTTGAACTCAGGTATTCCTGAATCCAGGCCAGTACTTTATCCACTGAGCCACCTAGCTGCTCCTAAGGAGATTGATTTTTATCAACAACTTGATATATCAAAGACATATATAGATTCTATTATCATCAGATCTGCTCACAACACAAAACTGGAATGAGGTTCCAAAAGATTTTCATAAATTAGAACATTAAACCAAATCTAGTAAGATATTTAATGGGAATAAATTTTTTTCACTTGAGTTTTTTTTTAATGCCTAAAAATGACATCATGGTTATGATTCTAGAAAACTATATGGACAACATGAGTCCAAAATGCAGTAGCATGTCTCTCAGAGCAAATGTGGCCTTAGGCTGCATGGTCTGTAGGACTGAGATGTGATAGATCTTCTCTACTATTCAGTCCCTGTCAGAAAAGATCTGGAGTATTGTGTTCAATTTTGAGTGTCACATTTTAGTCAGGCAATGAACATTTATTAAGCACCTACTGCAGCAGGCACTGTGCTAAGCAATAGGGATACAAATACAAAAAGGAACCAATCTATGTTCTCAAAGGGCTACAATCTAATGAATGAAGACAACACACAAAAAAGAAACTGAAAAGTCTGGTATGAATGGGGGCATGATAGAGTCTGAAGGAATGCAGCTGGCTGAGAAATGAAGTGATGATTGGTCTGGGAGGCCTCTTTAAATGGAAGCCTTGAGCGGAGCTCTCTGCCCTCCCAACAATATTTTTAGGAGGGATATTAGTAATCTAGGGAGTGTCCAAAGCATCCATAGGTCCAGGATGCCGTAAAGTCTTAAAATCGCGACATTTGAGTAACAAGTAAAGAACTGGGAAAGTTTTATCTGGAGGAGAGAAGTCTTAGGGGTGAGGATTGGGAGGGGTTTAGAGGTGGTGGGGCAGGATATGCCAGAGCTTTCTTCAAGTATTTTAAGGACTGGGACATGGAAGAGGGATTAGTGCCAATTGGTGGAATTTATAAAGAGGCAAATTTATATTTGATACAAAAACAGCCTCCCTAACATTGAGAATTATGCAAAGGTGGAAAGAAATGCCTTGGAGGTGGTAGATTCCCTCTTACTGCTTTCAATCAAAGTTTGGATATATTATAGAGGGGAGCTGTTTTTCAGATAGTTGTTGAACATGATGGTTTCTGGGGTCCCTTCCATCTCTGAGGCTCTATGGATCCTGAATACCTGAAAAAGTCCCATAATCTTAAATTACAGCATGGTCAGCATAACTGGGCAATTCAATACTTTTTTTTTTTTTTTACAGGGCAATGAAGGTTAAGTGACTTGCCCAGGGTCACACAGCTAGTAAGTGTCAAGTGTCTCAGGCTGGATTTGAACTCAGGTTCTCCTGAATCCAGGGCCAGTGCTTTATCCACTGTGCCACCTAGCTGCCCCCTCAATACTTTTCTTATCAGTAGTAAGTGCTGGTATGTATAGTGGCTAACAAAGGAAGGCTAGTGGAAAGCTTATCAAAATTCAAACCCCTGTCAGCGAATTGGGAGCTTCTACCTTGAGGCCAAAACCCGATATAAAGTAAGGAGGGGTGGATGTCCCAACAAATTAACCTCCTTACAAAAGTTTAGCAAGAAGTATGAATAAATCAGTAATCATTTCAAATTCAAGGATGCAACAGTGTGTGGTGCACATTTGAGGTTTATTTCCAAATTTTACCTATAAATAACATCTTTAATCAGTTTATAGAATCATAGATTGCAATGGGAATCAATTACATTGAAATACAATTATCAGGGGCAGCTAGGTGGCACAGTGGATAGAGTACCAGCCTTGGAGTCAGGAGGACCTGAGTTCAAATTTGGCCTCAGACACTTGACACTTACTAGCTGTGTGACCCTGGGCAAGTCACTTAACCCCAATTGCCCTGCAAAAGAAAGAAAGAAAGAAAAAAAGAAAAAAGCAAAGAAAGAAGAAATACAATTATCAAAATATAAGAGGAAAAAAAAACAAGTTCATGTCCCCCAGGTTAAGAACCCTTAATCTAAGAAGACTTGAGTTCAAATCCTTCTCAGACACTCACTTAGCCTTGTGATCTAGGTTACTTTCATGCCATGCTGAGGCACAGAAGGAGAGCTGGAATGCAGGTAATCCGGGTATGCCGAGCATAATAATGCAAAACCAAACAATGAATACAGAGGGAAAGGTACAAATAAAATGCTAAAGGAAGAAAAGAGCTTGGCACTAGAACCAGCTGGCAAGAGCTGGCTCCAGCACATCCCCATATTATAAATACATACATACATACGTATAAATGTGTATGTAAATACAAATATAGAGATAGAAATAGATACAAATATGTAAGTAGATATAAACAAAGGTATGGATATTCATATGGATATAGACAGGAGGGTGCTAGAGCCAACTGTAACCCAGTCTGAAACCATTAAATTTTCAGTGTAAGCATTTACACTACAGAAACTTGCAATCACTAAAAATCACTAATACTTTGGATAGAGAGGGAAAGAGAGAGAGAGGAATATGGATATAGATGATAGAGAAAAAGAGATAGGGATAAGATAAGGATAGGAACAAGGACAGGGAGAGGAACATGTACAAAAAGAGATATAGATACAGATAGATATAGATGATATATAGATATTGATATAAACATAGACAAAGATATAGATATAGAAAATGGACATGTATATGGGTATGGGCATAGGTATAGGTATAGGTATAGGTATAGGTATAGGTATAGGTATAGGTATAGGTATAGGTATAGGTATAGGTATAGGTATAGGTATAGGTATAGGTATAGGTATAGGTGAAGGTATAGGTATAGGTGCAGGTGTAGGTATAGGTATAGGTATAGGTATAGGTATAGGTATAGGTATAGGTATAGGTATAGGTATAGGTATAGGTATAGGTATAGGTATAGGTATAGGTATAGGTATAGGTATAGGTATAGGTATAGGTGCAGGTATAGGTATAGGTGCAGGTGTAGGTGTAGGTGTAGGTATAGGTATAGGTGCAGGTGTAGGTGTAGGTGTAGGTATAGGTATAGGTATAGGTGCAGGTGCAGGTGTAGGTATAGGTATAGGTATAGGTATAGGTGTAGGCGTAGGCGTAGGCATAGGTATAGGTATAGGTGCAGGTATAGGTATAGGTATAGGTATAGGTATAGGTATAGGCATAGGCATAGGCATAGGCATAGGTATAGGTATAGGTATAGGTATAGGTGCAGGTGCAGGTATAGGTATAGGTATAGGCATAGGCATAGGCATAGGTATAGGTATAGGTTATAGGTATAGGTATAGGTATAGGTATAGGTATAGGTATAGGTATAGGTATAGGTATAGGTATAGGCATAGGCATAGGCATAGGCATAGGCGTAGGCGTAGGTATAGGTATAGGTATAGGTATAGGTATAGGTATAGGTATAGGTATAGGTATAGGTATAGGTATAGGTATAGGTGTAGGTGTAGGTGTAGGTGTAGGTGCAGGTGCAGGTGCAGGTATAGGTATAGGTATAGGTATAGGTATAGGTATAGGTATAGGTATAGGTATAGGTATAGGTATAGGTATAGGTATAGGTATAGGTATAGGTGTAGGTGCAGGTGTAGGTGTAGGAATAGGCGTAGGCATAGGCATAGGCATAGGCATAGGTATAGGTATAGGTATAGGCATAGGCATAGGCATAGGCATAGGTATAGGTATAGGTATAGGCATAGGCATAGGCATAGTCATAGGCATAGGCATAGGCATAGGCATAGGTATAGGTGCAGGTGCAGGTGCAGGTATAGGTATAGGTATAGGTATAGGTATAGGTATAGGTATAGGTATAGGTATAGGTATAGGTATAGGTATAGGTATAGGTATAGGTATAGGTATAGGTATAGGTATAGGTGTAGGTGCAGGTGTAGGTGTAGGAATAGGCATAGGCATAGGCATAGGCATAAGTATAGGTATAGGTATAGGTATAGGCATAGGCATAGGCATGGGCATAGGCATAGGCATAGGCATAGGCATAGGTATAGGTGCAGGTGCAGGTGCAGGTATAGGTATAGGTATAGGTATAGGTATAGGTATAGGTATAGGTATAGGTATAGGCATAGGTATAGGTATAGGTATAGGTGCAGGTGTAGGTGTAGGAATAGGCATAGGCATAGGCATAGGCATAGGTATAGGTATAGGTGTAGATATGGATATATAGGGAAAGAATATTCCTGAATTGGGGGAGAGGCCTCACTGTCCAGGCTTCTTATCCTAATAGAGTTAAGATAATAGCTACCTAAAAGGTCATGTAATTAAGCCCTCATATCCGTGTGCCATATGATATACTTGCAAGGAAAAGCATGGCACAATCCAGGGCTCTCTTTTCAATGCTCCAGCAATTTGTAATGCACAAAACTTTATGCCATGGATCTTTAAGTGTTGTCATTAATATAACACATCAGAAGTAGGACTCTCTCAGTCAGTTGTGGAGCTCTTGAAAAAGGGGGTAGAAGATAAACACCAGAATGTATGCAGACACAAAAATTGAGCCATCTTTTGTGTTATCTTTGCCCACGGAGGCCCACTCTATACATTGACATGAGGCTCCAATGGTCCATTCAAAGCATGACCCCCAGAAACACTTAAAAAAAACATTAGGGAAACAAAGACAACCATGCTTTATCCTATTTGAGGACCTGGCTCCATGGGTACATACTGTTGAAATATTTCTGAATTAAAGTAAACCACGGATACTTAAGTGTGTGTGTTGCTTTGTATCTGCACTAAAACGGATCACAACATTTTTCACTGTTTAGAGAGGAAAGAATTTATCATTCCATTCACCTTGGCAAAGGTTGAATATGATGATTACTGATTTCTATACAATGTAATATCCTCTTGCCAACACAATACAATTTCCAAAGGAAGGAAAAAAATTATTTTAGACAACTGAGAGCCCCCAAAAAGGAGTCATCCCCATATTCTGGAAATTTTACAGGAACAAGATGGTATTTAGAAATGTTCTGTTGTTGTTTTTTTTTTTTTAATTCAGAACGTCATGAAGTTGTCTTGTGTCTTCTCTAGAAACGTGCTTCATTGAACTGTGTCTCTGGTTCTTACTATATGTATGACCTTGAGCAAGGCATGACTTACCTGAGCCTCTTTTTCATCATATGTAAAATGAGGAAATTGAGTGAGGTGACCTCTTGAGTGCCTTCTAGCTATAGAGCTATACTCTTATGACTAAATGATGAATGGTCTTTTAAAAATCTAAACATTTGGGGCAGCTAGGTGGTGCAGTGGATAGAGCACCAGCCCTGTATTCAGAAGGACCTGAGTTCAAATCTGGCCTCAGACGCTTGACACTTACTAGCTGTGTGACCCTGGGCAAGTCACTTAACCCCAATTGCCTCACCAAAAAAACAACAACAACAACAACAAATCTAAACCTTTGATTGATCCTATCTTCCTTTCTGCCATTTGATGAATCATGAAAGAGAATTATTGACCACAGAGTTAAAGGTGGCCTCAAGAATATCTTTTTCTTCTTCTGGATGAGGAAACTGAATCCTGGAAATGTTAAGTGACTTGCCCCAAATCACACAGTTCTACTTCAAATCCAAATTTCTCTATAGCAAAAAAATAAAATAAAAATGTGTGTGTGTGTGTGTGTGTGTGTGTTTAACAGGAGACCCTGCTGTGCTTAAAAGATCACATTCTCCACTGGAATGATGAGATTAGACAAACTTAATAGAAATGTAGGTTAAAATAATTTTAAGGGGAGGGGATGCTTTAGCAAGATTTCTGTAAAAGCTGAAGGTGGTAAAGAGTCAGATATGAAATAGACATCCCTCACAAAACATTGGGGAACTTGAATACTTTAACTGAATATGAAAAAAAGCAGCAAGACACTGAAGAGGGGATAGACCAAATTCATATCTACTACTATCTACATATCTAGCTACTCTAATACATAAGAGTCTCATAGGAGTAAGGGAGATGAAAATAACTAATCCCCTACAGTTACATGTAGTAGTTTATGGAGGAAAGAGACTATTAACGGAGGAAGAATTTTTCAAAAAGCTAAGGATTATCACCCTAGATGAAATTTCTAGGTAACAGTCCAGCTGAAGAAAGTACAGTATTTCTAGTCCAGTCAGTGACTGAAGGTAGAAATAAAGAGCCATTAAAGAATCAACCCTTTCAGCTAGTTGACACAGTGGATAAAGCACTGGCCCTGGATTCAGGAGGACCTGAGTTCAAATCCAACCTCAGACACTTGACACTTACTAGCTGTGTAACCTTGGGCAAGTCACTTAACCCTCATTGCCCCACCAAAAAAAAAAAAAAAAGAATTAGCCCTTTGAAGAGCTAGCCCAACTGAACATTGTGAACTTTATGAGGACCCCCCCAAGAAAGAATGTTAAGAATCTATAGTTCCAGTCATGATTCACCTGGTGTACTTCAATTCTTCCTCTCTCCTGGACTCCAGGTGTATTTATTGGGGAGAATTGCTTTAGAACTATAATTTCTGCTATGCCACTTGAATAAATATCTTCACTAAAGAACTAAGTCTACTGGTTGATTAAGGCAAAGCACACCAATGGGGGCTCATGAGCTAACACTTTGGGTACATAGTCACCTATAAAGTTACCTCTAGAACCTATGGAGTAACAGTCACCTCTCTGAGGACCCAGTGGTAGTATAAGTTGGGCAAATAAGCCTCAAGGGAGGTATTGCATTATGTCAAAAGTTCCTTTCAATCCTCCCCAAAACCTGTAATTCTCTGAATTTCAAGAGCCTAATAATCTTCTTTCTTTTCCTTCAGTAAGTTTTTTTTAATGAGCAAAACATTTCCCTCTCTTTGGAGGGAATATGATTTGAATTGGCAGTTAGTGGGAGGTGTAGACAGAGGTGAGATATTAGTATGACTTTCAAATCCCTGAAAGGCCTACCCTTTGCCCATCTGTTCAATATCACTGCTCTCTAAAGCAGGCACCACTGTCTGTGGTTTCTCTGGGCTTGGGAGTGAAACAGAGTGTGGTATTGCCGAACCAAGGCTGATGTAATCATGGTGGTCAGAAACATTTCTGTTACAGCTATATTACATCGAAGTCTATAATTAGGGCTGACGGTTCTTCCTCTGAAGAACTTCCAGAAGATGGCTTGTGATGGTAATTGCACCATTTTATCTCAAGATGTGAATCTAAAGACTGATCTCCCAGGCTTATGAAATTACAACAAACATGTTATTTTCTCCATTTGCACAAAACAAATATAAGATGGTCCCTGAAAATATATACATATATATAATATTTTTATAACTAAAATGTATATTTCCCCATCAGCTAAAAAAATCTAACTCTAATGACTTTATGAGCATGGAGTACACCTTTAAAACAATCTGTTTTGTAACATAGCTACTTAAGTGCACATTAGAACTGAAAAAAGAATTTCTTTGAGGCAAAAGTGTCTTTTTCTTCCCCAGCCACACACATCTGTTTATGTAGAGCATTGCTGGAATTACAGCCACCTCTTCCAAGCTACATCATCAGTTTTTCCACATTGTACAAAATGAGCTAATTTGTTAAGCCCATATGGGATGCTATCCTCCACTATGGAATCATTTTCCTCTTCTTTCCTCCTCCCCCATAATAGCACCTTGAAGGGTCATAGAATTCCTGAGTGTTAGAGCTAGAAAGGTCATAAAACATGACTGTCAAGACATACACTAGAAAAAAAGTTTTGTTTTGTTTTTGTTTTCAAGCTGGCAGAGACTTTGGAACATAGAAAATGGAATGTTATATCTAGAAATGACCTGAAAACCATTGAACATGGAATTTCAGAATTAGAAAGGCTCTTAAAGATAATCTACTATAATCACCATGAGGAAAATGTTCTTGCACCATCTTTGAGGCCTTACAGAATACAGTGGGGATTTGGTTCAATTCAATTCAATAAATATTTTTTAAGTACTGACTGTGTTCTAGGCTGGCATTGTACTAAGTGCTAGAGATACAAATAAGAAAAAGAAAATGGGTCTCTGCCCTCAAGAACCTTGCAATCTAATGGGGAAAGACAACATACAAAAGGAAACTGTAAAACCTGGGAGAAGAGGTGCAGGAGTTACTCTGTGCATGGGCATCATGTATGATGGAGTCCAAACCAAGGGGAGCTGTTGCTGAAAAGTGGAGAAGTAGCTGGAAAGTTCAGATCCCTGACTCTAAAGGAAAGCTTTTGAAGGAGTTGAGTACTCCACCCTCCAGCCCTCCAATCAGAGGGGAAAGAAGACTGAGGGAGTTGAGAAAGTTTTGAGTATGCCAAAATGAGTTATTCAGCATGATGAGATATCAAGTGAACAGTTTATCCTGGATGGAGCATGTGTTTGTGGAATCCAAACCAAGCTGTGCTTCTAGTGAAAAGTAGAGAGTGATTACACATTACAACCTGCTTAATTGACATTTCAAACCTAACAAAGACAACTGGGGACAAGTGAGTTCTACCAAGTTTCTGAATTCAGAAACCAAATCTCACCAGTAAGTGTCCATAGTGGTGAATCTATTTCTGACTGTCAAAGTACCCCTCTGCATAGCTGGGGGTGACAGGAAAACAGAACCAGCTCAGTTCAACTCATTGCAGTGCATTCAGGCAGCCTACCATGAAATCATAGGATCATAAATTTATAGAGTTGAAAGGGGCCTTAGAATCCATCTAGTTCAAACCCCCACTCTCATTTTACAGATTAGAAAACTGAAACCTAGAAACTTAAAGTAATGACCATGGTCACACAGGTGATAAGTAGAAAAGTTGGAATCCAGGTCGCTTGCCTTCAAATCCAATGCTGTTGTATTTTCAATAGCAAGCCTTGATGGTCAAGAAACCTTGAGATTTCTTATCACTTCTATGCACCCAAGGGCTTGATCTCCTAAAGTTTCAGGTAAACTAAGACACATAAGATTTGGGGAGGTGGAGAATGAAGAATAGAATCATGCCACTAAACTCACTGAATCATATAATAATAGAGCCGAAAGTGATCTTAGAGAGTTCCTAGTCTCTGAGCCTTCCCTGACTTCTTTTTGTTGTTGTTCAATCATGTCCAGTGCTTTGAGATCCTGTGACCTTACTGTCCATGGAGTTTTCTTGGCAAAGATACCAGAGTAGTTAACCATTTCCTTCTTCAGTAAATTAAGACAAATAGAGATTAAGTGACTTGCCCAGGGTCACACGGCTAGTAAATGTCTGAGGCCAGATTTGAATTCAGGTCTTCCTGACTCTAGGCCCAGCACTCCATTTAAAGAGAGAGCCCAGCTAAGATCTCATTTCTTGCCTGGCTGCACTATTCTGGAATTTCTCTGACTTCTCCACCATGAAGATGGTTGTAGGTGATGGTACCATTGACAGTCTCCTACCCCTTCTCAGCTTCCTTTTAAGTGTTGTCTTCCCCAATAATATTATAAGCTCCCTGAGGTTTTCCTCAAGGACTATCTTTTTTCATATTTGTAACACGAAGCCTAGAATATTAACGATTAACTATGACATTTGAAAAAGCCACTCACTGTATCCTTGTGGACAAGATGGAAAAATGTGGGTTGGATAATATTATGGTCAGGTGGGTTTGGAACTGGCTAAATGATAGTATCCAAAGAATGACAATTCATGAATAAATGTCAATCTAGAAAGAGTTGTTTCAGTGGAGTCTCCTAGGGTTCCATGCTTGTCCCTGTTCTGTTCAACATTTTTATTAATGACTCCTATAAGAGTGTAGATGATATGTTTATTAGGCATGAAACTAGAAGTTAGTGCTAATATAATTGATGACAAAATCAGGTCAAAAATATTTTCATAGGCTAGATGGGTCAAAATAAGATGAAATAAAATAAGGATGAATACAAAATTATCTCATGTTAAAAAAAATAAATTGCAATAGTACAAGATAAGATGAGGCAGAGCTAGGCAACAACTCATGTAAAAAAAAGACTTGGTGGGGCGGCTAGGTGGTGCAGTGGATAAAGCACCGGCCCTGGAGCCAGGAGTACCTGAGTTCAAATCCGGCCTCAGACACTTAACACTTACTAGCTGTGTGACCCTGGGCAAGTCACTTAACCCCAATTGCCTCACCAAAAAAAAAAAAAAAAAGACTTGGAAATCTCCTACCAAGGCATGCATAGGACTTATATAAATATAACTACATACATTTTTAATCAAAATAAAGAAAAAGCCACAAATAATTGCAGAGATAATAAAAATTTATTTTGGGGCTATCCCTACAAAAAATAGCAATGCTACCCTATGTACTGTACAGGTCTAATGTTAACAATCACATTAACTTGACCAAATTTTTAAATGATAGAAAAACTGATTTGAAGGAATACAAAGTCAAGAATATTGAGAAATATATAAATATGTGTGTATATATATTCATATATATTTACTTATTTAAATAAGGACTTAGTACTGCCAGAATGCAATGTTATAAAGTAATAATTACCAAACCATATAGCCCTGTGGTTTTTTTAAAATAGTACATAAGTACAATATATCAGGTAAGCAAGACCTAGAAGCAAATGTATCATGGCAACTTGATATCTTATATAACCAAGAAAACAAAGTAAATAAAAGGGATTTTTCATTCCATAAGAATTGTTGAGGGAAAAGGAAAGCATTCAGTGAGAAAAAATAGATTTAGAACAGTATAAATGATCCAAATATTTTTAATTACACTAGAAAAAATTAGAAAATAAAAGATTCTATCTTTCATAACTATAAATAAGGGAAGAATCCACAACCAAGCACAGGATCTAAAAGATTATAAGACAAAAGAATCAATTACATAAAAATAAGCTTTTGCACAAATGAAATCAATGGATCTAGAATCATAAGAAAATATATAGATTGGAAGGTAAGCCTGGCATCTAAAAATTCATAAGGATTCAAATATTTTAAATTAATTTATGTATTGTATTATATAAATTATATAGGAAACTTCCAAATAGACAAGTGGTTAAAGGATAAGAATAATTTTCAAAAGAATATAAACAATGAATATTATTCTATGATCTAAAAAATTGTTCAAAATCGCTAATCAATCTTCTCTCATTAAATGACTAATGCAGAAATATGTTTAATGTGATTGTACATATATAACCTATATCAGATTACTTGCTGTCTTGGGGAGGGGGAAGGAGGGAGGAAAATTTGAAACAAGAAATCTTATAAAAACAAATGTTGAAAACTATCTCTACATGTAACTGGAAAATAATAAAATATTTATATGGAAAAAAAAAGAAAGAGAATATTGAGTATGAGATAAGGAGCAGTTATCAGAGAAGTGGGTTTTGTGTGGTGTAGATCGTTCCTGAAAAGATGAGTCCAATGTTTCAAGTTGCCAAGGGTTCATGTGCTTCCACACTTACATGTGTGGAAAATTCTAAATTTCTAAAAGTAGGTGCACATTCTTTCCCATGGAGAATATGTGTATTTGTGGGAGTCTGTAACCCAGGTTCATGGATGAACAGTGATATTTTAATTACTCCTGTTTTGTCACCTATTGGGTAGCTGTAATGTTTAATTATTCATACTTTTACATTCTATTGAATACATGTTATAATTAGGAATGCCTTTGTCTTGCCATTTATTAAATGTATGGTGTTTACAAGTCAAAAAAATCACTAATCAAAAAGAAAGGTAAATTAAAATAACTCAGGTATTACCTTATTCCGATCAAATTTTTAAATGGTAAAAAAATAGAAAAAACATTAAAGGAGCTATGGGAAGGCAGAAATATTTCTTCACTGATGATGGATTATTGAATTGATTCAATCATTCAGGTTAACAATTTATAATTACACAACAAAAGTGAGTATATTGACTTTAAATTCAGAGTTTCAATCACTAGGGCTACACACCAAGGAGACTTTTTTTTTCTGGTGAGGCAGTTGGGGTTAAGTGACTTGCCCAGGGTCACACAGCTAATAAGTGTTGTGTCTGAGGCCAGATTTGAACTCAGGTTCTCCTGATTCCAGGGCTGGTGCTCTATCCACTTCACCACCTAGCTGCCCCAAGGAAAAATTTAAGTATAAGATAAGACACAAGTATGCAATAATATTCTTATCAGCATTATTTGTGATAAAAATTTGGAAATAGAATGGTCAACAATTGGGAAAAGACTGGAGAAACTATGGTACATGGATGTAATAGAATAATATTCTGTGGGGCAGCGAGATGGCGCTGTGGATAAAGCACCAGCCCTGGATTCAGGAGGACCTGAGTTCAAGTATGACCTCAGACACTTGACACCTACTAGCTATGTGACTTTGGGCAAGTCACTTAACCTTCATTGCCCTGGGGGTGGAGGGGGGAGAGAAGAAGAATATTCTGCACCATAAAGAAGGATGAATCTGAGATAAAAATCATGAACTCAGAGGAACATTAGGAAACTTGTATGACATGATATAGGATGAAGAAAGTGGAACCAAGTGAAAAACATGTTTACACCTGCAAAATATAAAGGCAACTAGAAGGTGACAAAACTTGGTTCAAGCACCCACTGCAATTGTCTTGATCACACTATTCGAGTCAAAACACATCTTCTTTTTTCTCTAACATTTGGTAAACTACAAAAGTGGAAAGTGCCAGGTACTCTCAGTTGCACTCAGATTATTAGGAAGTTTGTCATATATTGTCAAATATTTTTGGGGAATATACTTCACACTTGGTTGGATATTGGTTCAGTAGAGTACGTTGTATGGAAAAAAATTTTTCCTGCAATATTTTTTTCTGATAAAAAGAAAAATAGATGGGAATGCTGGTAAACTATAAACTTAATACATTATGGCACTCAAAAAATCAAATTAGATCTATTAAGCTCCATTAAAAGAGGCATGATGTCCAGAATGAGAAAGGCCATAATCTTCTTGTACTCTGTCCTGGACTACATGTAGAGTAATGGGTTCAATTCTGGACACCACATTTTAAGAAGGACATAAGCAAACTCAAGTATCAAAAAGAGAGGTACCAGAATAGTGAGTGAATACTCTAATCTATGCATTACAAGGATTTGTTCAAAGAATTGCAAATGTTTATTTTGGGGGGGAAATTACCTTATAGAGGATAGAAGGGTGATTTTTAAGTACAGTTATCCCTTCCACAACATGACTTTCCCCATTGCAGTTTTAATATATTGTGGGTTGGCATAAGAAATTAAATGGGAATTTTGGGGAGTTTTCAGAAGTCACAGATGACATGCAAAGGCCAGTAAACTTAAGTTCAATCCAGCCTCAGACACTTACTATCTGGGTGATCCTGGAAAATAAGTTAACTTCTATTTGCCTCAATTTCCTCAAATGTAAAATAGGAATAATAATAGTACCTACTTCCCAGAGTTGTTGTGAAGATCAAATGTTATAATATTTGTAAAGCATTTAGCACAGAGCCTGGCACATAGTAAGTACTTTATAAATGTTAGCTGTTTTTACTATTACTGCTGACTGTTAACCTTCTTCCTATTAGATCACACTGTATTACTCTATAGAAAGCCATTATATACTTGTGTGCATGTGGGATGGGTGGGGGAAAGGTCACTACAGTGAAATATAAGACATAGTCCTTCACAAGAAGCCCATGCTCAAATTGAAGAGATCATATCCACATATGAAAAGTCCAGTATCAATACAAGTGTTAAATGACAACAGAAAATAACAATAAAAGATCTGTCACAAAATTAATCAACAGGAATAAACACAAGGATAAGGACTAGAGTTGTATAGGGAAATTCCAGTTGAAAAAAGTCCCTTAACTACTACAAGTCACCATTTTCTCTACAATATTTCTTCATATAGAGCTTCCTAGAGCATGAAGCAGACTTTGCCCCAAGAATATATCAGAAGCAGGGCTTGAATTGAGGTCTTCCTGGCTTCAAGACCAACTCTCTATCCTCTATGTCACACTGCCTCCCAAAATACTTTATAACTATCATTACAGTTAATACTCTTAAGAACCCTGTGAGGTAGCTAGTGTAAATATTATTGTCCCCATTTAATAGAAGATGAAATGGAAGCTCAGGCTGTGGCATCAATTTGTCCAAACTTACAAGGTGAATAAGCGGCAGAGATAAGTTGTGAAACAAATGCAATTAATTTTCCACCATACTACACTTGCCTCTATGACAAATGAGTAACATAGACATTTAATATTCTTGCTGCTAAGGCAAGTACTAGAAGGAGTGGCCAAGGATTCTGTGTCTCCTAGAAGGAGCCAGGAAGAGTCTAAGAAAATAAAAAATGAGTAGAGGAAAAGGTTTATGTTGAAGGAAGCTCTGTTAGTAATTAAAAAGGGGTTCCAGAAGGCACATTAGCAAAGGGCTTGGATCTGGGGAGGAACAGGTATGAGGTGGATAGGAATGAGGGAATGGGTAGTGACAAAAAGGGAAGGGAATTTTTCCCTCAGAAAACAACTCAATTGCTAGCCACAAGATGGGGGAAATACCAGTTGACTGAGTCTTAAACACTTCAGGGTCTTGTGATGATGGAAGGTAGCATCAGTCTGTTCTCTTTTCAAACATCAGCAAAGAAAGTATTGAGCCAATAGGGACATCCAGTCATATTTGGGGGTAATAAAATCGGGGGTTCTAGTGCCCAGAGCCCTGACTGAACTCAAGTTTGGTGCCCATTCTTTTGTACCTCACATCCTTTAAGTGAAGTACATGCTTGGTTCCTGGTCAGGCCTGGTTTCTGAGGTCTTGAAAAGAGCTTTTGGTTCCTCAAAAACCATCCAAAGGAAGACAATCAGAATAATGGAGCACCTTGAATTCATATCAAATAAGGATCATTTGAAGAAATTGAGGGTATTTAACCTGGAAAAAAGAAGACTGGAGAGACATGATAACTATTGTCAAGTATCTGGAAGGATGTCATATGGAGAAGGAATTATATTTGTTCTTTTTGGACCCAAAGGACAGAACTAGGAACAATAGGGAAAAGTTGGGAAGAGGCAGATTTAGGCTCAATAATGGGAAAAACTTGCTCACAATTATAGCTGCCCCAAATTAGAATGGGTAGATCCCCCCTCCTCAGAGGTCTGCAAACAAAGGATGGGCGACCATGTGGTAATGTGATGAGGATTCATTTTGGGGCTAAGTTGGATTATATGACCTCTGAGGTTTCGTCTAACTCTTAATTCTATGATTCTGAAGGTTTTCTGGCAAGAGCCTGTGGGGTCTTCTTTTAAATGATTTACACAGCACTGAAGTAGATTTTTCTCAGATAGTTTGACGAAATAGTACAGAATAGGTAGTATCTCCATATATAACAATAGCTATCAGAGCAAGATCTCCCACCCAGACCCAGGAAGGGAACAGGGCTAGAGTCCCACCTTTCAATAAGGACTCAGTTGTTGGCTAAAGGAGAAGTAGGTGCTGGGGCCAAGGATTTGATGGTGGAGGAATAGAAGACTGAGGGGTTGGTGTTTTTCAGGTAGATTCAGTGACGGGGGGGGTAAAGGAAGGCTTGCCCAAGGTCACAAACTGAGTAAGTGACAATGTTGGGATCTGAACCCAGATCTTCTGATCCCAAAGCTGGGATTATTTCCAATAAAGTACTTTCTAACTCATAGAACACTGTGGATGAACAATCCTTCTCCTCCTCCTCATCACTGTGATAGGTTTACTATTGACCATGTATATAGCCATCTCTGTGACTATATTCTTTAAAGCTAAGCACAGGATGTCTAAGGGGTAAATACACCCCTGGCCCAGGTTGCCAATCTGTTTCCTTTAAAGCCAATATAGTTTTTATTATAGTTGTGTGAAGAGAGAAAACTCCATCCTGTTGAAATTGAGTCTGTAAATGCAAAACATTAAAAAAAAGTATTGGTATTTGATATTCCTATATTTCAATATTCCTTTGATATTCCAATATGAAACTTAAACTGCTGGGGTTTTATGCATTTTTCTTTTTGCCTTTGATTTGTTCCAACTTTGAACATGCTTTGAATATGTTCTTTAATCACTGGACTCTTGTGGGGGAGGGGCAGTGTGCGACACTTGCAACTTATTTCAGAGAGGACCTTATTGAAATGTGGTAGTTTCCAGAGATGGGGTCTGGCTTTGCCATCTGGGCTCCTCGCTCAGGGAAACAAGGCCCATCTGCAAATGCAAATCCCTGGGATGCTTGGGATCTGACCCCCTGCTAGAGAGGATTCCCAGTATTACAGGTTTGAGAGGGTTCTTACTAGACTAACATCAGGGGAGATGTTTGACGTCCTAGCTCCCATTTCAAAGGCAGGGAAAAAAGACAAGAGGAGAACTGTCATCCAGCTTTACTTTTCCTGATGCCTGTTTTGTGACTGAAAATAATCATAGCTCATGTTCATAGAGGCTTTCCTCACAATATGGTAGGTAGTAAAAATATCATTATCCCCACTTAATGTGGGGAATCATAGCAGTATGGACTTAAAGCTGAAAGGGTTCTCAGAAGTCACATAGTCCAACCCTCTTATTTTACAGATGAGTAAACTGAGACCCAGAGATATGAGGTAACCAGCCCAAAATAAAAAAGCTGGTCATCAGCAGAACTAGGGTTAAAACCCGGTGCCCTGAAACTCAGAGGGTTAGTGACTTGCCCACTGAGCTGACAGCCAATAACCTGAAACTATATCTTTTGACTCTAGAACTCTTTTTAATTTCCATTATACTATGTAGCCCTTGTGGTCGGAAATCCTGAGTTACTGTGCTTTCTGGGAGGGAAGAAGGAGCAGAGCAAGAAGAGGGAGAAGGAATCCTCAGTTTCCCCAAACCTCTCCCCACAAATGGCAGAGAGAATGGTCAACTTGACACCAAATACCAAATTATTGAGAGGAGGCCTTAAGTAGTTCAAGCCATTGTTCAGCTTCTCTATCATTTCCAGGTCTTAGCACAAATAACTTTCCACAGTCACCCACTCTGCAGATGCTATATAGCCTTAGAAAAGTACATCAGATGAAATATTATACAAGGTGTGGTGGAGACACTGTTGGGGGAATCAAGAGACCTGGGTTCTGGTCACTTTTGCCACTAAATGTGACATGAGGCAAATTGTTTCCTCTCTGTGTTTCTCAAATTTCTAACCTATAAAAAGAGTGTGTTGGGCCTTTAAGGGACTGACATGACATGTATATACAAGGCTAGGCAATTTTCTCCAGTTACAAGTTTTTGAGATCAGTGGTGGAGAGTCAGATCCCCTTTTATATGTACTCTGTGTCCTGGCTCTAGAGCCTCCCAGGGTCTAGTCATGACGAATGCAAAACATACAGGGTAGAAAAATGCCCCACATGCTCCTTTAATGGTCTTCCCTGAAGTATAGCATAAGGAGCCATATACAAGAATATGTAGCCATACAGTCACATGAGGAAAATATTAATGCTGAAATGTTGGAATTAGATGTCAATGAACTGCTTGAAAGGACAAGGCCATTTTCCAAATGGTACCCAGACCAATCTTCTCCTTCTGTTCAACTCTGGGCCCAGCTCACTGTCCACCCAAAGATCCTGAACAAGATACACACACTGATTGCCCAATTTACTTGGTTGCCTTAACAAATGGATGGCAGAATCTGGGTGATGCTTTTGGATTTCATCAAAGAAGCCCTCTAGTGATACCAGGATGATTGTGGTTGGCACCATATTATCTTAAAGTAAGAACCTTTGGAAGGACCTTACCACCTCAAGCAAGTCCTCCTCTATTTGGACAACAGAGACAGAAAACTCTAATTTACCAGGAAGAAACCCTAAATCTTAAATATTTGAGAGGAAATGTTCAAGCCAGAAAGGGAATGGTCACCTCAGTGTTCTTGTTTCCTCAGAAAGGCATCCCTCTTGGTTTCTCGCCTTTAATTATAGCAATTATTTTTTCCAAAGTCAAATAGTTCTATTTTAAAGATTTGAACCACCACTTGGAAGCTCATTAAATAAATTCAATAAATTCCTAGATCAGACTGCACTTCCTGGACAGCTCCATTCATGCTGTCTACACTCCATTCAAGCTATTATCACCACTTCCTTCCCACCTGTGAATGGGATTCTGCCCTTAGAACCATCCTCGGCTTTGATAGGCCAGCTTAATGAACATCACCCCACCTGCACCCCTCTGCCTTCCAGCTCCCTTTTAATGTGTTGACTTAGTAGAAGATTTAAGGGCTTATATTTGTATCCCCCACCCCACCCCCGCAGAGCTTAGCACAGTCCTGCTTGGAACATAGTAAATGCTTAATAAATGCTATATCTAAACATCTACTAACCTTCCACCCATCCATCTATCCATTCACTCTCTATCTAGCTGAGACTTATCCTCTTCAATATTTTTCCATAGGTAGTATAGTTGCAAGTTCAGAAGACCTGGATTTGAATCATGGTTGCTGCTTACTACGGACCACTATGTGGCACAGTGGATAGAGTTCATGCCCTGGAGTCAGGAACTCACTTTCCTCAGTTCAAATCTGGCCTCATACACTTACTGGGGAAGCTACGTAGTATAGTGGATAAAACACTTGCCCTGAAATCAGTAGGTCCTGAGTTCAAATCTCACCTCAGACACTCATTAGCTGTGTGACCCTGGACAAGTCACTAAACCCCAATTGCTTTAAACATTCAGGCCATCTTTAGTTGTCCTGATATATATATATATATATATATATATATATATATATATATATATATATATATATATATATCTTGCCACTAGACCCAGATGGCTCTGGAGGAGAGAGTAAGGCCGATGTTTTATCCACTGCGCCACCTAGCTGCCCCACTCAAGTTAACAAACATGAAATAAAGATCTTAGCCAAACCAACTGAACAAGCTATAAAGGAACTATCAAATGGAAGAAAAACCTGTGTCCAGATAAATCTATAAGTGAATTCTATCAAATATTTAAAGAATAATAAATAACCATGCTACACAAATTTTTCTATAATTTCTATAAAGAAAATACTAGGGGCAGCTAGGTGGCTCAGTGGATAGAGCACCGGCCCTGGAGTCAGGAATACGTGAGTTCAAATCCGGTCTCAGACACTTAACACTTACTAGCTGTGTGACCCTGGGCAAGTCACTTAACCCCAATTGCCTCACTAAAAAAAAAAAATACTGCCAGGCAGCTAGGTGGTATAGTGGATAAAGCACCAACCCTGGATTCAGGAGTACCTGAGTCCAAATCTGGCCTCAGATACTTGACATTTACTAGCTGTGTGACCGTGGGCAAGTCACTTAACCCTCATTGCCCCGCAAAAAAAAAAAAATTACTACCAAACTATGCTAGGAGACAACTATAGCCCTAATACCTAAACCAGAGAAGGATAAAGGAAATAAAGAGAATTGAAGATCAATATCATTAATGAATACTGACTGTAACAATCGGAATGACGCCACCTGCTGGAGACTTACTGTAGAAGAGTTCCGCCCATGAAGCAAAGGACTTTGAGGGCAAAACCAGGAATCTTTTCTTTGGCGTCAGGAAGTGACACTGGCTAGTGGGAGGAAGAAGGAAGAGACTGGCGCTCTGTCTCCGGCTCTTTCCTGGGGTGCTGGTGGAGAAGGGAGCTAGAAATGCGCTCTCCCTTTAATAGATAGATGAATGTAGACCTTTCTTTCTCTCTTTACGAAATTCTTATTCTCCTTAATAAATGCTTAAAAATCTAACTCTTGCTAAAGCTTATAGTTTATTGGCGACCACTCATTAGATATTTTAGACAGACTAGCTAGAATTTTAGCCCTTAACAGATGACTGACCACGAAGAGGAAAGCTGAATCTTACTCTTCTGATCTTCAGGTTGGGTAAGAAATTTCCCCTACCCTGTCCCTTTAAATCCAAAGTACTGGTGAACTGCCAGGTGTTTTCCCTTTAAATTTTTTCAAATGGACCTTTTAAACTCCCTAATTACCCTATATTTGAGTTTAGTCTGTTTAACCAGACAAATGGGAGATAAGATCATGTTAATGCTTTGTTTTTGTGGATTTTCTATTTTTGTTAGAAGGGCCAGCAAGGTGCTTACACAAAGAAATATCTCCCCCTCTCCCAACCATGCCTTTTCAGAGAAACCTGAAGAGATTCCTGCAGCTTTTCCAAGTTCTAACACTAATTGTTGCTCTAATTTTGCATGCCTGGAGGCAACGACCCACCCTCTAGAAGT
The DNA here is from genome assembly GCF_019393635.1 of Dromiciops gliroides. Lineage (NCBI taxonomy): Eukaryota > Metazoa > Chordata > Mammalia > Microbiotheria > Microbiotheriidae > Dromiciops > Dromiciops gliroides. The sequence goes on along the minus strand of NC_057862.1, from coordinate 305,161,949 downwards.
TTTTAATCCCCTAGCACCTGGAGGCAAAGTGGGGGAAGAGGAATCCAGGCCTGAGTTCAAAATCAGATCTGATTCAAATTGCCCTGGTCCCTCCCCTCCTCTCCAGACTCCACCTTCTACTACTCCCATGGCCAAGCCCATTGATTCCCCTGTAATGCACATGCTCAGCTTTCTCTAACTACATTTGCAGCTTCAGGCTCAGCCCTTCCCTGGCCTGGCTGTGCTTCTAACTCAACCTTAGAAAGCCCTTTAAATTCCAGATATGCTCTTTTTGTTCATAATTTTGCTAACCTGCTTTTGTCTTTAATTAGTAACCTTCTAAAGCATTTGTATTATGAAAGGACCGACAGACAATATAGAGGGGTTAAAGAAGAAAAACTTAAGCTGAATAAGAATGACAATCATAGTTCAAGACTACGCTTCTTTTGCCATGGAAGGGTACATATTTTACAGAAATGTAGAAGTAAGCAGCAAGGTATTGATATGAGTATTGGGGATTTTAGATATCGGAATCAAAAGTGTTCTAAATTCACTCAGAGTAATAGTGTCAGTTCAGAGGTTACATAGGATTTCTATGCTATTACATCTACATTTTGAAATTAATGGTATGGATTTATTTTCATAGGGATTTCATGCTTTTGAGATTGTGTTTTATACTTAGTTTTTAAAACAAGGAGAATATTTGTAAAAGTTTTTTTATAGTCATGTGATCAAGTTTATATTTTATAATACTCTTATTAATATTAAGTTCACATTCATTTAGATTTCCCTAGTTTGAATTTCATTGTCTTTCATTGTTCCATGTGTATTTTCTTCTATTCATTTGTCTAATTTTGAAACATTGCAAGATGGTTTTGATTTCATAATACAATGTTAATTCTAGGAGTATTGTGCTCCCATATTCTGAGTTGTTTGTTTTTGCTATTTTTTTTCTCTTAACTGATTATTTGATCAAACTCTTTAAAGCATTTCCCTGGCAAATTGGTTGCCATGGCAAGTGTAAATTGATTCTAGAAGTATTATTTTTAATAAGCATATTCCCAAAAAAAAAAGGGGGGGGAGGAACATTTGTAAAAGTTTTCTTTTTTCAAAAAAAAAAGTTTTCTTTGAGATTGTGTTGTGCTTTAACTTGTATTTAAATATGTTCTGATTTTTCAGGAAAGTAATTGTATACTAAGTAAAAAAAGGTATTATTTGAAATTGTTGCATAATTGTATACTTAGTCTGAGTCAAGGTACGTTCACATTTTTTGCGATCATTTATTATCCTCAATTTTTAAATCCATATGAGACTTGGATTATGGGAACTTATCATTTAAGACATTAATTGCCTTTATTCTGAGTTATCAGATGCCAGTTGGCCAAGATGCTATCCAAACACAAGAGGAATACATGCAAGAGCAGACACTGAACTGTCACATGAGGGGAGACATGCATGAAGTCAAGGTACGGCCCAGGGAACAACTTTTGACAAATGTTGAGGTTGGATTCTCTTGGTTTAATATTTTATTTATTTTTCTCCACAATACTGTACAGATGGCTGGAAGTATTCATCCCACCCATCTCATTCTACACCTGGCTTCTATGCCCCCTCCTATATGCCTGATGCCATGGACATCTCAATCCCATGCATCTGATTAAGTCTGACTCAGTTTCCTCCAATATGTTCAGTGGCGTGGACACATATTCCATCCACCTATTTTAAGCCTGGCATACTGCATGGGCAGTATATATTGCTCAAGTGTGGGAATGCTCATATCCCATCATTTCTCTGTTCTTTTATGATAACTCCCATAATTATCTCAGGTGTCATGATAAATACAGTGTTGAATTTGGCCTTGACATCTGTTACCAATTATATTAGATTTTTAAATTTCTCATAATGGCATGAGGATAATTAGGCAGATGATGCAAAAAGTGATGAAACAAAGGTAAAAATTATTTTTAAAAAATTAATATCAAAAAAAATTAATTTCACAGCAATTGTCTTCTCGATTTACCCTCCACAAGGGGGGACTTTAGTAATATTAATTTTAAAGAATGTTTCAAGTGTAACAACTGAGATTCTGAATTCCCTTAGACATGTTTTTGAGAACTTTCATTGTTTGATTTGATTATTGACAAAGCTATTTTAAAGTTGTGGGGGGTTTTTTTGGTTTTTTGGTTTTTTGGTTTTTTTTGTTTTGCAGGGCAATGGGGGTTAAGTGACTTGCCCAGGGTCACACAGCTAGTAAGTGTCAAGTATCTGAGGCTGGATTTGAACTCAGGTACTACTGAATTCAGGGCTGGTGCTTTATCCACTGCACCACCTAGCCGCCCCCCATTAAAGTTGTGTTAAACTCAATTTTGTAGGAAATTTTCCTGTCTGATCACCAACATCCACACATCAACCCCTGAAAAGACTCCACCTAGAGGACATCTGAGAAAAGACTTTCAGAGACTTTAAATGAACAGTTTTGTTTTGTTGTTGTTGTTGTTTTTCTTTTTCTCTTTCTGTTATAATATACACCATCTGTAACATGTACTCTCTGCAGAGGCCCTCCCTTTGCAAGACCAATGTCAAAGCGTTGGTTCATGAAGACAAAAAACCGCCCCTCTGGACGAAACTTTCCTCTCTCCCTTTTCTATATTGTTATTAACATATTGTTAGTTAGCATAGGTTATTACATTCTATTATTTTTGACTGTTTCATCAAGGAAACGTCCCGTTTCTTGAGGAAACGAAGTGGGGAACTGTAACGATTGGAATGATGCCACCTGCTGGAGACTTACTGTAGAAGAGTTCCACCCATGAAGCGAAGGTCTTTGAGGGCAAGACCAGGAGTCTTTTCTTTGGCATCAGGAAGTGATGCTGGCTAGTGGGAGGAAGAAGGAAGAGACTGGTGCTCTGTCTCGGGCTCTTTCCTGGGGATGCTGGTGGAGAAGGGAGCTAGAAATGCGCTCTCCCTTTAATAGATAGATGAATGTAGGCCTTTCTTTCTCTCTTTACGAAATTCTTATTCTCCTTAATAAATGCTTAAAAGTCTAACTCTTGCTAAAGTTTATAATTTATTGGCAACCACTCATTAGATATTTTAGACAGACTAGCTAGAATTTTAGCCCTTAACATGACACAAACAATTTAAGTAAAATCCTAGTAAAAAGACCACAGCAACAAATTCAAAGAAGTATTAGCTATGATGAAGTTGGATTTATACCAGGGATACAAGCATGGTTCAATATTAGGGAAACAATGAAAATAATTAATCATCTGAGAGTCCTACCTAAATTAACTTACTTATTCTATGCCATACCAATCAAACTACCAGAGGATTATTTTATAGAAGTAGAAAAAATAAAATAGTAAAATGTATCTGGAGGAACAAAATGTCAAGATTCCCAAAGGAAATAATGAGAAAAGTGGGGAGGAAAGGGACCTAGCAGGATCAGATCTTAAACTAGTTTACAAAGCTATAATCATTAAAATAATTTGGTATTGGTTAAAAATAGAAAGGTTAGGGGCAGTGAGGTGGTGCAGTGGATGGAGCACTGCCCTGGATTCAGGAGTACCTGAGTTCAAATCTGACCTCAGACACTTGACACTTACTAGCTGTGTGACCCTGGGCAAGTCACTTAACCCCCATTGCCCCGCCAAAAAAAAAAAAAATAGAAAGGTGAACCAGTGGAACAGGTTAAGTAAACAACATACTAAAGCAAACAGCCCTAGTAACTTAGTATTTGATAAGCCTGAAGACCATAGCTATTGGAGAAGGCTAGACCTTAGTTATTGGACAAAAATAGCTTGGAAAATTAGACAAAAATCAAGTTTGGTCTAACACCTCACATCATACACCAAGATAAGCTCCAAATGAATACTTGACCTATATGTAAAAGGTTAAATCATAAACAAATGAAAGGATCCAGGAAGAAATTATCCTTCAGGCAAGAAAAGCATTCATGACCAAACATGGGATCAAAAATGATAAAAATGAACTGCTTGTGGAGTTGTGGATTGGTCCAGCCATTTTGGAAAGTAATCTGAAAAATTTTTCCAAAAGTTACTAAGCCGTGCGTGCCATTTGACCCAATTGATACAACTATTAGGCCTATAATACCAAAAACACAAAAGAAAGAGGAAGAGGTTCTTTGTATACAAAAATATTCATAGAAGGTCTTTTTTGTAATGGCAAAGAACTGTAAACTAAGGAATGTTCCATCAACTGGAATGCCTGAAGAAATTACAGTAGTTATCTGAATATAATAGAATACTATCATGCTATAAGAAAGAGATGGTTTTAGAGAGAGCTGGACAGAACTGATTCAGTGAAGTGAGCATGAACAGGAGAACAATTTATACTAATAATATTCATATAATTAAAACAAACAATTCTGATCAATGAAAAAAATCAACCATGATTCTAGAGGACCAACACTAATGAATATTACCACCACTTGACAGAGAAGTTAATGGACTAATATGCAGAATGAAACACACATTTTTGGACATGGAAAATATAGAAATTTCTTTTGCCTGACTATACTTATTTATCATGAGAGTTTTGTTTTTCTTTTTGATGGAGTATGGAATTAGGGGCAGAAAAAATAATACTTAATAGTTGGAAAAACTAACATTTAATTTTAAAATATTGAGTGAGGTTCTGTACGGGAGGTATCTTCCTGTACACAGGAACATATGTACTCACACCTGTGTCCTGGAGAATATACTACAGAGTTTAAATGCAAAACTATTATAATTCCGTATCTCTTTTCTTCCTTGGGTTCCCTCATGGGAACTCCTAGCCTTTCCACCATGGTCTGTTTACCTCTCTTTATTTTAATTGTTCACTTTGTCTTTAGGAACTATTATCCATAGGCTTTTTTTTTTTAATTTTTTTTTTTTTTTTTGCAGGGCAATGGGGGTTAAGCGATTTGCCCAGGGTCACACAGCTAGTAAGTGTCAAGTTTCTGAGGCCGGATTTGAACTCAGGTACTCCTGAATCCAGGGCTGGTGCTTTATCCACTACGCCACCTAGCTCCCCCTATCCATAGGCTTTTGCTACTCTGAGTAGCAAATTTATTAGAATAGCAAATAGAAAGAAGGAATTTATTGAGGAGCATCCCTGGAGAAAAGAAAGAGATAAATTTAACACTGAGGTGTTTTGTCAAAGATGGACAGATAGACAGTCTGGTAGAGACAGAGGCAGAGAAAAAGAGACAGAGAATGAGAGAAAGAGACTGGCAGATACTGAGATAGAAATAAAGATCTTTCTGTTACAAATTTCTTGAGAAGATTCTGATGTTTAAATGAGCTTGTTTGATTAGAAAAGTACAGTTGGGGGTAGCTGGGTGGCGCAGTGGATAAAGCACCAGCCCTGGATTCAGGAGGGCCTGAGTTTGAATCTAGGCTCAGACACTTGATACTTACTAGCTGTGTGACCCTCAGCAAGTCACTTAACCCTCATTGCCCCACCAAAAAAGAAGAGTACAGTTGGATAAAGATTTGTTGGTCTCTGGACTCATCAGTAATCTATATTCTAGATAAAAATCTTAAAAGAATGAGCCAGCCCATAGGCCAGGGGAGTAGGGGTAGGGGTAGAGGAGGAAAACAGCTTATGGTTATTGTCCATTAGAGATTCAAGAGACCTCAGATCATCAAATAGAATCCCTTCAATTTACAAAATGAATCAAAGAAGAGTCAAGTGACTTCCCTAAGATTTCAAAGCTAGAAGCTGAACCAGGACTAAGATCTCTCAACTCCCAATACAGAGCTCTTTCCACTGTAAATATCAGCCTCCCACTAGAGAGAGACAGAAAGGGCAAGACAGAGATAGGGGGAGGAAAAGATAATGCATCTCTAAAGGACTTCCTTCCTATACTACTAAACAACTCAATATATAGCTCCAATCTTCATGATCCATCCCTTCACAGAATTCTCCTGTGTCCCCTCTCCACCCACCTTGAGAAAAACAGAGCTGTGATTTGGAATCACAGGATTTTGCAGCTGGAAAGGACTTTAGAGATCATGTAATCCAACCTCATCGTTTTACAGATGTGGAAACTGACTCCTGGAGAGGTGGAGGAGCTTACCCACGTTCACACATGTAGTTAGTAACAAAAACCAGATTAGGAATCAGAAGGCATATTCTCGTCTGGGCTCCATCGTTTATTAGCTGTGTGAGCCTGAGTCAGACATAACTTCTCTGAACCTCTTTATCTTATATCTGTAAAATGGGAATTATTGTGAGACTCAAATGATATAATGACTGTGAAAAACACATGTGAAGCATGATGAAAATGTAAGGTTGTATTTTTGTTATTAACTTTACTGATTCCCAGTCTAAAAGCTTGTCCACTATACAACACTAAGTAACTTGTCTAATTATCCTTGAGACATCAATTTAAGTGAAAACTGGCTAAAATTTCCACTGTAACCATTGTAAATTAAGGGCATGATGACATTCTAGTTGAACAAATTCAATGCCTTAAATACATTAAAATTTTCCATTTCTGAATTCAAGCCAACATTCCTCAACTTAATTAAAAGCTTCTTCCCCTCCTTTCCCCTCCCCCAACTCAAAGCTCAGCTCCAACAGTACCCATACAATCTTGAGCCATCACATTACCTTTCTTTCTTCATCTTTAAAATTATAATAATATATGAATTACCTTGTTAAGAATAAAATATGTTATAAGGTGCTGCATAAATGTGAATTATTATTTCTCCTTTCCCCCTTTTTTCTACCTATTCTGACTCCCAATCTCCTTCTTTCCTTCTTTCCTCCATCTTTCCTTCCTCCCTTCATTCATCTTTCTTTCCTTTCTCCTTTCTTTCCTTCCTTTTTTTCCTTTCTTTGTTTTAAACCCACACTCTCTATTTCTACAGAAAACAGGTCTGGCCTCATAAAGACCCAAGTTCTTCTCTTAGAGAGTTCTCAATAATTGTATCTTTGGCTCATGCCCCAACTCAGATTTTCCCTTGGGAAAATTTGAATTTTGCTGATTTTGGTTGCTCTAAGTTCTCTTACAAGCACTAAACTAACAAAATGTGCACTATAGAACTGTATTCCAAATAAACAAACAAATAGAGAAAGCCACAGTTCCAGTGACCCCTACCTTCCTTTGGACTTCTATTCAGTTTTTCTAGACTTAGTATTATGCTGCCATCAAAGTTCTCCCAAACAGAGAAAGAACTTGAGGTTGTGGGAGAGTTAACTTCTCTCTCTCCACCCAGAAGTATCCTGCACAGTCCACATGACTTATAAGGCCAATAAAAGGCAAGCTCTAGGATGTCCATCCCTCATTGTCCCCAGCTTCCAGAGCTCCTAACTTGAACAAAAAAACAAATCAGATCAGTTTAGAAACTCATCTGTATTTTCACCACTAGTGCTTACATTTCAGAAGCTCCTTCGTGACATCAACTGGGATCTCCTCCATTACCTTTCCACCACTGCCTACAGGTCCACATGGTGTCTCTTTCATTTTCCCATATGAAAATTGGGGGCATTTGGTTTCACACTCCTACCAAGGACTTGCTGCTCTTCCATGTGACTGCTTCTGTGGCTTACGTGTGCTTCTCTTATTTGAGAAAATGATAGTTATTAAGATGAGAAAACCCATTCACTCATCCCCATCCTCTTTGATCCTATCTTGCCCAGATTTGCTCCAACTCTACTAACCACTTCCACTGTGCCTTCTGGAATTCCCTATCCATTTATCTTGGATCTCACCCTCCCATGATCTTTCCATTTACTTGCTCTTTTTTTTTCTTAGTGTTGTTGTTATTGTAATTGTTTGTCCTTCATTCTTTTTTTCTTTCTTTTTTATTAGCAACAAACATTTATTTTATTTTCCAGTTACATGTAAGAGTAGTTTTCAACATTCATTTTCATAAGATTTAGAGTCCCAAATTTTTCTCCCTCCCTTTCCTCCCCCCTCCACAAGATCACAATCTGGTTACATATGTACAATCCACAAGTGTTCTTTTTATCAGTTCTTTCTATAGGGGTGCATAGGAAGCTTCCTCATTAGTTCCTTGGGATTGTCTTGGATCATTGCACTGCTGAGAGTAGTTAAGTCATTCACAATTGCACACTGAACAATACTGCTGTCACTAAGCACAATGTCCTCTCAGCTCTGCTCACTTCACTATACATCTCTTTCAAGGTTTTTCTGGGATCATCCTGTTTGTCTTTTCCTGTAGCACAAGTCCATTCCACTACAATCATATAACACAGCTTTTTCCATCATTCCTCAATTGATGGACATTCCCTTGATTCTCAATTCTTAGCCTCCACCAAGAGTTGCTATAAATATTTTTTGTACAATTTCCCCTTTTCTCTTTTTCATGATTACTATTGTTAACTGTTTCCCTTCCATCCTATTCCCTTCCCCAGGATATTTATTCTATTATCCATCTTCTTTCATCCTATCACTCTTCCAAAGGGATTTGCTTCTGTCTGTCCCCTCCCCCACTCTGATCTTCCTTCTTTTGCCCCTCTCTCTTTATCCCCTCCCCCTCCTATTTTCCTGCAGGGTTAGAGAGATTACTCCACCCAATTGAGTGTGAACATTATTCCCTCCTTGAGCCAATTCTAATGAGATTGAGGTCTTTGAGCCAATTTTCATGAGTGTTAGGCTCATTTACTGCCCAGATTAAATAGATTACTCCACCCAGTTGGGTGTGTCTGTTAGTCCCTCCTGAGGCAGCTCTGATAAGTTTAAGATCTTTGAGCCTTTTCTGATGAGTGTAAAATTCATTTACTGCCCTGCTCCTCTCCCATCTCTTCCCCCACTCCATAAGCCTTTTCCTGTTACTTTCATGTAGGATTTCACTTCTGCCCTTCCCCCTTCCCCAGTGAATTCCCTTCACCCCTCAATTTAACCCTAAAGATGTTATCATCTAGCTAAGTGACACAGTGAACAAATCATCACCCCTGGACTCAGGGGGATCCCAGCCAAAACCCGGCCTCAGACACAAGACAGTCACCCACTGTACAACCCCAGATATGTCCCCCAGCTCTAATTTTTTTATAGTTCTCTAGTGTCTTATATTTGAAAGTCAATTTTGCCATTCAGTTCAGGTCTTTTCATCACAAATATCTGAAAGTCTTCTTTGTCATTAAAGTCCCATTTTTTCCGCTGAAAGATTATGCTGAGTTTTGCTGGGTAGGTGATTCTTGGTTGTAATCCCATTTCCTTTGCCCTTTGGAATATCATATTCCATGCCCTCCGGTCCTTTAATGTAGAAGCTGCTAGATCTTGTGCTATCCTGACTGGGGCTCCACAGTACTTGAATTCTTTCTTTTTGGCAGCTTGCAATATTTTCTCCTTGACCTGAGAGCTCTGGAATTTGGCTATAATATTCCTAGGAGTTTTCCTTTTGGGATCTCTTTCTGGAGGTGATCGGTGGATTCTTTCAATTTCTATTTTAGCTTCTTCTTCTAGAATTTCAGGGAAATTTTCCCTAAGAATATCTTGGAAGATGGTGTCTAAGCTCTTTCCTTGATCATGGTTTTCAGGTGGACCAATAATTTTCAAATTATCTCTCCTGGACCTATTTTCCAGGTCAGCAGTTTTTCCCAGAAGATATTTCACATTGCCCTCTATTTTTTTATTCATTTGGATTTGCTTTATTGTGTCTTGGTTTCTCATAAAGTCACTGGCTTCCATTTGTTCAATCCTAATTCTTAGGCAATTATTTTCATCAGAGAGCTTTTGTACCTCCTTTTCCATTTGGCCAATTTGACTTTTCAAGCTGTTGATTTTTTCTCATGTCTTTCCTGCATCTCCCTCATTTCTCTTTCCATTTTTCCCTCTACCTCTCTAACTTTATCTTCAAAGTCCTTTTTGAGCACCTCTATGGCCTGAGACCAATTCATATTTTTCTTGGAAGCTTTAGATATAGGGGCCCTGATGTTGACATCTTCTGAGGGTGCCCCTTGGTCTTCTTTGTTACTGAATAAACTTTCTATGGTCCTCACCTTTCTGTTGGCTCATCTTGCCTTTCTTTTACTAGAGTTTTAGCTCCTTAAAGTGGGGTACTGTTTCCAGGCTGCAGTATCCCAAGCTTAAGTAGTCTCGGGTGGTATGATTTAAGGAGAATCAGGTTCTTCCCTTGCCTGGCCTGTTTCCTGGTCCTAGATGACCCCAGACCCACTTGCTAATCAACCAGCTTTGTGTGTTGTGGTTGTTAGCTCTGAAGAGCCTGTGCCCCTCCCCCACCTGGGCCACTGCTACTCAAGCCTACCTCCTGGTTCCCAGCAGGGGTGAAAAATCCAAGTTCTGCCTTAGCACCAGCATAGACCCCTGTAGTCTCCTCCCTGCCCAGGGCTCAGGCGACTCACCAGACTGTGAGCTTAGTTCCAGACAACACTGGTGCTTCAGCTGATTCAGAGGCTCTGGGGGTCTCCTTCTCTGGTGAGGCCTTCCTGGGACTGGATCTGTGTCAGGGTGACTGTGGGGTTGGGCTCAACTCCTATATCAGCACAGTAGCTCCCTCCTTCTGACCTTCCAAGCCGTTCTTGGTTAGAAGATGATTTCAGCACATTCTTCTGTGAGTTTTGCTACTCCGGGCATTTTCCTATGGTGTTATTTGGATGTTTTTTGCAGTGATCGTGTCCATTTATTTGCTCTTAATGAAAACTTACTTCCTCCAGACAGTACTGCATCCCTGGATCTACTCTCCAGCTTTAGTATGCAAACACTCCACCCCTCTACTAATCCTAGAAACAAAGATGGAATCTTCCGTGCTCCCCAGTACCATGTCCATATTCTCCCTTTATCTCCATCACTCAGCAACCTCTCCTCCTGTAAATGCACCAGCAGCCCCAAGGTTATTTTCCCTTCTTCCTCAGGAAGTTCATCACCTGGTTCACTATCTTCCTCTCCTCCCTAACTCCTGCCCTTATACTGGGGGTTTGGGAAAACCAACACTAAAAAAAAAAAAAACAGAATGGAGAGGGAACTGACAGTCCCTATTTTCAACTCTGTCATGGCAGCAAACACCCATATCCTTTTATGCTGCCTTCCTACCTTCCTTTTTCCCATTTTTCCCATTTTCCCCCTCCTTCCTTTTGTTCTACTCTCATTCCTTCCTTCTTTCCTTCTATACCACTCTTGTTTCTTCCTTCCTTCTTCCTTTTTTTCCTCATCTTCTCCACCACTGGATTCCACTCGGGTCTTCTTTCAAATGACTGACTGCCAATAAGGACCAAACCTGGGGAAACCACATAAACAACATCTGCCTAGTGCTCCTACTCCCCAAAGCCAAAAGAGGCTGGTCTCCCCACACAGCCTCCCCACACTCTGTGGTGAACAGCATGTGCACACATGCCAGATATTTTCTCACCACCTCTATTTTCGGTCCAACTTCCAAATGGGCATCCTGTATGTTTCCAATGTAATCTTAAGTGGAATAAGAGAAAATAATAATTTGATAAAATGTTACACATGAAGCCTCATATGCTGCCTCCCAAATCATAAGACAGCTTCAGTAGCGGCTATCATATGCCTGCCCATGTTGGAAACTGCTTTTCATAATCTCTTTCTCAGTAATTTAAGGATAAGGTCTCATTAATTAAAACCATCCCACACTTGAAAGGCCCAGCAGAAATGACATGAGATCTTTGTCTCTGACTCCATTGGGATCTTTAAACTGGAAGAAGATGAGCAGTAACCTCAAGGTAGAGGTGCTAGGAGGTTAGCACTGGTTTCAGTTAAAGTAAAGACTTTACTAGTGATTATTCTATTAAACCCAAAATAGATGCAAAATAAATGCCTACTCAGTGATGATATGCTGTCTTTCCCTGCTGGATAGCATGCTTGAGTTCAGTCTAGATTCTGGCAAGAAAAGGAAGAGAAAAGAAAAAAAGAAAGAAGGAAAGAAAGGAAGGAAGGAAGAAAGGAAGGAAGGAAGGAAGGAAGGAAGGAAGGAAGGAAGGAAGGAAGGAAGGAAGGAAGGAAGGAAGGAAGGAAGGAAGGAAGGAAGAAAGGAAGGAAGAAAGAAAGAAAGGAAGGAAGGAAGGAAGGAAGGAAGGAAGGAAGGAAGGAAGGAAGGAAGGAAGGAAGGAAGGAAGGAAGGAAGGAAGGAAGGAAGGAAGGAAGGAAGGAAGGAAGGGGAACAGAGAGAGAGAGAGAAACAAAGAAATCCTTGTGATATAATAGAAAGAACACTAGTCCAGAAATCAAGAGTATGAATGAGTTCTAGTTCCAGCTCTATCACTAAACTGTTGTATAACCTTGTTTAAATTCATGTTCTCTTTCTCTTCCTTACTTTCCTCTGTAAAATGAGGCACTTCCAGATCTAATAACTTATGCCATATTGGTATATGAAAGTCATATGATTTAGGGTTGGAAATATACATGTTCTAAGGTCTATATCTACTCTAACATGCTGTGATTCTATAACTATATTGATAGGTTTGACTAAAAATCAAACCCTAAATTAGACTGAAAATCCTGGTCATCTTCCTCAAGGCCAGCCCGATGGTATGATGTGAGGCACACTGACCCTAAATAACTGTGCTATTGGCTCATTAGGGTACTTGAAATTCCCTCTATTAAAGTCATTCCTTTCAGCAAAAGAATTCTTTTTCAAGGGCTCCCTGTTTTTTAAAAATATGAATTCTATCCTGGAGGAGTAATAACTTGGGACACATGCAGAGAATTTGTAAGTTACAGCTATAAAATTTGCTATAGAGAAATCATGAACTCATCTTTTCACCATTGTTTTTGACAGGCTTACCTTCTGTTCAGTACCAGGCAGTCTACATTAATTATTAGACTAGTTATTGGAGACATTCATGATGGGTATAAGTGGGCTGCAGCATATTAACAAGGATGACTTAGAAGGGAGAGGCAAACAACAACAATAATAATGATAACCATAAACAAAAATTATAACTAACAGTTATACAGTGCTTTGAGGTTTGCAAAGTGCTTTCCATTTACACATAGTAAACACTAAATATATATTGTTACTGTTTTATTTTTAAAACATCATCCAGGGGCAGCTAGATGGCTCAATGGATAGAGCACTGGCCCTGGAGTCGGGAGGACCTGAGTTCAAATCCAGCCTCAGACACTTGACACTTACTAGCTGTGTGACCCTGGGCAAGTCACTTAACCCCAACTGCCTCACCAAAAAATAAAAATTAAAAAAAAATAAACCATCATCCAAAGACATGTAACATCAGAAAAGGAGGTGGGTTGGTCATAAAGTAAGAGGAATAACAAATGGACACCTCAGGTGTTACATTGCCACCCCAAGAATACTTCTATAGGAACTGGAAGTGGGTATGGGGTGATGTAGAGGTTGTGGAAGTACCTTCTGCAAGGTTGAAAGACCACTCTGTTGAGTCAACAGGGTCTGGGGGCCACTAAACTTCACCACAAGTCAAGGCAAGTGGAATGGGATACTTTCTCATATGTATCCCTATGCATCAATAAGTTAGAAGCATTGGTGATGATAGGTGTCCTGAAATATTGATAGAGAATGGAAAACAATCAAGAGGGAATCTATTAGAAAATAGGGAAATTTTTGCGTAAAAACAGGGGGAAATTCAGAAAGGGGGACCCAAGTAGTAATACAATAATGCATCCCTTATCTCAAGTCTGGGCTGACTTGCACATTTATTTCACTCATTCTAGAAGCTTTTGGTTAACTTTTCATTCTTTTTTTCTCTGTCTGCCTGTCTCCCTCTATCTCTCTGATTGTCTTTGTCTCTATCACTTTGTCTGTCTGTGTTCTGTTTCTATGTGTTTCAATCTCTATCATCTCTATCACTTTGTCTCTGTGGTTCGATCTGTGTCTTTGTCTCTGTCTGTTTCTGTCTCTCTCTGTCTCTCTTTCTCTGTCTCTGTTTCTCCCTCCCTCTGTCTCTGTCTCTCTGTGTTTCTGTCTCTGTCTCTGTTTAAAATCTTTTACTTATCTGCTTGAGCTTCCTTGGAAATACTACTGCAAGGTGTATCCAAAATGTTTGTTATTTCCAATGGGAACCACTATTTCTGTCACTTCCCTGATCAGGTCAGAGTCTGTCTCTGCTTTTTACCCAGATTAATAACTTTCTCCAAACCACAGTCTGCCCTACTAACAGTAACCATACAACAAAGATTAATAGGTGGTAAATACATTGCCTTCCCCTAACATAAATAATCAAACATCAATAAGAGTGGAATATTTGCAGTTAAGTGTTCTGTTGCTTACTAGTTGGATGCTGAATAACAGTTTAACCATCTATAGAAGGACAAAAGTTGGAAGACCTGGCTTATCATGTCTCCTGCTTCCACTGGTTCAACATGGAAGTCCCAGGAAGCAATCTGAGGATACCAAGCTTCAGCATTGCTGCTCCAGGGATTTTGGTCAACTGTAAACGCATCATGAGTCAGAGATCTGCTAGCTAATGCATGCTTAGGTCACAATGAGTGGCCACAATGAGCATCCAGACTGAGGGAGGTAAGGGTTGTGATGTTCTCTCTGCCCTACTCAGCAAATATCTGGATTATTGTGTTTAGTTGTTTTGGGAAAACTTTAGGAGAGACAAAGTGTATCCAGAAGATGGTGAATAGGATTGTGAGAGGATTGGAGATCTTGTTGTATAAAGTTTCATTGACAGGAAAAGGGATATTTAACCTGAAGAAAATTCACCTTCAGGAGGAAATAATTCAGGATTCAGGCATTCTCAACATGAGTAATTCCTCTATATACCCAAGGATGGTGGTAACTCCATTAACACATTGTCATTAGCTTTTATTATTCTATTAGCAGGGAACAGTTCCCAAGGGAACAGATCATGGAAGAGGCACTTCTTATAGGAAATGTTAGAGAATAATAATGATAGCACAAAGTGTTGCAAAAGTCTTGATGCAGTTTTAAGCTATTGAAGTTTAAAATATACTAAGAGTTTAGGAACCCCAAATAACACTTTACGGTTTGCAATTTTGCATGATCTCATTTGATCTTCACTGAAATCCCATGATTGCTATTGCAATAGCATCCCATAGATGCTTTAGTTCTCATTTTACAGAGGGAGAAATTGAGGCTATCAGAGATTAAGTGATTTTCTTTTAGCTAGTGTTTGGGGCAGGATTTGACATAAGTCTTCCAGACTCCAAGTCCAGCACTCTAACAACTATGGCACCCAGCTGCCTCACCAAAAGAGGAAAAACCAAAACACTGGGAGAGTTGGTCCTGATGAGAGACAAAAGGGAAATGGGACAGGAACCAAAGGGCATCTCAGAGTGCATGTGCTAAATGGATATATAGGTACATATATCTCATAGGATGTCAGTTCTAGCAAGGACCTTAGAACCATAGAAATGTAGCATGTTAGGACTGGACAGAATATTTAGTCAAACACCTCATTTAACAAAAGAAATGCTTCCAGAGAAGCAGTAATTTTAGTGAAAGGCACGTAGGGCCAGTATCCCTGAGAGTTTGGTTGTAGTCCTGGTTCTGCCACTAATTAGCTATGTGACCTTCCCCTCTCTGAGCCTCAGTTTCTTCAACTCTAAATGAAGACCTACCCCTAAATCAATTGCTATTCAAGGCTTTTATGGTGAAGAGGACTATGATAAATGGTTTGCTCAAGAACAGTTCATAAACTGGACATTCAAGTTTTAAAAAATCAACAAGTTAATAACAAGCATAAATCAGAAATGCTTAGCATGAAAGAAAAATAAATTTGAAAAATGCTATTCATTTGATAAATAAAATTGAAAGTAGTTTTTAAAAGAACATTAATCTAGGCATACTAATTTAAAGAAAAATACAAAAAGAGAGAAATAATTTAACAAAACAAAAAATGACTACAGAAAAAAATAAATATCAGAATTGTTATATATCATTATAGTCCAACCAAACTGAAAATTGTAAAGAAATGAATGTTTTTACAAATATTTTAAATATATAGATTATCAGAATTAGAAATAGATATTCTTGGTGTAATCTGAGAAAAGGAAATTGAGGAAGACATAACGAACTCCCAAGGAGAGAGAAAACAGAGATGATTAATTTATAACTTAATTCTATCAAATATTTAAATAAAAATTAACCCCCATACTACATAAACTATGGACAAATTTTGAAAAAAGAAGACATATCATTAAGCTCCTTTTATGAGATGAAGGAAGGAGAGAATGGAAGGAAGGAAAGAAGGAAGAAAGGGAGGGAGGGAGGGAGGGAAGGAAGGAAGGGAGGGAGAGAAAGATGGAGGGAGAGAGGAATAAAGGAACTTTGATTTGGAAAGCAACAGGAGATATGTATAATCTAAGGTCAGAGAAAGCCTTGTCCAGGGAATTAAGACTCCTCAGAGGCACTGGGACAGGGAAAGATTTCTCCCTACCTTTCCCAATGCAAACCTTTCCCAATGAAGCAGAATCATGTGATCCAACCTCTTTGTTTCTGTCATGTCCAAACTGTCTAATTCCATCAAGGAAAGGCCTCTAAAATACAAAACCCAGGCTTTGCCTTTGGGCCAGTTTCAAGTTTCTTACAACACAGTAAATCCGTTTGTTTTTATTCCTTCTTTCTGTAAACATTTCTCCATCTAATATGGTAACTGCTATTTATACAAAGCTATAAAAACAGAGGTCAGAACACAATAAGATTATAGTCTTATTTCAATACATTCAGTTCTTAATAAAATAAAATCTTACAAAGTATCCTGAGTACCCATTCAGGATTCTCAAAGAATTAATGTACATCACATTGTAAGAATTCTATTTGGATATAATATTTTCCACAGCTGTCAGGCCTTATTTAAAAGGCAATATCCTCTCTCTGGCATTTTATTTAGTCTCCATTTATCCCATATGTAGGTTTGCTAATTCCATGATGTATGAGTCAGGGGTGTATGATTACATGAAGGTAATATGCAGAATGAGCTAGAGAAATGATTTGGTGTGATGAATGAAAATGTGGTGTGTTACACTATTTGTGGAGTTGCCTTTCTCGTTGATGATGTGTGTCAGAAAAGATAGAAAACAGCAGCATTGAAATAAAACACTTTTTTAGTGCCACTGGAATATGCAGATAATCAATTTGGAATAGTAAATAAAGAACCATCCTTGGAAGTAGGAAAATTAAAAAGTTAAATTCAAAAAAAAAGAAAGAAAGAAAAGCCCATGGTAGGTGTGAGCAGGCTATAACTCATAACCAATGAGGAACTTTCAAGGAAAATAAGAATAAAAGATATCAAGGAATTGTATCACAGGAAGAAAAGATGGAGTGGTCAGTCATGAGGCAAGAACAAGAAATGATAGGTCAGAGTAGTCAACTGGTACCCTCATGAGGTCAGTAAAAAACAAAACCTTTATTTAACTCTCAGGCCTCCATTGGTAAATATAATTCCTGTAAGAAATACAATACCTACTTTACAAGAAGGGAAACTGAAGCTCATTGAGGTTGTGACTTTCCAAGGGTCACATGGCTAGCTGGAAACCATGATTAGAAGCCAGATCTGCAAACTCCACCAGCACATTGGGTGGAGACCATCTGATGAACTTATGGGAAGACAAAGTTAAGAGCTACACAAAATGGGTAGGCATGGATGGATTTCCATTTTGCATTGTTGGAGAAAACTCCCAAACTAATAAGACCATAAATCCATTTGAGTATCTGAATGCTACTTACATAATATCTACCTCACAGGCTGTTGTAAAGAAATTGTTTTGTGAAAAGAGAAGTACTAAAGAAAAATGATTTGAGTTAACTTCAACTGCTCTGTGATATTCATGTGGGTACAGATTGAACATATTCCATGCCTTCTCCTTCAGTACAATTCTCACCCTTCTCCCACCATTAATCTTTTATAGTGAATCTGCTTTTTATTACATAAATGCCTTAAGTTTTTATGGATACCAATGAGATATGCAAGCTGGCCATGCCTTACTCTTCCTACAGGACCAACCTGTCTCCCTTTCCATTCATGTAAGTCTTTGATAATATCTTTTACACTTCTTTCGGTGCATAAGTCATTATTCAAACATAATCGTTCCTTCATGCTGCTTTTTTGCCATCACTATCTTATGTCTTTCCCTTGCCCCTTAGGATACCTGTGATTTTGTTTTTCTTGGTATTGTGGCATAGTGGATAGAGAGCTGGACTTGGAGTCAGGAAGACCTGGGTTTGAGTCTTATCTCAGATACCTACTAGATGTGTGATTCTAGTTAAGTCACTTAATAATATTGAATCTTGGTATACTCATCTACATACATATGCATATATATATATATATATATATATATATATATATATGTTACATCTGCAAATATATGTGTGTGTTTGGTTGCTTTTCAATTATGTCTGAATCTTTGTGACCTCATTTGAGGTTTTCTTGACAAAGATCCTGGAGTGTTTTGCCATTTCTTTTTCCAGTTCATTTTATAGATGAGAAAACTGAGGCAAATATTGTTAAGCAATTTGCCCAGAGTCACATAGCTAGTAAGCGTCTAAAACCAGATTTGGATTCAGGAAGATGAGTCTTATTGACTCCATGCCCCAGCACTCTATCCACTCCTCCAGAAAGCTGAAATATAGGTAAATGAGAGAGAGAGAGAGATTGAGAGTGCTATCTGGAGTGTATATATGTGTGTGTGTGTGTGCATGTGTATTTATATATACATATATGTACATATACACACATATACACACATGTATACTATCTAGATAGTATATATGTGTGTGTACACATATATACACATATATGTAGTGTTTTGTAAACCCTAAAGCACTATGTAAATATTAGCCATTTTGTTATATAATTTGTAGCCATATGGCATTGCCAGAGGAATATTTGTGATAAAAATATGAGTTTTTATGACAGAAAGCAGCTTGAGAATCATTGAAAGAATTGTACAATTTCCCACAGGCAATCTAGCCTATTTTCTTCCTTCTCTCATACATCTCTGGATCTAGCTCACTGACCATCTGCAATAGCTGTCCAAGATATATAAACTAGAGGAATAACTCAATGGACTGGCCATCCAGTTACATATCATAATCCAAGTAATATAAATTCTTCATTCATGTTTTCCTATGTGGCTTCCTAGGCCAGTTTCTGTTAGGTGGTCATAGAACTCATTGAGGAGATGCTTCAATGTTCCAGTCTTGAGGGAACCATAAATGGAAGTCTCTGGAGGACCTCACCTTCTTTCATTTGGGCCATGGCTCCTCCATGATAATAGTAGCCACCTCTGGTAGACCAGTCTAACTGACCTTGCTGTTATACACATGACATTGACTTCTATCTTTATGACTTTACACAGGCTTTCCACCATGACCAGAATGTATTCCCTCCTCACCTCCAACTCTTTGAATCCCTGCTTGCCTTGAAAGCTTGGTTCAAATGCCTTCCACGTGAGAACTGATCCCTCCATCTGTGAGTGCCTTTTGTCCTCCATATTTCCCCAGAATATCACAGGGAATATTCTCCTCTAGGATTCTTTTCTTGGTGTCTTCCGCTCATCTCTCTTACTTGAATCTTCCAAAACTTTGTGCTATTAACATTTTTAACCTCACTTATTACATGCTATTATGAATTAATGGCAGCTAGGTGGCACAGTGGATAGAGTGCTGACTCTGGAATCAGGAAGACACATCTTCCTGAGTTCAAATCTAGCCTCAGTCGCTTACTAGCTGTGTGATCCTGGGCAAGTCACGTAACCCAGTTTGCCTCAATTTTCTCATCTATAAAATTACCTGGATAAGGAAATGGCAAACTACTCTAGTATCTTTGCCAAGAAAACTACAAATGGGGTCACAAAGAGTTGTACACAACTGAAAAATGACTGAACATTATGTATTATAGATATTTGTATTAGTATCTCATTACAGTCTTTTAAGACAGTGAATAGATGTAGTCAGGGACCATATCTTATCTAGACTTTGCATCTTTCCCCAGGACCCAGTCCAGAGTTCTGCACATAGTTGTCTTTTAATAAATGTTTATTGTGTTGTATTATCCAGGCAGCCTCAGTGTGGGAAAGAAGCTGAAGCCCTCATTAACATTATTGGCAGCATCTAATGATTTCCGGATTCCACAGTGACGCTAGCAGCTGCATGCAAGACCATATCTACCACTGCCATGTGTTTCTGCAGCAAGTCTCCCTCAACAGCTCCTGGAGGTCAGAAAGGTGCACATTGGGAATAAGCTTCTACATGCACATACAGAATTCAGGTCCATTCTGCTCCACTTTAGTCTGTGTTTTGAAGGTGGAAAGGAAGTATTATAGCACAAGAAAGACCAAAAAACTCACCTTTATAGGTGAGAGAGAGAGAGAGATCTATGTGACAGGTGGACACCAAAGTTAGATTAGCAGCTCTGAAAAGGGCTTAGCAAGCCTTTACACCAGAGTCCTCCTTAAGCACCCCATAAAACTTTCACCTGTGGCTTCAAGAAGCTCTAGTATGTGCAACAGCCGTAACCCTTCAAAATCATTTCAGTGGATGGCCAAACAAGGTTGAGAGTAACCAACTGACCTAAAATGTATCAGTGAGTTAGGGAGATGTCTACCCAAACCATGTGAAGACTTCACCCTGACAGAATTGGGCAGAGGAGAACAATTTGTTCCAGTGGCCATGAAGGCGACTGAAGCGGGCACTGCAGGGCACTTAGAGCTTGGTCAGACATAGAAGACACCAAGGGCATCCACTGCATCCTAGGCCATGGCCAGTCATCTTGATGTTTGTCTTGCCATTGGACTTTGATGACTCTAGAAGAGGGAGGCTGCTGACTTTGCACAATTCTGCCTCACTTAAATCCAATTCACTTGCACCTCAAGACATCATCAATCACTTCATGATGCCATTAGTACTCTTAGAAAACACAGAAGGAACAACAACAATAGGCCACAGGGATAGAGAGCTGATTTTTAACCAGCCAATCATCAACAGGTATTTCCAATATCTGAGTGCTAGTGCTGCTAGACAACATGCTCACATCCTCTGAGATGGCCCTTAGTTGCTCCCAAAGAAAATGACATATGGCGGGGGCAGCTAGGTGGCACAGTGGATAAAGCACTGGTCTTGGATTCAGGAGGACCTGAGTTCAAATCCGGTCTCAGACACTTGACACTTACTAGCTGTGTGACCCTGGGCAAGTCACTTAACCCTTGTTGCCCCACAAAAAATAAAAACAAAATGACATATGAAGAACTCAAATTTATCATTGAGTCACCTGGTCTTCCTCCCTTACATCAAAGCTTCTTAAACTATGGGTTGGGAATCAATATGGGGTCCTGTAACTGAATGTGGGAGTCATGAAAAATTTGGCAATGTGATTTGTATACCCATTTGATGTACCTATATACCCAGGGTTGTGTACAAATTTCTCAGGTGAAAAGCGATCATGAGTGGAAAGAGTTTAAGAAACCCTGATTTAAAGAATGGTCTGGGGGCAGCTAGGTGGCACAATGGATAGAGCACCAGCCCTGGAGTCAGGAGGACCTGAGTTTAAATCCACCCTCAAACACTAGATACTTACTAGCTGTGTGACCCTGGGCAAGTCATTTAACACCAATTGCCTCACCAAAAAAAAAGAAAAAAAAAAAGAATGGTCTGACTGGTTTCAACTCCACAAAAGAAGATGCCCCTCCCAGGGTAAGTTCATCACCTCTAATTTTAATTCCATGATGTTAATTCAAACCCTGATGCATACCACCTGCCCTCAGTCTCCTCTTCCCCTCTAATTGGTTGGCTGCAGGATAGAATATTAAACTCCTCCCCAGGCCTCCCTTTATAGAGGGAGAAGGCAGAAACTGGACTTAATTCATCCCATTTTTCATCTGCTGCTCTGCCTGGTTTCAACTCCATAGAACAAAATGGCCCCAGTACCCAGTACCCCCACTTTCCTCCTCTCAGATGCTTTCCTGCCTCCTATTATGTGTTTTTATCCCCCTTTAGATTATAAAGCTCCTTGAGGAAAGGGATTTCCCTTCTCTTTATTAACTGTATTCTATGCATTTAGCACAGTGTCTGACACATAGTAGGTGCTTAATAAATGTTTATTGGATTGGATTTTCTTTTTTCCAGCTCTGGCATTCTATAATATTCAATTTCTTTTTCATGGGCTACTATAATCTGTCTATAAACACTTAATGAAAACTATTTTAAGCAAAATCTATAAAATGCTTATATGTTTTTTGTTCTTTAAAACATTGTTGGCAACTGACAATGATATTAAAATTGAACAAGAAAGAGTACAATGGTATTTTCATTACTCTGCATCTTGAGATAATAGGCATTGAGCTGAAAGGAAGTTCAGAAGTCATCTAGTCTAACCCCTTCATCTCATTTTAAAAATTTATTTTATTTTTAATTCATGGGATAAAACAAGCATTTCCATAGCAAAGCATAATAAAAAGATGATTGTGCATTAAACTGCAAATCTATTCCTTTTAAATATATAATAAAGTTATCATGTAAACTTCTTTTTTTATTTTTTTATTTTTCTTCCCTCCCCACCATGACCTTTCCATCTCCACCTTGTTCTTAGAGTGGCTCAAGGAGGTCAACTGACTTAGCTTAAAGTCACACAAGAAGAAAGAGTGCCAGCATTCAAACTCAATTTCTCTGACTCCAAACCCTACCCACTATCTTTTGCACTACATGACATACAGTCTGGCAATATTTGGTTATTACTATCAGGTGACTAGTTCTTTTCAATGCAATATAACCAGAATCCTATCCTGTGAACAACATCCAGCAGTCTTTTGGCTATGAAAATATTTTTGTGCAGTTTTCTGACCCGCAAAAAATATTTTTATAGTGAAAATGTATGACTGGCAACAGACTATGTAATGTCAATGGTTTGTTAGCTCCACTGGAAAATAAACAAAGGTGATTATGTGAGTACTGGGGGATGGGTAAACTCAAACAAATGTGATACTCAACAGCCCTTTGGTTGCATTTTTCCACAGCCAAACTAAAGCACTAATTGCTTTATAATCAAGTTGTCTGCCTGAGCAATTGGATAATCCTAGTGAAGGGTGGAATATGGGGCAGATTGAAGCCAGGAGGGGTACACTTTCCTCTTGTTTAAATCATTCTCCTTAGAGAACTTTGTGGCACCCTGCTGTAACAGAATGGAGTTGGTTTTATTCTGCCACCCTTTCTTACTCCTCCTCCTCCTCTCCATATTCCACTGTTCTTCTCCTATTCCTGTAACATAGGAGTTCCCCAAGACCCTCTCCTTTATACCCTGAAAATCACAAAATCACAGAATGTTAAAGCAGGAAGAGAGATCTTACAGGAAAATAATAGTTCCCATATTTGACAGCAAAAAATTCAAGCCCAGAAGGAAATGAGTGTGAGTGGCTCAAAGTCAGAGATGGGTAGTCAGTTAATAATGATCATTGTGAATTTTATCTACTGACTCCTAGGTCCAATATTTATTTTGCCACAACATGCTCTCTCTCTCTCTCTCTCTCTCTCTCTCTCTCTCTCTCTCTCTCTCTCTCTCTCTCCCCATTCTCCCTCTTGGTAATCTCTATACATACAACATTCCAATCTATATCTGTAGCCCTACAAGCCAAAGACCCTCATTTTTCACTCTCTCCTAGACATCATAGACAATCAATGGTTGTTTTTGAGTTTGGGGCCTTTCTGAAAACCATAATGCTAGTGTGCAATGAGCAGTCTCTGCTCCAGTAGACATACCACTTTCTAGTATCTGGTACCCCCTCTTTTTCTAGAATCTTACATACCAGAAACTTCCTCACTAATTGGTAGCTCCCTACCTATAACTTCAAAGGCAAGAAACTAATCAGATGCACTTGATTGGGATTCCACCTTTCAACATTTAAGGTATGTACTGCCCTTGTAGGTTACATATGTCCACATGGATTGGCTAAATGCCATTTGCAGGAGGTATTGATAAATAGCTCTGGAATATTGCCTATCCCTCTCCAAGGGAGAATATAATACCTATTCGAAGCTAGTCAGTCTATTCTTCAATCTCTAAAAGAGCTGGAAGATTATATCTATCTCCTCCCCTAAATACTGGTGTTTTAGAGACATGATTTTGGTTCAAAATAAAAGAAGAACCACTTTCCTAATTTTTTTATGGGGCCAGGAAAGGGTTGTCCCAAGCTTATACCCACAAGCTTAGTCCTTTCTTGCCAAACATTGTTTACATAAAAGACTATCACAAATAGTAAATAACTAGTAAACCCATTTATGCAAGAAAATGGCAAACATAAATCTATTACAGATTAGAATATACCAGAAAATACACAAGAGCAATGAACACTTTAGGTCAGAGCAAGATGAGATCTCAGTTCAACCAAGAGAGAGGCCTTGATCTCATCCATGGGAAATATCCCAAAGTCTCTAGGGAGCTCAAGTGATAATCAGGGGCATGTTGAGGAATCAACTTCCACTATATATCTGTAGCTTCCAACGTCTGTCTCTCTCTCTTGCCACATGTCTGGAGTCAGTCCCAAAGAAAGTCTGGAACCACATGTGTCCTCTTTCAAAAAAGAAATATAGAATATCTCCTCTCCAGAGTTCTTTTTCCAACCCTACCCCTCATATAGGCATGTAACATTGCATTAGCATTTTCTCTACTAATTCTGAGTCACACTTAAGCAGCACCACAACTATCAACTGTGATGGCAACAGACCCAGTCTTGATCCCTCTTAACAATAAAATGTGTACCCTGATCAGAGATAATTGTATAAGGGGTGCCCATAAGGAAAAAAGATATTCTCCAGTTTGATGGTGATTGACCACCATAGTGTGGATGACCTAACTAGCATTGCAGTCCCACATCTTGAATTGTTATCAAATGCAGTTGCCCTAAGACAGGGAAAGGTCTCCATACCACTGGCTTTGCTTCCCATGACATGTCTGGACTCAGAGCACAGGCAGGCTTTTAGTACGTCTCTATGCCTTATCTCTTCCCATACCATTATCCCTAACCAATAACCTTCAGTTCTTGGACCCCCTGAAATATCACCAACCAGAGCACTCTGGGCTTCTCTGGGCAGAGTGCTACAGACTCCAGACTCAGCATTGCAGTCTTCTCAATCCCCATAAAGCATTCTCAGTCAACGAACTTAGAGCACCTTAATCAGAGATCTGATAAGTTTTAGACCTGTTTACCTGAACATGTGCTGGATTCCTTGATTAGTTCTCTCAGTGATTAGGAGCTTCTGAATGTCTTTTTTTTTAAGTCCTGGAATGTATGAAGGTGTTTTACTGTTGTTTCTCTTTAGATTTCTTTTTTTTTCTTTTTTCTTTTTTTTTTCTTTTTTTTTTTTTTTGCAGGGCAATGAGGGTTAAGTGATTTGCCCAGGGACAGCTAGTAAGTGTCAAGTGTCTGAGGTCAGATTTGAACTCAGGTCCTCCTGAATCCAGGGCCACTGCTTTATCCACTGTACCACCTAACTGCCCCTCTCTTTAGATTTCTTGATCATTATGCAATCTGTACCCTTTATAGACCTTTTTCTGGAGTATATGTCAGAGAGCTGGGATCCTCTACAACCTCCCTCTTGTTCCTGAATTCCCTGGACCAGTTGCATCATAGATGTTAACCCTGGGCTGATAATCCTTCCTTTCTCTATAGCTCCTTTCATATTGTGCTGCCTGGTTTTGGAAGTCTTTACAGGTTGGGCCACCCCCAAATTGGCCTATAGCTATTATTTTCATTCTTTCCCTCTCCCCCTTTCTCTTCCTGATTGCCAGCTCCAGAAATATTTCTACCCCTATTAGTAAGGGCAAAGAAAAGGGGTGTGGAGCTATATTAATAATATCAAGGGTTCAATTGGATACAATGGAAGGGGTGGGCAGAGGAGCATAAGGAATGGGGGAGGGGAGGGCTGAGAGGGATATAAATGAAAGACTGAGAAGAAGTAGCAGGAGTCAGCAGAAATTAAGTTTAAATCATAGAGATTAGGGAAACCAAAGATGGAAAACATAGAATGAGAAAGGTACCATTTGACTGGGTGTCCTCTTATTGTTTGGAATCTTTTGAATTTAACTAAAAAGGGACCAAATTGGAAATATAGGACAGAGAAAGAGAAATAACTTATACTTATTTATCAAACTAGATACCATTAAAAACCAGCTACAGTGTAGAAAGAATCATGGTAGTAAATATCCCCATTCATTCATAGGAGGCAAAATTGAAAGAGTCACTAATAAAATTCATGGATTTAGATGTCTATACGTAAGTACAAAAAGATGAATATCGGGCAAAGTGAACAAGAGATCCTCACATAGAGCAGTAAATTTAACTGCATAGGTTTCACTATATGACTAAAATATGACTTTAAGTCTATATTTTGTGCAAAAAAGAACAAGCTAGATAAAAGAGAGGATGGACATGGAGTATCACTGTATATAAAGAATATATAATTATTTGAGGCAATTCAGGAATCAATGGGAAAAAGCATTTGGAGAAGGCATCTGGGAGAAGATCAATTAACAAGTGATATTGTCATGAGAACATACTACAAACCATCTGGACAAAAGGAGGAAATAGATGAGGAGCTCAGGAAATAGACCACAAGCCTAGCACATGATATAGTCGGGATAAGGGACTTCAATTATCT
The DNA here is from genome assembly GCF_019393635.1 of Dromiciops gliroides. Classification (NCBI taxonomy): domain Eukaryota; kingdom Metazoa; phylum Chordata; class Mammalia; order Microbiotheria; family Microbiotheriidae; genus Dromiciops; species Dromiciops gliroides. The sequence goes on along the minus strand of NC_057862.1, from coordinate 305,135,421 downwards.
GGACATCTGTTATAGTGTCTGTCTGTCTGTCTGTCTGTCTGTCTCTCTCTCTCTCTCTCTCGCTCTCTCTCTCTCGCTCTCTCTCTCTCTCTCCCTCTCTCCCTCCCTCCCAAAATTAGACTACCTAATAATTTCCTTCTCAGTTTCCTTTAATGATAATTTTGTCCTTCAAAGATAGAAGTGACAGGGGAAGGTGCTATTCTTAGCCAAATTCTAACCAACAAGGAGGAACCAGTTGCCAAAATAAAAATGATGAGTCTTTTAAGTGAAAGTTTCTACTCTATCTTAGAATTTATAGTAGAGGCATCAGCTAGATGGCGCAGTGGATAGAGCACCGGCCCTGGATTCAGGAGTACCTGAGTTCAAATCCGGCCTCAGAAACTTAACACTTACTAGCTGTGTGACCTTGGGGAAGTCGCTTAACCCCAATTGCCTCACTAAAAAAAAAAAAAAAAGAATTTATAGTAGAGAAAGAAATCAGCCTTATATAAAACTAATTTAAATAGATTCAAAAAAGGGAATGGAAGGATACAATGGTCCAAAATTTCTTAGAGAAAACCAGTCCAAGGCAGCTAGGTGGCACAGTGGATGGAGCACTGGGCCTTGATTTATGAAGGACCTGAATTCAAATCCGGCTTCAGGCACTTGACACTTACTAACTGTGTGACCCTGGGCAAGTCACTTAACCCTCAATGCCTCGCAAAAAAAGGAAAAAAAAGAAAAAGAAAAACAGGGATGAAAATACTTAATAATAAAATTCTGAAATAGAAAAGAGAAACAATTCTGATAATTAGAAAAAGGAGAAATTGTCTAAAAAGACCAATGTGGATGTACAGGCTACTCATCAACCAATTTAATTTCAAAATGTCAGACACAGAAGGTGGAAGGAACAGTAAGTAACTAAAAAAAAATATGAAAGTGGCACAGCTCTGTAAAAAGAATGTAAGGATAAAGATCAGAATGAGCTTACGCTGGAAAGGAATGCAAAGGCCAAGAAAAATAGGTTTTTTGTTTTATATAGAAAAAAAGGAGGATCAAAGAAGGGAGTTCTGGGTAGATGGGACAATGAAATCAGAAAATGGAACTATAGAGCTGATCAACTTTTATTTCTTTGTTTTCTCTGTCAAGGAAAATTATCTTTGGACTAAGAAGAGTAAAAGAAAAATGGCTAATAGGGAATTCAAAACCAAGAAAAATAGAGATACACTGAGGGCAGGGGAGGGGTGCAAATAGAAAAGGCAACACATAGTCTGCTTTCAAAGAGCTCATATTCTAAGGGAGAATATAACACATAAAAGGAAGTTCAGCTGTAGAAAGGATGGAAAGGCTTAGAATTCCTAAAGGTACAGAGGTGGAGCACACTTCATTGCCCAATACTCAGGTGATAGAGCTAAGGGTCTGGTATAGGGGAGGTAGCAGGGTCTGGTAGTCTTCCATATCTCTAGAAGGGGGGCAGCTAGGTGGCACAGTGGATAGAGCACTGGGCCTGGATTCAGGAGGACCTGAGTTCAAATCTGACCTCAGATACTTAACACTTATTAGCTGTGTGACCCTGGGCAAGTCACTTAACCCCAATTGCCTCACACACACACACACACACACACACACACACACACACACACACACACAAAACAAACAACAAACAACCAAACATATCTCTAGAAAGAATGGAGTTGGTTTATAACATCTCTTGCATGTGGTATAAACAGTCAAGCAGTCTAGAAAGATTCTGGATGGTGTTAGGACAAAGGACAGGAAACAGGAAGCAGTTCCTGTGCCCAGATGGGTTTTACATGCCAGGTACTGTGCTAAGCCCTGGAGATTTAAAAATAAAAAGGCAAAAACAGTCCCCCACCCTCAGGAAGCTCACATTGTAATGGGGGAAGACACATAAATAACCAGGTACATATAAGATATATAGAGTAAAAAGAATGAAATCTCTAAGGGAAAAGCAGTAGCAAGTAGGAGATCAGGGCATGACAGGGAGAGACAGAGAGGTCTCCTGCAGAAGTTGAAATTTAAACTAAGTCTTAAAGGAAGCCAGGGCAACAAACAGATTGAGGTGATGAGGGAGAGCATTTCAGGTCTGGGGGACAGCCGGCACAAAGAGCCAGAGACAGGATATGGAGTGTCACATTCAAGGAACAGCAAATAATTCAGTGTCGTTTGATTGTAGGGATAAAAAGAAAAAAGTAGCAGCAGCTTAGAAATACAAAAGAGGGCTAGGTTAGGAAGAGCTTTAAATGCCCAAAAGAATCCACTGATCAAAATAAATCAACATGGCCTCCTCAAGGACAGGTCATGACTTGCTGACCTCATTTTCCTGGACGAAGTTGCTAGGCTGGTAGATCAGGAGTGTGCTGACAATAATGCTTACCTAGATTTAAGCCAAGCTTTTGACTGTCTTTCAAGCTGTTCTCATACAAAAGATGGAGCCATTTGGACTATATGATAACACAGTCAGATTGATTCAAAGCTATTTGGACGGCTAAACCTAAACTATTAATAGTTTAATGACAACTTTGCAAGATTATCTCTAATAGAATGGGGCAGCTAGTTGGTGCGATAGAATGCTGGCCCTGAAATCAGGAAGACACATTTTCCTGAGTTCAAATCTGGCTTCAGACACTTACTAGCTATGTCACCCTGGGCAAGTCACTTTTTTTTTTTTTTTTTAGTGAGGCAGTTGGGGTTAAGTGACTTGCCCAGAGTCACACAGCTAGTAAGTGTTAAGTGTCTGAGGCTGGATTTGAACTCAGGTACTCCTGACTCCAGTGCTGGTGCTCTATCCACTGCACCACCTAGCTGCCCCGGCAAGTCACTTTTAACACAGTTTGTCTTGGTTCTCTCATCTATAAAAATGGACTGGAGAAAGGAAATGGCAAATCACTCCAGTTTCTTTGCTAAGAAAACCCCAAATGAGGTTAAGAAGAATCAGACATTCCTGAAATGACTGAATAACAACAATCTCTTTACATACAGCCTAAATTTGTTTCTCTGAAACTTTTTCCATTACCCCATTTGGGGTTTTCTTGACTAGTAAGTGTCTGAGGCCAGATTTGAATGAAGGTCTTCCTAAATCCCGGCCCAGAACTTTATCTGCTTTGCTGCCTAGCTGCCCACATAAGGAGATATTTCCTACCAAGAAATGGAATGAGCTTCCTTGGGAAAGTAGTGATTTCCCCTTTAAGCAAAGGTTCTATCATAGAGGAATTGTTGGTTAGATAAGAGCTGGAGTATATGGATTCTGAAGTCCCTTCCCACTCTAAGATTCCCTAATTATGTGGCAGAATGATGCTGGGGTGGGGTCCACAACATCAGCATCAAAAGTATGTTCTCTCTCCAAACACTATGGGCTTCAGTATCTGGCTAAGTAAAAACCTGATGATCAGGGCCCCAGCATCCTGACTAAACTTATAAGCAGGGTCAGCACCAGTAGCCTAATTCATTTCTAAATAAAATTATCTAAATAAAATTATAATAAAATTATTAGATAATAAAATTATCTAAGCCTTGTGCCTGGGATCCTAATAATGGCTGGAATCCTAATAGACCAGAGCCAGGGTTCTGAAGTTCTAATCTAAGTTGACTGATGGGACATTAATCTCTTTAGACAATAATAATTCACATTTATATCACATTTTAGGGTTTATAAATCACATTACACATATTTGATCCTTAAATACTGCTGGAAGTACTTGCCATTATTATGCCCATTACTCACGTTATAAAAGAAGAATCAGAACAAAAGGGAAAAAGCACAAGAAAGAATAAAAAAGAACAATAACAAAAAAACAACAATAAAAATGAAAATAGTATGCTTCAATCTGTGTTCAGACTCTATAGATCTTTTTCTGAATGTGGAAAGCATTTTCCACCATAAGTCTTTTGGCATTGTCTTGGATCATTGCATTCCTGAGAAGAGTTGTCTATCAGTTGATCATCACACAATATTTTTGATACTGTGTACAATATTCTCTTGGTTCTGCTCATTTCATGTAAGTCTTTCTAGGTTTTTCTGAAATCCATCTGCTTATTATTTCTTACAACCCAATAGTATTCCATGACATTCATATGCCACAATTTGTTTAGCCATTCTCCAATTGATGGGCATCCCCTCAATTTCCTATTCTTTGCTACCACAAAAAGAGCAGGTATAAATATTTTTGTACATGTGGGTCTTTTCCCCCTTTTTATGATCTCTTTGGATTATAGACCTAGTAGTGGTATTGCTGAATCAAAGGGTATGCACACTTTTATAGCCTTTTGGGCATGTTTCCAAATTGGTCTCCAGAATGCCTGAATCAGTTCACAACTCCACCAACAGTGCATTAATGTTCCAATTTTCCCACATCTTTATTTATCATTTTCTTTTTTTGTCATACTAGTCAATTGGATAGGTGTGAGGTGGTACCTCAGAGGAGTTTTCATTTGCATTTCTCTAATTAGTAGCAATTGAGACCATTTTTTTCCTATGGCTATAGATAGCTTTAATTTCTTCATCTGAAAACTACCAATTGTAACAATTGGAATGACACCACCTGCTGGAGAGCTACTGTAGGAAAGCTCTGCCATGAGGAGATGACATCTGAGGGCAAGCCATGCGATCAGGTCCTTGGTGTCAGGAAGTGACGTTTGCTCATGGGTACCGTCGATCAAAGCTATCAGCCAATTAGCTTGGAGCTGTGTGTGTGGGGACAGGACATTTACAGTTTTCACAGGAGGCTTGTGGGATTGAGGAAGGTGTGGTTGGCTCTCTTTTGTGAAGACTTTTGTGAAGAGTGAAGCAAAAAATGCACTCTCCCTTTGATAGATAGATGAATCTAGGCCTTTTTCTCTCTCTTCACCAAATTCTTAATAAACGCTTAAAAGTCTAAGTCTTGCTAAAGTTTATAATTTATTGGTGACCACTCATTAGATATTTTAGACACACTATCTAGAATTTTAGTTCCTTACACTGTTCATATTGTTTGACCACTTCTAAATTCTGGAATGACTTGTATTCTTATATATTTGATTCAGTTCTCTATATATTTTAGATATGAGGCCTTTATCAGAAACACTCTCTGTAAAAATTGTTTCCCATCTTTCTGTTTTCCTTTTAATCTTGTTTGCATTGGTTTTGTTTGTACAAAAACTTTTTTTAATGTAATGTAGTCAAAATGATCCATGTTGCATTTTGTAACATTCTCTATCTTATCTTTGGTCATAAATTCTTCCCTTCTCCATAGATCTGAGAAGTAAATTATTACTCCCTTTTCTAATTTGCCTATGTGCCAACCTTTATATTTAGATCTTGTACCAATTTTGAATTTACTTTGGTGTATGGTGTAACATGTTGGCCTGTGCCTAGTTCCTACCATACCATTTTCCAGTTCTCTCAGCAGTTTTTGTCAAATATTGAGTTCTTATCCCAGAAGCCAGAAACTTTGGGTTTATCAAACAGGAGATTGCTTTATTTATTTACTGCTGTGTTTTGTGTGCTTAAGCTATTCCACTAATCCACCACTCTATTTCTTAGCCAGAACCAAATAGTTTTGATGATTACTGCTTTATAATACAGTTTTAGATCTGGTCCACCTTCCTTTGCATCTTTTTCATTAATTCCCTTGATATTCTTGACTTTTTGTTCTACCATATGAATTTTGTTATTATTTTTCTACCTCTATGAAATAATTTTTTGGTAGTTTTATTGGTATGACTCTGAATAAATAAATTAATTTAGGTAGAATTGTCATTACTACTATTATTATTATTATATTAGCGTGGCCTACCCATGAGCAATTTATATTTTTCCATTTGTTTAAAACTGTTTTTCTTTGTATGAAAAGTGTTTTATAATTGTGTTCATATAGTTCCTAGGTTTTCCTTGGCAGGTAGACTCCCAAGTATTTTATATTGTCTCCAGTTTTTTTGTTTTGTTTTGTTTTTTGCAACATGTAAAAGTAGTTTTCAACATTCATTTTCATAAGATTTCAAGTTCCAAATTTTTTCCCTCCCTCCCTTTCCTCCCCCCTCCACAAGACAGCAACCAATCTTATATAGGTTATATATATGTACAATCCACAAGTGCTCTTTTTATCAGTTCTTTCTCTGGGAATGGGGAGTATGCTTCATCATTAGTCCCTTGGGATTGACTTGGATCATTGTATTGCTGAGAATAGTTAAGTCATTCACAGTTGCTCATAGAACAATACTGTGCACAGTGTCCTCCCAGTTCTGCTCACTTCACTATACATCAGTTCATATGAGACTTTCCAGGTTTTTCTGGAATCATCATGCTTGTCATTTCTTATAGCACAATAATATTCCATTACAATCATATACCTTATTTTTTCCTCTGCAAGATTATACTCAATTTTGCTGGATAAATGATTCTTGGTTGTAATCCCAATTCCTTTGCCCTCTGGAACATCATATCCCATGCCCTCTGGTCCTTTAATGTAGAAGCCACTAGATTGTGTGCTATCCTGACTGGGTCTCCACAGTACTTGAATTCTTTCTTTTTGGCAGCTTGCAATATTTTCTTCTTGACCTGGGATCTCTGGAATTTGGCTATAATATTCCTGGGAGTTTTCCTTTTGGGATCTCTTTCAGGAGGTGATCAGTGGATTCTTTGCAATTTCTATCTTACCTTCTGCTTCTAGAATATCAGGACAATTTTCCCTGACAATTTCTTAGAAGATAATGTCTAAGCTCTTTCCTTGATCATGGTTTTCAGGGAGACCAATAATTTTCAAATTATCTCTCCTGGATCTATTTTCCAGGTCAGCAGTTTTTCCCAGAAGATGTTTTATATTGCCCTCTATTTTTTTATTCTTTATATTTGGTTTACTTTGTCTTGGTTCCTCATGAAGTCACTAGCTTCCATTTGTTCAATCCTAATTCTTAGGCAATTATTTTCTTCAGAGAGCTTTTGTATCTCCTTTTCCATTAGGCTTTTCAAGCTGTTGATTTTTTTTCTCATGTCTTTCCTGCATCACCCTCATTTCTCTTTCCATTTTTTCCTCTACCTCTCTAAGTTTATCTTCAAAAGTCCTTTTTGAGCACCTCTGTGGTCTGAGACCAATTTGTATTTTTCTTGGAAGTTTTAGATATAGGGGCCCTGACATTGCCATCCTCCTCTGAGGGTGTACCTTGATCTTCCTTGTCACTAAAGAAACTTTCTATGGTACTCACCTTTCTCTGTCTGCTAATTTTGCATTGTTTCCAGGCTATACTATCCCAAGCTTCAGGTGGTCCCAGGTGGTATGATTTAAGAAGGGGCAGGTTCTTCACTTGCCTGGCCTATTCCCTGGTCCATATATAACCCCAGGCCAACTTGTTGATCAACCAGAAAGCAAAACTTTGTGTGCTGTGGTTGTTAGCTCTATCTTTCCATGGCCCTTTATTATACATAATTTTTATTGCATCACAATCTGAAAAGGATATATTTACTATTTCTGCTTTTCTGCATTTGACTGTGAGGTTTTATGCCCTAATACATGGTCAATTTTTGTGTATATGTTATGTATTGCTTAGAAAAGGTATATTCTTTTCTATCCCCATTCAGTTTTCTCCAGAGGTCTATGATATTTAATTTTTCTAAAAATCTATTCACCTCCTTAACTTAATTCTTATTAATTTTGTGGTTAGACTTATCTAGTTCTGAGAGAGGGAGGTTGAGGTCCCCCACGAATATAGTTTTGTTAAGTATTTCTTCCTGTAACTCACTTAACTTCTTCTCTAACAATTTGGATGCTGTACCACTTGGTGCATACATATTTAGTATTGATATTACTTCATTGTCTATGGTACCTTTTAGCAAGATATTGTTTCCTTCCTTATCTCTTTTAAATAGGTCAGTTTTTGCTTTTGCTTTGTCTGAGATAAAGACTACTACCCCTGCTTTTCTTTTTTACTTTCAGCTGAAGCATAATATATTCTGCTCCAGCCTTTTACCTTTACTCTATGCATATCTCTCTGTTTCAAGTGTGTTTCTTGTAAACAATATATTGTAGGATTCTGTTTTTTAATCCACTCTGCTATCTGCTTCTGTTTTATAGGAGAGTTCATCCCACTCAGTTATGATTATTGACTGTGTATTTCCCTGCATCCTATTTTTTCCCTTCTTGGTACTTTTCTCTTTGCTTTCACGCGAGTCCTCAGCTGCTGATCTGTGCTGTGACTAAGAGCCTTTTGCTGGCTTGCCCAGATACCCTCTGCACTGAGGGTGCACTGATCTGTGCTCTCCTTTTACCCAGATGAAACGGACCTTTCCTAAAGATATTCTAGGTTATCCTAAGTCAGAAGATTGTTTCTCTCTGGGTTTGGTTTTTTTTTTTTTGGCTTTTGTTTTTGTTTTTGCAGATTTCACAGCTCCAGAATCTGTTGAGAGGCTTAATTTAACGTTATTTCTGAGGGAAATTTGGGAGAGCTCAGGCAGCTTCCTGGTTTCACTCCACCATCTTGGCTTCACCTCCAGAACTCTGGTCAGCCTAAGATAGTTTAATGTAGGATATGAAAGTTTTTTTAAGAAAAAATCCCACTGAGGAAGGAGACGTAAAATGGCCATGAGAACAGAGGAAACTTGTTTCTTTCCCTGCTGCCATTTCCATGATGGTACTTTATCCATGAGACATGAGTATGAATTGGGCTCCAGGGTGTGCAGAGAATGTATGTATGGGGAAAATGAGGGCATGGACAAAGCAAACCAATTAAGAATGCATAGCAGCAGATAAATGTGGGATCATTCCAATGAGGAACAAATATCTAATCTGATTTGGCTGTGATGCTGAGAGCTCAAGTTGTCCTTAAGGAAAAGACCAAGATCACTTGGGCACCTGAAGTTCCTGAGTCACCTCAACTCACTCAAGTCACAGCTAGTTTAGCCATGAATAGAATAGCATTAAGGTAGATGCCTATTGGGCAGCTAGGTGGCTCAGTGGATAAAGCACTGGGCCTGAAGTCAGGAAGACTCAACTTCCTGAGTTCAAATCTGACCTCAGACACTTATTAGCTGTGTAACCCTGGGCAAGTCCCTTAACCCTGTTTGCCAAAGTTCTCTCAAGCGTAAAATGAGTTGGAGAAGGAAATGGCAAACCACTCCAGTATCTTTGTCAAGAAAAGCCCAAGTGGGGTCACCAAGAGTTGGATATTGGGGCAGCTAGGTGGCGCAGTGGATAGGGCACCGGCCCTGGAGTCAGGAGTCCCTGAGTTCAAATCCGGCCTCAGACACTTAACATTTACTAGCTGTGTGACCCTAGGCAAGTCACTCAACCCCAATTGCCTCACCAAAAAAAAAAAAAAAAAGAGTTGGACATGACTTAAAAAGGACTGAACAACAACAAAGATGCCTGCTAGTTTTCTTTTGGAGCCGTTGGGTGAGGAATTGAGTTTAATTTCAAAAGGAAATGAATTTAATCTCTTGAACAGTATTTCTTTAAGCTTCTGGGTTTGGCTTGCCTTCATACAAAGTATTTGTGTGGCCTGATCCAGTAAGGAGTCTGAGGCGTCCAGCTCTAGTCAAGTGTGAAATCGGAGGACTTGGGTTTTGCATATGACACTACTTGTACAACCTTGGTCAAGTTACTTAACTTCCATGGTCCTCAGGTTCCACAATTGTAAAATAAGGTGATTCAACTAGATGACCTTTGAGGTCCTTTACAACTCCAAATCTATGAGCTGATAGGTTCTAGATGTATTTGGTTTTCTTCTTTTTTCCATTGTTTGATTAAAGAACTGTACACAATTATGTCATATTCTTCTGAGTAAAATCCATTGAAATACTCCAAGGATGGGAAAAGAGACAGTTCTTTTGGGGTGGAAGAAGCATTGAGCTAAGAGTATGATAAGTCCATATACATTAAGTTATTATACTATTAATATTAGCTTTCCTACCTAAATAAGTGATAGAGCTAAATGACAAAGGTAGCTAGATCTCGGAGATCCAGAAAGAGCTTGGGATATTACCCCCCCACACCCCCACCCCCAATCATCTGGTTGTAGTGAATAGAATGCATAGCTAAGTATGAGCCTTTGTATGATTGAACTTGGTCTTATTACTGAATTTAATAACATACATTATCAGTGAACCCCCTCATGGTTAAAAATGGAAGAAAATTTCAGAGTTGGGAGATAATGGATCTTAAAATTCTACAAGAAAAGTCAACCTAAGGACAGGAATCTTGTAGTTATGAAATTCTGAAGATGAATATGAGAATTCTATAAAAGAAAAGCAGTAGCTAATGGAGATGCTCAAGGAAATCCTGATTCACTTAAATTTGTTTATTTTTAAAGTACAGAAAATGGGAATAAGTTCAGGTAACAGAGGACAAATACAAAAGAGTGGATTGTTCCTTTGGGAATGCTATCCTGAGTGTGATTGGTGATGTATGGTAAGGATAAGGAAAAGAAGTTTGTTTGGTTTTTTAAGTTATATTGGGCACAAAATGAAGATCAAAGAATGGAAAGAAATAATCCTGGTGTAAGGCCTCAGGATAGTTATGAAAAGTGAGAGAGTTTGCCATGCATAAAACATTAGGACAAAGATTAAAATTACAGGAAGAGAGAAATCATGCAGTTCAAAGTAAGCAAAGGTTTTTAACCAGCAGAGCAGTGGTAGAGGTGATAGTTACTGAGGCACAGAAGAGTCTGTAGGTGAGGGAGTAACACAAGAATGAAAACCTTAGAGAATTGTTGGGCTGTAACTAGAAGGTACCCTACCCCATGGTGGCACTTCTGGATGGCCTCTCAGACACATGCCTTTTATGGTTCTGACTCTGAAGTCTCTCTTTTTTTAAGTTTTCCTTTTGGTTATGGATTTAATCATCCACAAACACAAATATTTCAACATATCAAGAACAAAAAAGGATTGTAGAAGACACTGTGAACTTTTGTTGTGTACAGTTTGTTTTAAAAGGGAATATTAAATTTAACAAGGCATTAACAAAGTGGCCCTTTTTACTTGTTCTCCCTTCTGACCCTCATTTTGTTTTGTTCTGAATGTTTTTAATGCTTCCTTAATCTTTTCTTTCTTTTTTTGTTTTTGTATTTTTCTTACTATCCACTAATTCATTCCCCATCCCAACTGTACCCCACCCCCCAAAAAAGAAGTCTCTCTTTGGAACAAATCAAAACATTGGTCATATCAGGAAATGGTTGCTTACTCTGCACTTTTTATCTATCACCCCTCTGCCAAGAGGTGGAAAGCATGCTTTATCATCAGTCTTTTGAAGTTTTACAAAGTTGTTTTCCTTTATATTATTTTAGTCATTGTATATATTGTTCTGGTTCTGCTCATTTCATTTTGCATCAGTTCATAAAAGTCCTCCCAAATTTTTCTGGATCCTTTGTATTTGTTATTTTGGGGGAAAACTGGAGGGAATAAAAGAAGGGAAAGGGATTGTGTTTCTATAGTACCTACTATATGCCAGATACTCTGATAAGAGCTTTACAATTACTGTCTCATTTGATCCTGACAACAATCCTGTGAAGTAGATGCTTTATTATGCACATTTTATAGTTGCAGAAAAATGTGGCAAATAAAGGTTAAATTACTTGCCTGGGGTTGTACAGCTAGTAAATATCTGAGCCCAGATAAAACTCAAGTCTTTCTGACTGCAGAACCTGCAGAGTCATGCCTCCTAGCTGTCTCAATTATAGTACAATAATGTTCCATTACATTCACATAACACAATATGTTTAGGTATTGCCCAGTTGATAGGCACCTACTTTTGTCTCTCTGTAACAACAAAAGTTGCTGCTATGATTTTTTTTTTATTGATTTCCCCTCTCCCTGCCCCTCCCCCCCCCCCCCCCGCCCTGGTCTTTGACTTCTTCAGATTTTATACCTAGTAATAGTATCATTGAGCCAAACAGTATGTGACTTTAGTGACTTCAGGGATAAAAGTCCAAATTGTTTTCCACAACGAATGGACCAATTCGCAGTTCATTCAACAATGTGTTAGTTTGTCTGTTCTCCACAGCATCTCCAAAATTTGCCCTTTTCATCTGATGACATCCATGACAATCTGATAGATGTGAGATAGAGATTTCATCTGAAGTCTCTTCAAACTGGAATTTCTTTGAACTTCTACAAATTTTGTGCTACAAGGCAGCTTTTACTGAATGGCAGATCAGCTGGCTGCTTAGAGGAATAGAACTATCAGCACTAGGTATCAATGAGGTGAACAACAGTCATGGATTCCTACAGTAACAATAGTATATTCATTTAAGGTGCCCTCCCCGCCCCATTCATGAAGTTCTTTCTTTCTTTCCCAAGCAGCACTCAAGTGAGTAATAGCCATTTCACCTTTCATGGTCTTGATCAACTTAATTAAATTAGCTACTATCTGATAGCCTTTCCACACAACAAGAAGCTTTATAGGACTAACCAGAGTTCCTCTTGCTGAACTGATTGAGATGTTAAAAGAGGTCTATATACCCCATTCCTTTAATCCAGACTTCATTGGCTATAAACAGTTTGCAAAGTTGTAAAATTTAGGTTGTTGTGATTATGTTCCATGGCATTAAACCTTGAAAGCATACACTTACTCAGAACCATCAGCAGGCCCTTCCACTCTGCCCCCAAATATAGCTACACCTCGTGGCAAACTCCGTATATGGAACCTACAAACAAAACAACAGGCTCTGGTAAGTAAAGAGAGCATAGCCCAGACATACACAAGACTGAGGGAAAAGTAATTGGCCTAAATCAGGGGTTCTTAACCTTTTTTGTGTCATGGAGATTTTTGGCAGGCCTGTGAGGTCTATGGAGCCTTTTGCAGTATAATTTTTTTTAGTATACAAAATAAAATATATGGATCACAATGGAAACCAGTCATATTGAAAAACAACCATCAAAAATATATTTTTTAAAGTCCATAGGGGCAGCTAGGTGGTGCAGTGGATAGAGAACCAGCCCTGGAGTCAGGAGGACCTGAGTTCAAATCCAGCCTCAGACACTTCACACTTACTAGCTGTGTGACCCTGGGCAAGTCCCTTAACCCCCATTGCCCTATGCAAAAAAAAAAAAAAAAAGAAGCCCATGGACCCCAGGGTAAAAACCCCTGGTGTAAAGAGGGGGGAAAGAGTGGAGAGGAAAATTGAGTGTGCAAATGATTAAAAGAAAGAGAGAGAATAGGAAGGGGGAAGGGAAAGACAAGCATGGGGAAAGGAGGAAAAGAAAGAGAAGAAGAATACAGGAAAGAAAGGGAGAGAGAAGAAGGTAGGGAGGAGTGGAGAGGGAGAATGAGAGAAAGAGAAAGGAGGATACAGTGTAATGTTAAACCTTGTACTTGAAGTCAGGAAACCTATAATCTAAAGCTGGTTCTACTAACCATTTGCTGTGTATCCTTAGGCAAGTCACATCTCTGTGGGCCTCAGGTTGGTCTTCTGTAAAATGAGATGTTCTCCAAGGTTTCTTATGGATCAGACATCCAACCACTCTAAGGAAGCAAAAGGATCCAGGAAAATTAAAAAGGTTTAAAAATATTTTCTTCCCTTGAGAAATAGAAGCCCAAACAACCACTTAGAATGAAAGAAGGAATGAATGAATAAATGAAGAATGAATGAAAAAGGAATTATTGAGCCTTTACTAGGTGCAAAGCACTGTGCTAAGTGCTAGGGACACAAATAGAAAAGCAGAAACAGTCCCTGCTCTCAAGGAACTCAGATTCTAATGGGAAAGACAACATGTCTGAGGAGAAAATACCAGAAACGTTTTCCATAAATACCTTCTTTATGCCTCAAAAAGAAGGAACACTGACTGCAACCTCCCATGCCTGCTATACTGAGGCAGAATCACATGAAAATGGGTAAGTTTTTAAACAGCAAAAAATAATCCTGGGAAAACATCGTAGGTGTCAGTGTTGAAGTGAGTTACAGTCATGGACCATGTTCTATGTTGACAACACCTTATTTCCCAACTCAGTGAATCCTCACCTGCTAATGATATCAACAAGGTCCTGACCCAGCAACCTCCAGGCCTTCCCTGGAAAATATCTGGAGCAAATCATTAAGAGATCAGGTTCCCAGCCCCTGGAGGATAAGTAGGTGCTAAGTATCAGCCAAACTGGATTTGTCAAAAATGAATCAGGCCAGGTCAGCTGCACAGGCTCCTTTGTCCAACATTCCTAGCTACAAAACCTAGGGAACATTCCCAGTGCATTTAGAGCTAAAAGGGAATGTAGAGCATTTAGTCCAACCCCCTCATCTTACCAAGGAGGCAAAAGGCACCAAGATGTGAAGCCATTGGTCCAAGGTCATATCCAGAGCCAGGTTCATGGTCTTTAGAGCCAGTAGCCCAGCCTAGTACGGTCTGTCAAGTTGAAAGTGAATATCAGCCAGTTTTCAGTCCTGGGCAGAGAGGATTTATTATAAACATCTTGGATATAAAGAGGGACATAATTGCTGGCTTCAAGTACCTGAAGGATTATCATATAGCAGAAGGATTAAATTTTTCTGCTTAGTCCTTAGAAGACAGAACCAGCCAGTAAAAGGAAATTTGAATTCTCCAAGGAAGCCCATTCCATTTTTGTTCAGTTGTAAATGCCACACCTAAATCTGCAAGTGGACGTAAAGGCTTAACTGTGAGAGCTGTCCAACATTGGAATGTGTCATCTTGGGAGGGAGGGAGTTCCTTGCCATTGAAGTTGCTTCAGATATACCACAGCGGAGATTCACACTGCATGTAATGGGTTGGATTTTTGGTATCTCACAACTCTGAGATCTTCTTATTTTATGGAACAATCTTTAATATGCTTACAGAAACCATGTGATGGCTCAAATACAATCTGATAGTTTAGCTAGAAATTGGTGTTGATCCTGCCTACAGGTACCCAGACCACCAGGTTCAGTTTCCCTGTCCCCACTCATATCCCAACCATTCTCAACTCCCTCTACTCCTACTCTCTCAATATAATATATATATATATATATATATATATATATATATATGTTATACTATGACAGTGCTTTGAGATCCTGAGAGAGAAGGTTAAAAAAAAATTCAACTCAACAACCATTTGTGAAAGCACTTAATACCCAGGCATTGTGTTCAATGTAAGGGGTATGGTGACAAAAATAAAACAAGGACCTTGAATTCCAGTAGGGAAATATAATATGTACCCAGCTAAGTAAATGCAAAGTAATTAAGTAGAAGAGAGAAGTGGCAGCTATGTAAATCAGAAGATACTCCTTCATCTGAGTCTTGGGGGAATCAAGATGTGGAGGTGAAAAGAGAATGCATTTCTGGCTTAGAGGACAGCCTCTAAAGAGATGGGATATGGCTTGCCAAGTTCACAAAAGAGCCACTTTGTCTAGAATGTAGAGTGTGGGATGGGAAGTTATATGAAATGTCTGGAAAGGTAAGAGGGGACCTGCTTGCAAAGGGCTTTAAATGCCAGTCTGAGGAGTTTGTGTTTTATTCTTATGGCCATAGGGAGCCACTGAATATTATTGATTGGAGTAACATGTTAGACATATTTCTTATGAAGGAAAGAGATTTCTCCAAAGTGGTTTCTCCAGCTTGTGAGTCAGAAAATGGAGATTAGAAGTCGTCTCCTGACTCCTAGAGTTCTTTTCACTCCACTGCTCTGGTTCTTCTCCTTTTCTTTCCCATATTTACTGTAACAGACTCATCCTCCCAATCCCAACCACTTCCTTCCTCTTCCTGGCATTAGCTAACTCAGGTTTTACAATCCTTGGATCATTTGTCCACCAGTCACATTCTTCCTGCCTTAGTTCCTCATTCTCACTGAACCCTTACATATATGTATATTTTTTTTCAAAAATGCCCATTCCAAATTCTTCCTTTTCCTAGTAAATCAATGGAAATGGTGAATGAGAGAAGCAAGACAATGAGTCTGAAGAGGCAAGAAGCAAAAGAAAGAGTAGCAGAAGGATAATAAGAAAATGAAGGAGAAAATGAGTCTGCCTATAAGATTGAAGAGAAAGAAGAATGTAATGAGGAAATGATGTGAATAAGGAGAGAGAAGACTTCAATAAGAAGAGGAAGAGGAGCAATAAGAATAATACAGAGAGATGAAGACAAGTAGGAAGAAGGTTTTGTGACTGTAAACTTCTGAAGGACAGGAACCATGTGTTTTTTTATCTTTATCACATAAAGGATTATAGATGGAAGGAAATAAGCATTTATTAAACACCTATTACATACCATGCATTGTACTATTTTATAACTATTATCTCATTTGATCTTCACTACAACCCTAAGAAGTACCATGCTATGATTATCCCCATTTCGCTGCTGAGGAAACTGAGGCAGACAAAGCTGAAATGACTTGCCCAAGGTTACACAGCTAGCAAGTGTCTGGAGTCAATTTCAACTTTGATATTCAGGTCCAGAGCTCTATTTCCTAGCCATACTGGCTGACTCTAGGCAGCTCCTTTAAAGCAGTGCCTTATATAAATAAGGCACTTAATACATGTTTGTTTAGTTCAACCAACAAACATCTGTTCAACACCACCAGCCACCAGGCACTGTGCTGGGCATTGGGAATGCAAAGATTATTCTACATCCCCTGTCCTCAAAGAGTTCAAAGAGCCAGGAGAAAGAAAAAGGTGAAAAGAACGAAAAATTAGAACAAAACAGGGGAGAGGTCTAGGATAAAGGACATATAGAAAGAGAAGAACAAGAAGAAACAGAAGAGAAGAATAGAATAAGAAGCCGGGGGACTGGGAAGCCAGAGAGGAAGTTAAGAATAATCAGTTCATAAGGATCTGCTTCTCTTTCTACTCCATGATCATGCTCAGCTCATTCCCAAAAGAAGAGGGAAAGGAAACGGTCATTCAAGAACAAGGCTCTTGAAGGATCTCACTGCAGCTGCTTCTCCAAACTCAAGCACAGAATTAGAGCTTCACACCCTGTCAGGTGTCTGGACAAGTTATTCCTTTTTCTTGGATGCTGTTCTCATTTGAGCCTCATTAGAACAGGGCCCAGACTTGCTCCCACATTGCAGGTGCCAGCTTTCTTAATGTGTGCCGTGACAGATACACGAACTGCAACATTTTAAAACCATGAAGTCTGCTAGGAAAGTCCCCAAAGACACTGGGCTTTGCTCAGCCTATAAATCCCTGTGGTTCTTCCTTCCCTCCCCCTCTCTTCACTACCATTTTCTTTCACAGTCTAACATTCAGAAGTCCCAATTCCAACTTCAGCTCAAGTTTAGTTAGAAAGCATCCATCCTTCAACACTTTTCTCTGAGGAGTTCTCGGGTTATTATAAAAAAAAAATAATAAAAACTCCAAAAACCACTTACAGGAGAGAAATCTTCTCCCCCTCTAGACTGGATGGGAAAACAGACATTGATTCAAATTTCTCCAAAAGGAACCCCGTGGTGCCAATGGCAAGATGAAGGAACTGGTTTTGCCAGAGTTCTGTAGACGGATTCCTTCTCCAACAGCCCCCCTCCATTCTCACCGCACGTACTCCCTAATGAGTTTCTTCCCAGGGAAAGGCTCTGGGCAGAGACTGCTCTAGTAATAATGACATACAGGAAGGCTTAGTCCCAGAACTGATGCAGTAATGGAATAAAAAATACAAATGGGCCTTGATTAAGCAAGCCAATCTTGGCAAAATCAATGCTGACCCAGCATCCCAGGCCAGGAGGGGTGCAGTGTTCAGTGAGAAAAGCTGGATATGGTCTCCTTAAGACAGGGTGCTCCGTCATGAGCAACGGCAACTGCCTTCTTATTGGCTTTCAGAGCTCATAGCTAAGGGGCACCCAAGTCACTTGGGATATCCTTTTCATATGAATTTGGCCCCAGAGTACTGTGGGTCTAGACAAAGACTAAGCATCTCATTGGTGCTGATATGTGCACTGGCTGGATGCTCCCTCGTCAGGTATGTTGTAGTAGGATTCTTTTTTCACAAGTGGGTTGGGCAAGATGGCTGCCAAATGTCCTTCCAGCTCAGAAATTTTGTGACTCGATGATTCCATGCCCTGGGATTACAGAATACCCATGATGCAAAAAGGAGTCAGGAAAATGTTGGAGCAAAGTAAAAAAAATGAGCATATTTTCATACTTAAATAAGCGGGATATTGAAATATGTATTTACAATGAATACTCAGTGTTGCCATTACTATCCCCTTTCACTAAAGACAGGAAAAAAGGAGTAAACTCATTTTGTAACTCCCCAGCATTCACTGCTGGTTCTGTGGACTTCTTTCTCCGTCAGGCCTCAGGCACTTAATAGCTTTGTGACCCTGGACAAGGCACTTAACCTCTCTGTCCTTCGGTTTCCTTGTCAATAAAATTGGAGATAAAAATAACACCTACTTGATAGGGCTGTTTGTGAGGATCAAATGAGTTAGCTGTGCAAACCTTAAAGCACTTTTAAAAATTTATAAATTTAGTTATGATGACTGATAGTGACAATTCCAAGAAGATCCGCTACCTCTATAGGCGCTTCCTCTGATTGGTCATTTCCCCATAAAACTTTCATTTTAGGGGGCAGCTAGGTGGTGCAGTGGATAAAGGACTGGCCCTGGATTCAGGAGGGCCCAAGTTCAAATCCAGACTCAAACACTTGACACTTACTAGCTGTGTGACCCTGGGTAAGTCACTTAACCCACATTGCCTGGCAAAAAAGCAAACAAACAAATGAACAAACAAAAAAGCCTTTTACTTTAAAGAAGTTATGTAACCGAATGTGGGGGATTGCAAAAAATTTGGCAACAGTAAAAGGTTATGTATACCTCTTTTATATACCTATATGTCCAGGGTCACATAAAAATTTCTTGGGCATAAAGGGATCATGAGTGGAAAAAGTTTAAGAAGCCCTGCTTTAGACTTCAAGCTCCTTAAAGGCAAGGGTCAGTTTCTTTTTGCTTGTATAGGGATTCTCAGCACTAGTAAGTACAGTGCCTGATATGTAGCAAGCATGTAATGCTTATTGGCTTGACTTTACCTAATTACTATTCAGCAATATTGGGCTCGATCTAGCCAAAGTTTTCATGATCAATCATGGATCCAATTCTGTTAAGTCCATGTCCTGACAAGAAAAATGAAGCCACATAGGACACATGATAGGCTCTGTTCTGATCCATAATAGCTTGTCAGGGAAGAGGTTAGGAGTATGAACACCCAGAGCATGCAAACAAACACAATAAAAAAGACTGGAGCTTTGGGGGAAGAGACTAAGCAAATCATCTCCTTGGCACTCCCTATATTTTGCTTCTTGATCTAGTACCAAACTCCAGTTTTGAATCTCTCCTTATCCCCTTATCCTATTCAAGATCTTGCCACTCAAGCATTAGCCTTGGATTACTCCCACCATACTTTCCTTAGCTCCTACTCATGTGCTGCTAAACAAAACTGCAGAAAATTATCAAAAATGGTGACCAGGTCCATTACTCATTTATTTTATATAATCTCAACTGGGCCGTCACTATGGAAAGGCAATCCTTTTATATATCCCTAATTGATTCACAATTCCATTCACCACTGCACTTTTGTTTTGTTTTGGTTTGGTTTGGGTTTTTTGCAGGCAATGGGGGTTAAGTGACTTGCCCAGGGTCACACAGCTAGTAAGTGTCAAGTGTCTGAGGCCGGATTTGAACTCAGGTACTCCTGAATTCAGGGCCGGTGCTTTAACCACTGCACCATCTAGCTGCCCCCCATCATTGCACTTTTTCCAAACTCCCATGGTTTCCTCTCCTACCCTACCCTTTTATCTGAGAACCTTGCCTCATATTACACTGGAAAAAAATGAGGCCATGTGCCAAAAGTTCCCTCTTCTCCCCTCCCCCTTATCTCACATTACTCAGATGCCTTCCACTGCTATTTCATCTATCACCCCTATCTCACATATAGAAGTGGCCCTTCTCCACACATAAGTGATCTCATTCTGGTCTCTTCTCCAGCAATTTGCCCTTTCTATCATCCCTACTTTCTTACTATTCTTTAGTCTCTCCCTGTCTACTGGTTGCCCCCCTACAGTATAAAAACACACCTGTCTCTTCTGTCTTCAAATATACCTCACTTGATCTGTCCATTTTCACTAGTTATCATCCTAGCATTTTATTTTCCCAATTACAAGTAAAGATAGTTTTCAACATTCATTTTTGTAAGATGTTGAGTTCCAAATTTTTTTCCCTCTTCCTTTCTTCCCCCCTCCTAAAGACAGCAAACAATCTGATATAGGTTATACAATGCAATAATGTTAAACATATTTCCACTTTAGTCATGTTAGTAGAGAAGAATCAGAACAAAAGGGAAAAACCACAAAAAAGAAAAAAACAATAAAAAAGTGAAAATAGGATGTTTCAGTTTGCATTCAGACTCCATAGTTCTTTTTTCTGGATGTGGAGACCATTTTCTATCTTGATTCTTTTGCAATTGTCTTGGATCATTGTATTGCTGAGAAGAGCTAGGTCTATCACAGTTGATCATCACACAATGTTGCTGTTACTACAATGTTCTCCTGGTTCTGCTCATTTCACTTAGCATCAGTTCATGTAAGTCTTTCCAGCTTTTTCTGAAATCTGCCTGCTCATCATTTCTTGTAGCACAATAGTATTCCATTTTATTCATATAATGCAGCTTGTTCAGTCATTCCCTAATTTATGGGCATCCTCTCAATTTCCAATTCTTTGTCACCAAAAAAAGAGAGTATAAATATTTTTGTAGATGCAGGTCCTTTTCCCTTTTTAATTATCTCTTTGGAATATAAACCTAGTAATGGTATTGCTGGGTCAAAGGGTATGCACAGTTTTATTGACTTCGCAGCATAGTTCCAAATTGCTCTCCAAAATGGTTGAATGAGTTCATAATTCCACCAACGATGCATTAATGTTCCAATTTTCCTGCATCTTCTCCAACATTTATCATTTTCCTTTTTTGTCATATTAGCTAATCTTATAGGTGTGAGATCATAGCTCAAAGTTGTTTTAATTTGCATTTATCTAATCAATAGTGATTGGGAATATTTTTCATATAGCTATAGATAACTTTTATTCCTTCATCCCAAAACTATTCATATCCTTTGACCATTTCTCAATTGGGAATTGACTTGTATTCTTATAAATGTGATTCAGTTCTCTATATATTTTAGATATGAGGCCTTTATTAGAAACACTGGCTATAAAAATTGTTTCCCAGCTTTCTGCTTTCCCTCTGATCCTGGTTGCATTGGTTTTGTTTGCACAAAACTTTAAATTTAATTAATTGTTAATTTAATGTAATCAAAATTATCCATTTTGCATTTCATAATGTTATCTATCTCATCTTTGGTCATAAATTCTTTCCCTCTCCGTGGATCTGATAGGTAAACTATTCCTTCCTCTTCTAATTTGCCTATGGTATCACCCTTTATGTCTAAATCATCTACCTATTTTTACTTTATTTTGGTATAGGATGTAAGATGTTGGTCTTTGCCTAGTTTCTGCCATACTATTTTCCAGTTTTCCCGGCAGTTTTTGTCAAATAGCGAGTTCTTATCTCAAAAGCTAGAATCTTTGGTTTTATCAAACAGCAGATTGCTATATTCACTTACTACTGCTTTGTGCACCTAACTTGTTCCACTGATCCACCACTCCAGTGATATCTTATCATCAAATTCTTAATTCTTAAATTCTTTTCTTAGTCTTCATTTTCCTTAACCTCTACAACCTCTGTTAATCTCCTTCTTCTCCTTGATTCTCTTCTTTTAGCTTTTTAAGGCATTATTCTCTCCTGGTTCTCTTTCTATCTGTCTGACTGATCCATCTCTCTTTCCTTAGCTGGACCTCATTCAGGTCACATCTACTCACTATGGATATCCCCCAAAGCTATGTCCTGGGCCCTGTTTTCTTCATCCTCAATTTTACTTTGTGATCTTATCAGTACCCATGGATTCAATTATCATCTCCATGCTAATGATTCCCAGATCTACTTATTCATCCCTAAACTCCCTCCTAATCACCAGACTTGCATCTTCAACTGCCTACTGGACATTTTGACTGCATGTGCCATAGATATCTCAAATTCAACATGCCCCAAATGGAATTCATTATCTATCCACCAAAACCCTCCCCTTTACCTAACTTTCCTATTACTTGTAGAGGGCACCACCATCCTTCCAATCACCAATTTATAATCTAGATGTTATCCTTGATCCCTCACTCTTTCATCACCCCCCCATATCTAATCTATTGTTAAGTTTTGTCATATTTTGTCTTTGTAACATCTCTTCAATATGCTCCCTTCTTTCCTCTGATACTGCAGGCTGTCATCACCTTATATTTCAACTATTGAAATAGCCTGCTGGTTGGTCTCCCTGCCACAAGTCTCTTCCTATTCCAGTCCCCAACTGACTTCTAAGCACATGTCTTACCATGTCATCTACCTATTCAATAAACTTCTATCAAATCCAGGCTTAAATATGAAATTCTCTGTTTGGTATTCAAAACTCTTCATAACCTGGCCCCTTCCAACATTTCCAGTTTTCTTATACCTTACTCACCACCTTGTGGTCTGTAATCCAGTGACACTGGCCTCTTTGCTATACCTCATACAAGACACTATATTTCCCAATTCTAGGCCTTGTCACTGGCCATCTCCCATACCTAAAACTCTTTGCTTCCTCGTGTCGGCCTCCTGGTTTCCCTAGCTTCTTTCAAGTCTCATCTAAATCTCACCTTCTAAATGAGGCCTTTCCTGATCCCCTTCCCTCTGTTGATTTTTTCCTGTTTGTTCTGTCTATATCTTGTTTGGAGATAGTGGTTCACTTAATGTCTCCTTGAAAGCAGGGACTATCATTTTTCCCCCTTTCTTTGTGTCCCTGGCACTCAGTCCAGTTCCTGGCATATAGTAAGCACTTAGCAAATGCTTGTGACTATTTTCATTTCCCCCATTTCCCTTAGCTTTTTTAGACTTTGGCACTTTGAGAATACCCTGATGCCAACTCAATCTGCCCTTTTTTATGAGTATTCACCATCAAATTCAAAACCCAACCATTTCACTTCCTGATAGGGATTGTCTTTTCCCTACCCAGGTGTCTGTCTGCCTAATAATTCTCTGCACATATCAGCCCTACTTTGGGCAAAATGCCACAGTGGACATTCCCATAAGCAAGACAATGAAAGAGAAGACCCAATCTGCATCTATTGCCCCCACACCAAGCCTTCAGCCTCCAGCCTCATCCAGCCTTTCCCTCATATGCACTTCCACTCACTCTCATAACACGCTCTTTGTCATCACCACATTCTCACACACAAATTGAGGCTGTTCTCCATAGAGATAGAGCACCAAACTGGCTCACAGCAGCCCTGTTCTAATACACTGGCCTTCCCAATATGAGGGCATAAATACTGCAATTCACTGTCCTTTATTTTGTTCCCCACAGTGGCAAGACAGCCCGTGTAAAACCTTTCTCATGCTATGCAGCATCTAGACCCTCAGCATCCCAACACCCCTTCCCAAACCACTATAGTGACAGAATTTTGGTGATATCCATAATTTCATATATATAAATTTTCATTTTAAAGGGAACAAATATCACTAAGATTGAAATTTCCTCACTGAGTGAACATGACATGGAAAATGTTGACCTTATCAACAACTCTGAGCACTGATCCAGGGGACTCAAGCATTTACCAGTGTGTAACTATCCTTATCTTCCTCACCAGCCCCTTTGGGATCCAGGTTCCTGGAGGACTAGGGCTAGAGCTTTCTCCACCCCTGAGAAAAGGAAGTCCTCAAATGTGTAAATTATGAACTCAGAGGCACAGCCTGACAAAGTAAAAAGAGGACTGAACGGGTCCAAAGACCTAGATTTGAGTTATGGCTCTGTCGATCATTAGTTGAATGATTCTGTGTAAGATACTTCACTCCTCAAGACCTCAGATTCCTCACATTTAAAGTAGAGCCTCAGAGGGGGCAGCTAGGTGGCACAGTGGATAGAGCACCGGCCCTGGAGTCAGGAGTACCTGAGTTCAAATCCAGCCTCAGACACTTAACACTTGCTAGCTGTGTGACCCTGGGCAAGTCACTTAACCCCAATTGCCTCACTTAAAAAAATAATAATAATAAATAAAGTAGAGCCTCAGAGATAATTTTGATAAGTCCCTACTTGAACCTAGTTTCTTCGCTGGAGGTTAGTGACCAAAGCAATATAATTCAATCTGTCTAAAGCATAACAAACAATAGACTTGGACACCCAAATTTAAATGGACACCTAAATTTAAATCCTAGCCGGACACTTATTACAATAGCTGGATGACCTTAGCAAGTCATTTAACCTTACTAAGCCTCAGTTTTCTCATTGGTAAAATGGAGACCATAATATTTGTTCTACCTAACCCCGTAGGGCACAGGATTTTATGTCAATGTCCTTTCTAAAATGTAGTCCTGGTTGCCTGATGGGGAAGGTAGATGGTGAAATGAAAATGGTAGAAGTACCATCTGGGAGTGAGAATCTTTTTCCACAGAGGAGGGAATATCAGAAGAAAGAGTGGAAGAACACCATAGACAAACCTCCAACAGAGGGATATGTCAAAGTTTTATTAAGGGCCAGTACAAGCCTCTCATAGCCTAGCTTGTATTTCTTATGTTCTCCAATAAATCAATTTTCTAATAAGCCCATCTGCTATCCTGGTTGTTAGCAGCAAAGGGAAGGCAGTGCATTTAGCAGAAGGGAGCAGGTGGAAACATTTTTGCCATGTAGGTGTCTCCTCTAGCTTCTTTGGAAATATTTAATCTCTTTTTTGCCCAAATTTTTAAGGAAACAGCAATATGATTATTTCTGATGTTATTTGAAACTATCTTTTCACTATTCCACCTACAAAGTAATCAATTATGTAGTGAAATAACCAAAAAAATAAGTAGGGATCTCTTTGAAATGAGGAAGCTCAGCCGTAGTGATTTCGAATCCTCATTGGTCTCTGTGGGCATCAGGATGTTTTGCAGGCATGCCTACCTTAAGAGAAAGACATACAAGAGAGTGCATGAGGTCTCTTTCCACCCAGGGTTTCTTGTCTGTCCATGGCTGAAATACACTTCCCCAGCATCAGGGTGCAAGGACCACCATCTGGTAGGAGACTGTGTCCCTGAACTTTTGAGCTCAGCAGAAACTAAATACCTGGTGAGCTTCATGTGAGAAAACTCTCCTTGTTTAGATGCTGTCAAATCCGTTTCAGGTGTTGACATGTGCTATTGATTAGGGCAATAATCACAATATTACCCACAAACAAGAGCATCTGCTGGACTTTACCATAAATAGTATCACAATGGTATACAGGAGCTCCCCCTGTGTAACCTATGATGACATGGGCATATGCAGCAAAGAGAAGCAGTATGTTACAATAGATAGATGCTGACTTTTGGAAACAGAAAGAACTGGGTTCAAGTCCTGCCTCTAACATGGCTGGATGACCCTAGTCAAGTCCTTGGTCACGTAATCTCTCAGAGCCCTCAAAGAAAGTGCCCATTTACAATGTAGAGGAAGTTCTTTACTAAGAGCTTCCTATGCTGAAATTGCTGATCCAGTTTGGGTTTTTTTTTAGTTATGTATAGTAATAATACAGAGCTACCATTTGTATGTAATAGTAGCTTGTGTAAATGGGCTCCCACCTATAAATGCCCACACACATAAAAAGGGCGTTCATGTATAATAGTAATTAATGGTTCTATGATTTTTTTGTTTGTTTGTTTTGTTTTTTTTGGTGGGGCAATGGGGGTTAAGTGACTTGCCCAGGGTCACACAGCTAGTAAGTGTTAAGTGTCTGAGGCCGGATTTGAACTCAGGTACTCCTGAATCCAGGGCCGGTGCTTTATCCACTGCGCCACCTAGCTGCCCCCCTTGGTTCTATGATTTAAAGAGATATGTAGCAATAATTTTTGTCTCTTTACTATGTGTTTCCCAAATTTTTTAAATCATTACTATAGCTAACTTTTCTTTATTTTTTAAATTTTATTTTTATTTTCAGTTCCAAGTTCTTGCCCTCCCTTTAGCCCTTTTCCACATTGAGAAGGCAAAAAATATTATACCTATTATACATAGGAAGTCATAAAAATTTATTCAAGGGAAGGGGAGGGAAGGAAGGATAGAATTTGGAACTCAAAACTTTAAATAAAAATGTTTATTCTTACTTTAAAAATGTATTCCACATTAGCCATGTTCTGAAAAAAATAAAGAACAAAAATATGCTTTAATCTGCACATTGTGTATATAATTTCTTTATCTGAAGGGGGATAGCATTTTTACATCATGAGTCCTTTGGAGTTGTGGTGAATCGTCGTATTGATCAGAGTTACTAAGTTTTTTCACTGTTGATTATCTTTACAATATTGCTGTTACTATGTAGATTGCTCTCTTGGTTTTGCTCACTTCACTTATCTAGCAAGCATTTCTAGATCTATATCAAATACTAGCAGCAACAATAGACATTTGTGCTTTACCCATGACTTCAATGGAAAGGCCCGTAGCTTTTGCTTCTCCATTGCAGCTAAAGCTAATTCTTGATTCTAAATAGATACTATTTCACCACATTAAAGAAAGATCCTATATGTTAATGTTTTTAACATAAATAACTATTGTATTTTGTCAAGAATTATTTCTATTGATTGTCATGTGATTTTTATTTCTTATTATTAATAGTGTATTATGGTTATATATTTCCTCACATCATCTAACATCATAACATCTAACATCTACTCTGCATTCCTGATATAAATCCAAACTGGTCATAATGTATAATCTTTTCAATACAGTGTGCAGTGTGGTAGCCTGTTGACATTTTCTAAATACAGCATGTTCTTTTTAAAAATATTTTTACTTTGTTAAATATTTCTTAATTACATCCAAAAAATTAATATTATTTTAAGATTTTTGAGTTCCAAACCCTCTTTCTCCCTCCTACCCATCCTATACCCACTGAGCAATATGATATCAGTTTTACAAGTGAAGTCATGCAAAACATTAGCCATGTTGGGGGCAAAGAGTAAGAAAAATAAATAAAGAAAAAATATGCTTCAATCTGCACTCAGAGTTCATCAGTTCTTTCTACAGAGGTGGATAGCATTTTTCATCCTGTGTCTTTTGGACTTGTCTTGGGTCATTGTTTTGATCAGAGTAACTAAGCAATTCACACTAGACCACTGTACAACATTGCTATTACTGTTTACAATGTTCTCCTATCTCTGCTGATTGCTGATCTCTCTCTCTCTCTCTCTCTCTCTCTCTCTCTCTCTCTCTCTCTCCATTTATCTATCTGTCATCTATCTATCTACATGTAAGTCTTTCCAGGTTTTTCTCAAATAATCTTGTTTGTTATTTCTTTTACTACAATGGCATTCCATCACAATCATATACCACAACTTTTTCAGCCTTTCCCTAATTGATGGGCATTTCCTTAACTTTCAAATTCTTTGCCACCACAAAAGAGTTACTATAAATATTTTTGTGCAAATAGGTCCTATTCCCTTTTCTTTGATCTCTTTTTTTTTTTTTTGCGGGGCAATGGGGGTTAAGTGACTTGCCCAGGGTCACACAGCTAGTGTCAAGTGTCTGAGGCCGGAACTCAGGTACTCCTGAATCCAGGGCCACCGCTTTATCCCCTGTGCCACCTAGCTGCCCCTGATTTCTTTTTAATATAGACCTAATAGTGTTATTGCTGGGTCAAAAGGTAGACACAGTTTTATAGCCCTTTGGCATACTTCCAAATTATTCTCCAGAATAGTTGAACCAGTTTACAACTCCACTAAAAGTACATGAGTATAGGGCACAAATCCTTTTTAATTTCATGTAATCAAAATTAATCATTTTGCTTCCTGTGATCCTCTCTATTTCTTGTTTGGTCATTAACTTTCCCTTACCCATAGATCTGACAGGTACATTTTTCCATGCTTCCCTAATTTACTTATGATATCACCTTTCGTGTCTATATCATTTATCCATTTTGACCTTATCTTGGTATATCGTGTGAGACACTGGTCTGTCTCATTTCTCCTAAACTGATTTCCAATTTTCCCAGCAATTTTCATCAAATGGTGAGTTTTTACCCTAAAAGTTTGTACCTATGGGTTTATCAAACACTAAATTACTATGGTCATTTACTACTGTGCATTATGTACCTAATCTATTCCATGGATCCACATTCTATTTCTTAGCCAGTACCAGATTGTTTTCAAGATTATAGCTTTGTAATATATTTTGAAAGCTGATGTTGTTAGGTTACCTTTCTACATACTTTTTTCAGTGATTTTTTTCTTATATTCTTGACCTTTTGTTCTTCCAGGTGAATTTTGTTATTATTTATTCTAGTTCTATAAAATAATTTTAATAGTTTGGCGTGGCACTGAATAAGTAAATGAACTTAGGTAAAATTGTAATTTTTATTATATTGGCCCAGTCTATTCATGAGGAATAAATATTTCTTCAATTGTTTAGGTCCATTTTTATTTGTGTGAAAAGTGTTTTGTAATTGTGCTCATATCATCACTAAGTTTGTCTTGGCAGATAGGTTCCCAAGTATTTTATATTGTCTGCAGCCATTTTAAATGAAATTTCTCTATCTCATCCTGTTTGTTTTTTATTGGTAGAATATTGAAAGGATGATGATTTATGTGGGTATATTTTATTCCGTGCAATTCTGGTAAAGTTAATTGTTTACGCCAGACTTTTTAGTGGATTTTCTAGGGTTCTCTAAGTTTACCATCATATCATCTGCAAAATGTGATAGTTTTGTTTTCTCATTGCCTATTTTTGTTCCTCCCTTTGTTCTTGTTTTACTGCTATAGCTAGGATTTCTAATATATTTTTTCATTTTCTTTTTAATTTATGGAATAAAAGAAGTATTTCCATAACAGTACAATAAAAAAGATGATTGTACATGAAACTTCAAATCTACTACTCACAACTTGCTATTCCTTTCAAATATACAACAAAATTATCATGTAAATTTCTTTTTCTCCTTTTTTCTCCTCTGTCCTCCACCCTAGAGATGCCTACCATTATGCATATATATATATATATATATACATATATATATATATATACACACACACACACACGCACACACACACACATATAGGGGTGTGTGTGTGTGTGTGTGTGTGTGTGTGTGTGTGTGTGTGTTAAATTGCTTCTATTTATCAGTTCTTTCTCTGGATGCAGATAGTGTCTTTCTCCATAAGTCCTCTATACTTAATTTGGATATTTATAATAACATTCACTCAAAGTTGTTCTTAAAACAATATCGCTGTTACTGTATATAATGTTTTCTTGGTTCTGCTCATTTAACTCCAGTATTTCATGCAAGTCTTTCCATGTTTTTCTAAAATCATTGAGCTCATCATTTCTTATAGCACAGTAGTATTCTATCACAATCATATACCACAACTTGTTCAGCCATTCCCCAAGTAGCTTGTCTACTTCACCCCTTATCTTATTGGGAAGGTTTCAAATTTATTCACATTACAGATAATGCTTGCTCTTGGTTTTAGGTGGATATTACTTATCATTTTAACCAAGGCTCCATTGATTCCTATGCTTTTAATAGGAATGAGTGTTGCATTTTGCTTTTTAATAGCTAGCTAGCATTCATATAAAGCTTTTAGTTTTGCAAATATTTTATTTGATTCTCAAAACAACTTTGTGAAGTAGGTGCATTTATTAACCCCATTTCACAGAAAAGGAAACTAAAGCTGAATGACATGGCTAAGAAGAGTGTAAGACATGATTCAAACTTAAGTATCCTGGCTTCAAATCATGTGCTCTGCCCATGATGCCTGGTAGCCTACCTCTATCTTTCCTGCATCTATGTATATAATCATGTGTCTTTTATAATTTTATTAATGTATTCTATTTAATACTCCAGTGTTTTTGATATGCTACTTATTGTCTCTTTGCTATTATTTTATTTAATATTTTGAGGTCAATATTCTTTCAGAATATTGGTCTATAGTTTTCTTTTTCTGGTTTGTCTCTCACTGGTTTAGGTATTAAGACCACATTTGTATCATAGAAGAAACTTAGTAGAATCCTCTTTTTTCTCTATTTAGCACACAGTTTATGGATATTGTAAATTAATCATCTTTTTTAAATATTTGACAGATATCATTTATAAATCCATCTGATCCTTGAGTTTTCCCCCCTTTGGGAGTTCATTTATGCCTTGTTCAATTTCTTTTGCTGACATTGGGTTATCTAAATTCTCTGTTTCCTCTTTTGTCAATCAGGGTATTTTATATCTGGGTACATATTCATACATTTCATTTATGTTGTCATGTTTCTTTTGCTGATGAAAGTGTTTAGAAATTTTAAAAACTTCCTGTAAGGACTGCTTTGTCTGTATCCCAAAAGTTTTCTGTATAGGCTTATTATTGTCATTTTATTTGAAGATATTATCTATTACATTTATTTTTAATAAAATTAGTATCAAATAATCTGAATCTTTCAAAAAGCCTTTTTATTACATTTTATTGTACTGTGGTGGGTAATATTTGTGCTTTTCTTCATTTGTTTATTAAGTTTTTGTGCTCCGCATGGTCAATTTTTGTAAAGGTGCCACAAACAGCTAATATATGTATGTATGTATGTACATACATACATATTTCTGGAGTTCCTTCCATATCTAAATCTTGATTTTATAATATGAAGTGTATATAATATATACAAATATATATACTCCTTTCTATTACCATTCAGTGATCACCAGAGACATCATATTTAATTTTTCCAAAGCTCTTTTTCTGTCCTTAACTTCTCTGAAAGTTACTTCAATTACTGCTAAAGATGTAAACTCATCCAAGTTATATTCTATGCAATTATTAGTCATGTGTTTCCATATATCCAATTTATGAAAGATATGATTATTGATAAATAGTGACTAAGCTTCTCTTTTTGAAGGTCTCCAATACTTGCCTCATAATGCAATCCAAGTAATTTCTAGACAGTTTCAATTGCTAGGATGTTCAAGACATTATTGGTAATACACTACAGAGTACTTATACTCACCATATGCCTTTCCATGGCCCCTTTGGTCAGCTGTAATTTTATTTCAGTTAAGATTATGATGTTCTGTTACTTTAAGCCAAATGGCATCACCAAGGGAACTATTTAAATAATACTTAAATGATGGTCTCTTTAAAGCAGTGAATCATTTAGATTCATTAAAAAGTTCTGTGCAATTTCCCAAATGAAATCCAACTGAAACATTTTAATTCTCATTTTAAGTCATTGTCCATCTGTAGTACTTTCCCCAAATATACATACACAGACATATATGCATATATACATACACATACACATATGTACACACATATATTTATGGGATAACTCAATGGAAAGGACACTGGTTGTGGTGTCAGAATACATGGAGTAAAATTCTGGTTCTTATTAGTAGTTTGACCAAGTTTTAAGCAATTAATCTACCTGAGCCTCAGTTTCTTCTTCTGCCCCACCTACAAAAAGATAGAAATAGAGGGGACTAGCTTATTTCTGAAGTTCCTTCCAGATCTAAATCTTGATCTTATGATACATCCAACTGCATGTCATAATCTGGAAAATATGCATTTTTCATCCACTTTATTTTTCCAGTGTAGGTTGCTATCCTAATTCCTTTCTAATGACAACAAACCTTAGGGATTCCAAAATTATTAGGAATCATAAAATGTTAGAGCTTTATGGCACCTTAGAAAATATCTAGGTCGATGTTTAATGTGATTGTACATATATAACCTCTATCAGATTGCTTTCTGTCTTGGTGGGGGTGGGGGGAGAGGAAAAGGAAGGAGGGAGAAAAATCTGGAACTAAAAATCTTTTATAAATAAAAAAAAAGAAAAGAAAATATCTAGGCCAGTTATCCCTTCCACATTGCGATGTTTCCCACCATGGGGTATTAAAAGAAATTCATTTCTGAGTTTCTAAACTTTTTCTGTATCATCTACTGGCCTTTGTGTATTGTCTATGTCTTCCACAAAACTCCCTCAAAATTCCTATTTAATGTCTTTTGCTGACCTGTACAAAGGCCAGTAGAAAATACAGAAAAAGTTTAGAAACTCAGAAATGCATAAAATATATGTATAGTATCATATAATATCAATATATTTTATCTTTTAATACCATAATAATTCATTTTTCTTCTTTGGTATTAAGGACCAGAAATTTTTATATGGATTTTTCAGATCACAGGGGCACTGCTAACTTATCCACAGTGATATGGAAGGTATAACTGTATAAAGAAAAGTTGTACAAGACACTCGCACTGCAGGCAAGTAGTTGAACAAAAATTCACTTCTAAATTTGAGCTACTCTGAGTTTAAGTTTTTAAGATTCCAAAATTCAAGGAAATTTTCCTTGAATCTCAACCTGAATCTAACATAAAAATTGATTCATTCTACAAGATAACACACAAATAAAATCTAAATCAAAACACATTAAAATACACATAGCAATTCCCTTAATATACCTGCCAAAAAGAAAAAAAGAAACTTTCCTCATACCACATATATGTATGCATGTCTGAGTTTATGTTTTTCAGTTGTATCTGACTCTTTATGACCCCATTTAGGGTTTTCTTGGCAAAGATACTAGAGAGTTTGCCATTTCCTTCTCCAGCTCATTTTACAAAAGAGGAAACTGAGGCAAACAGGGTTAAGTGACTTGTCCAGGGTCACACAGCTAATAAGTATGAATCTGGATTGGAAATCAGGTTTTCCTAACTCCAGGCTCACTACTTAATCCTTTGTACCACCTAGCTGCTTTATGTATTTGTGTATACACAAGTAAATGCATGTATATATATACATATTTGCTCATAGTGTTTGGGGAAGGTAGGTTTGTACTATTTATGTATGCAACAAAATATATATTATATCATATCATATATATATATATAATATGTATTCTGATAATAACTAGCATTTATATAGTGCTCATTATTTACCAGGAACTCTATGATGTGAAATGTTATCTCATTTGATTCTTACCACAACCCTGGGAGATAGGTATTATTATTATCTCCATTCTATACACATATGTGTATATGGGGATGTAGACGTAGATGGACATGTATATGTATATGTACCCATGTCCAAACCTAATATAAGTGTTATGGAGCAGCTAAGTGGCACAGTGAATAGAGCACTGGTCCTGAAATTGGTAGGACATGAGTTCAAATCTCACCTCAGACACTTACTAGCTGTGTGACCCTGGGCAAGTCACTTAACCCTAATTTTCTTAAATATCTGGAGCTATCTCCAGTCATCCTTTTTGGGGGGGGGGGGGCAGGCTATGAGGGTTAAGTAACTTGTCTAGGGTCACACAACTAGTGTCACGTGTCTGAGGCCAGATTTGAACTCAAGTCCTCCTGAATTGAGGGCCCATTCTTTATCCACTGTGCCACCTAACTGCCCCATCCAGTCATCCTAATATGTATCTTGACACTCGATCCAGATGGCTCTGGAGGAGAGAAAGGCTGGTGACTTTGCATAGCCCCTCTCACTTAAATCCAATTCATTGTAAGTCATGACATCATCCCAATTTCATGATCTTCTAGAATGAAGGAAAAACAACAACAACAATATTAGTTCTATAAAGTCACCATGGTGTAGTGGATAGAAAACTGTCCTTGAAGCTAGGAGGAACTGGTTTCAAGTCCTGCTTCTAGCATATGTTGATTAATTGACTCTGGGCAAGTCATTTAGTTTTCCACTGCTCTAGGTATAGGGAAGTGGTTCCCAATGGTTTTTGTCCCACAAATCCCTTTCAACAATGAAAATAACAAAAAAGATGGGAATCCTAAGGCAATTTAACATACTATTCATAATATTCTTCATCAAGTGTTTACAATAACTACAATGATAACGTTTGTCTCAAAAGTTCCAAATTAGATGTATGTTACATAACTCTAAAATAAAAAAATATTTCTACCTATTATTATGAAAACTAAATAAAAAATTATAAAACTCTGTAAGGTAATTATAATATTTATGGGACATTCTATAAGAATTTAAAAAATGTAATCCACCAAACTCCATGTCTTTATTATTATCTGCAAGACTTCATACTAAATTTCTTTATTTTACATATTTTGTTGATTATAAATGACATTTAATTAAGTAAATTACAACCTGGAAGATGTTTAACATAATATAATAATCATATAGAAATTTAATTTTGATGTCTGATTTTTTAAAAATTTGGTCAAAGGTTTGTAATATTTGGCTCAACAGCAGACAAACATAGTCTTAAATCTCATTTCACATCAAGATTACTTCGTTATTTTTAATTTAAAACAAGAATGAAGTGAAAATGCTCACACAAATATGGTGGGAAATGGTAGAAGAATATTACAAGCTCTCTTGCTGAAAGATGAAAATTCATTTTTTATTTTTAAATGTCTAACCAATCAACGAAAATGAATAGTCAGTTACAATATAAAGTATTTACTTTTCTACTAGCTAATGACAAGTGCTGTATTAAATGATGAATGTACTTAAAGTTCAATTACATGTATTGCTTTGCTTTTATTTTGAACAATGTTTATATATTAACTAATTTTTATAAGGAAAGAATCTCTTTGCACATGACATTCTTCTTTTCTATCAGTGGTATCTCAAAAACATTTACACAGAAACTTTACTGAATGACTGGCTAATGTTGCTAAATAGTTTATTTGAAAATCTGACCAATAGAAGAATCATGGCATAAATGAAACATGACTTTAAATTAAAAAAACAATCTAAATATTTCAATGAGAGGCACTTATAAGGTTTATTTCTACAAAATATTTGTGATGGTCATTGATGGTTTTGAAATAACTTGTACATGCCCAGTGATCACGATTTTCAAATAGCTTGACATTTGCACTTCAAGAACATGGATGCTCAAAGAATCTTGCTCATGTGATTACACAAGCAATTACATGGGATTACAGGGTCACGGAAGGGAATGTAGTACAGCACACAGAATGAAAATGAGAGAATGTGTATGTCTGAACATCCTTCAGGAATGGTTTGTGTTGGAAGGTCAAACTCTTGTGGTGGTTGGAGACAATTTGATCACAGGTTGAAAAATTGCAAGGGGGGCAGCTAGGTGGCATAGTGGATAAAACAGCGGCCCTGGATTCAGGAGGACCTGAGTTCAAATCCGGCCTCAGACACTTGACACTTACTAGCTGTGTGACCCTGGGCAACTCACTTCAGCCCAATTCTCTCACACACCAAAAAATAAACTGTTAAGAACATGTTGCCCTTGGGCATAAGTGGTTAGAGTTTGATATCATTGTTACATGAAGACCTGAATCATGCACATGACAGTGACAGTTTTGAATCACTGTAGTAACAAACCTAAAAAGCTTCAAACATTCATATGCTTGTTATCACAGAAGAAAAATATATTTCTAACATGATTGAACATGTGTTTATTGCTTAAGGCACCATTAAAGAACTTTTAGCCTGAGTACCCATATCTAAAGGAAAAATCTCTCCCCAGTATTTCTGAGGAATAATCATCCAGGTTCTTTTTAAAGGTCTCCAGTGATAGGAAGCTGTCTATCACTTGACATAAACTATTCCTTCTGGAGGAGAGGTTCTTAACCCTTTGTGTATCAAAGATTTCTTTGGCAATCTGGAAAAACCTATCAACCCCTTCTCAGAATAATGGTGTGTTGCCTATATTCATAAGGTAAATATATGCTAAATTTCAGTTCAAGCTTAGTGAAAAACACTGTATTATTTTTCTCCTCCAAGTGCATGGACACCTTAAAAATCTATTAACCAAACCATTGGGCCTCCATGAACCCTGGTTAAAACTTTCTAATAGGGGCAGCTAGGTGGTGCAGTGGATAGAGCACCGGCCCTGGAGTCAGGAGGACCTGAGTTCAAATCTGGCCTCAGACACTTAACACTTACTAGCTGTGTGACCCTGGGCAAGTCACTTAACCCCAATTGCCTCGGGGAAAAAAAACTTTCTAATAGAGAAGCAGTTTAAATTATTAGGAATTCCATTTTTGCATCAAACTAAAATCTGCCCTCCCTGTAGCTTCCACCCATTATGTGATAATGATGACAGGAGAAAGATAACTATCATTTTTGGAGTACTTTAAAGTAAGCAAAATAATTTATATACATGATCTCATTTGATCTGTCTACTAGCTCTATCTATTGGGACCAAACTGAACAAGTCCTACTGTTTCTTCACATAACAACCTTTTAAATAGTTCAGAACAATTATGTTCCTACCCAAGTCTTTTGTTTTCCAGGCTAAATCCTTTCAATTTATTCCTAACTGACATAATTTCACATAGCTTGCTTTCCCTAGATACACTCAAACTCATCATAATCATTCCCAAAATACAGCCGTGTATTTAATTTACAGTATTTTATTTGACTGGACACAGTAACTAGATGTGATTTGACAAGGGTGGGGTCTTGTGAGATCATCATTTAACAAAGTCCTGGACAATATGCCTTTTTTAATACAGCCTGGCATCATTCACATCACTAACACATCACCCTGTCTACTCACAGAATCTCAGAGTTGGGAAGGTACAATGACCTCCTCAATGACAATCTATTCTAATCTACTTGGAGCTAAACTTGTGATTGCATCAGTACAGGGAGCTCCCAGTGAGAAACTTCCCTTATCCATTATAGATTTACAATGAACCAAAAATCCCCTCCAAAGCATAATGAACAAGTGGTTATTGAGACCTCCAATGGAATGAAACCATAACCTCCCAAGGTCTACCATTCCATTTTTGGATAACTCTAGTTACAAGGAAGTTTTCTGTTATATAATGTCTGCATCTGCTTCTCTGCAACTTCCAATCACTGCTCTTAGAACCTCTAAGTTTACACTGAATAAATCTAATTACTTTTCATGGAATAGCCCTTCAGGTACTTATAATCAACTATCAGTGCCCTCCTAAGTCTTTTCTTCTCTAAATTATACATCCTTAGTTTCTTCAACTCATCCTCCTATGGGGTTATTTGAAGACCTTTTACCAGTGTGTTCACATTCCTCTGTATGCTTTCCAACTAATCAATGCCCTTCTTAAAATGTGGTGGTGCCCAGAAGTGAACACACTAGTCTAGATGAGCTCTTCCCAGGGTACAATGAGATTATCACCTCTCTAGTTCTGGCAGATCTTTTTCTGATAAACTACTATCCCATCTGGGGAAAAATCCCAGGTCATTTTCAGGCAAACTGTCTAGCCAAACTTTCCCTAACTTGTACTTGTAAAACTGATGTTTTTAACCCAAGTGTAAGAATTTGCATTAATCTCTATTATATATTGTTTAATTAGATTGCACCCAACATTCAAGGCTCTTGAGCTTTTTTTGAATCCTGACTCTGTCATACAACATATTACTTATTCCTCCTAGCTTTGTGTCATCTGGAAATTTATTTAAGCATGACTATCTATTCCATTTTCTACAAGACTGATAAAAATGATGAAAAGCACATTTCCCTGGGTGCACTCTACTAGAGACATCCCTCCAAGGTGACATCAAACCATTAATGTCTACTCTTTGATTTTGGCATTTCAACCAATTGGGAGATAATATATTTGGAGTAGTAAGGAAACTTAGAGGTTATTTAGTCTAACCCCATTTTTCTACACATGAGAAAAATGAGGCCTAGAGTATGTATTGGAAGCATATTACAGCATAGAATGCTGGACTTAGAGTGGAATCTAGCCTCTGACATCAAGTCCCACATATTGTGTGACCATGAGCAGGTCATTTAACCCTTTTGAGACTCAGTTCCCTTGTGTTCAAAATGTAGATACATTACCTAAGATATCTCCATCATCCAGTGATAGAGAAGGCCATATGAGATAACACATGTAAATCACCATGCTAAATGTCAGCTATTACTTTAAAGTGATGTATCCAAGGGTTTCAAACACTTTGCCTTCAGATGTCTCTGCTTAGATGCAACAGAATATGGATTGATTCTTTGCTGTTTGTACTAATTTTAGCCTGACCACACCAAGAAAACAAAGATTCTCCACTACCCACCACTGCACAATTCATATGTGGAATCATCTATTTTACCAAATGGAAAAATTTTGAATGCTGTAGATAAGTCCACTTACCTTGATAGTATACTTTCCAGGGACATAAAAATAGATAAAGTTGATGCATGTGTGAGATTTAAAATTGGATATTAGATCATAAATCTCCCCTCTTTAACCTTTCCCTTAATTTATCTCCCAGACTTGTAAATGGAAGAAGCTTCTGGTTTTCTAGTTAGAGCTTTATTATGTGGTAGTTACCAGGTGATATTGATTAGAGGGATAGGAAAGTAGAAATACAAAACAAATAGTCTTAAGTCTAAGTTTAGTCTATATTCCGTATAAAACTCACCAAAAGCCCAAGGCTACCTTTGGGGAGAGAGAGAGACCGAGTCAAGCGCGTGCTGCTAACCGAGAGCCAGGCCAAGTCGAACTCCAATCAGCGTCTGTCTGTGCAGCGCAGTCAGGAGACCAGCAGAGCAGGAAAGAGATCCCACTTCTGTTCTCTCCTTGCCTTTTAAGCTCGCACCCTGGAAGTCAAGTGCTCAGCAGGCAGACTGGTGTGCGTAGCTCATGCCGTTGGTCTCCTCCCCAAAAGGGTGGTCCTTAAAAAAACTGGCGTCTCTCCATTATCGCTAACCGATTGTTAAAACTTTTTACCACACATGCCTTGATAGAATTAGATCAGTATTTGAGAAGCTACAAAGGAAAGTATGAGAGAAAGGATATTAGACTGCCTACCAAATTGAAGGTCTACAGAGCTGTTATGCTACTCTCATTGTTGTATGCCTGTGAAAACTGGACAGTGTACCAGAGCCACACCAAGAAACTGAAGCTCTTCCACTTGAATTGTCTTAGGAAGATTTTGAAGATCACCTGGCAAGATAAGGTTCCAAACACTGGGATTCTTTCTCAAACTGAACTGCCAAGCATTTAAACTCTTCTGAAGAGAAAGAAGCCAATAATTCCAATGAGCTGATCACATTGATCAAATACCAAAATATGCATTTGCCTAAAAGACTATTTTACATAGAACTCCAACAAGGCAAGCACTCACATAGAGGTCAGAAGAAGCAATACAAGGACATTCTCAAGGTCTATCTGAAGAACTTCGGAATTGCTTGTGAAATATGGGAGACATTGGCAAAGGACAGCCCAGCATGACATGCCTGCATCACAGAGGGCTCTGTGCTCTATGAGCAAAACAGAATTGCAATATCTCAAAAGAAATGTGAGATGCACAAATTTAGAGACATTTCCACTCCAAATGTTCATAAGGGCCATTTGTGCCCCATTTGTGGTAGAGCATTCTGAGTTCATATTGGTTTGATCAACCACAATCAGGCACACTGTACTTTAACTCTGATGTAATGATATAATTTTGATTGTCTTCAAGCATAAGGACAATAACTGATCAATTTCTCCAGTAGTCCCCCAGCCACTTTTTCAAGTATCATGGGAAATATTCTGTAAAAACCTTAATCACTTAATCATAGGCTCTGCGTATTTAATAAACACAAAAAGATGTTGACCTTTTTGTAAACCCAAAAGGATCCATTTATGATTAGACTGTATCCCTAAATTTCCTGTTTTGTAAGTTTGGATTCTCACTTTGTGGCGTATTTTCTTAAATTAGGGTATGACAAGGCAGGATTTACACCAGAAATGCAGGGCTGGTTCAATATTAGGAAAACTATTAGCATAATTGATCATATCAATAACAAAAATAACAGAAATCACACAATTATCTCAATAGATGTAGAAAAAGCTTTTGACAAAGTACAGCACCCATTCCTATTAAAAACACTAGAAAAAAAAAACACTAGAGAGTGGGGCAGCTAGGTGGCACAGTGGATAGAGCACCAGTCCTGGAGTCAGGAGTACCTGGGTTCAAATCTGGCCTCAGACACTTAACACTTACTAGCTGTGTGACCCTGGGCAAGTCATTTAACCCCAATTGCCTCACTAAAAAAAAAAACAAAAAACAAAAAAACACTAGAGAGCATAGGAATAAATGGAGCTTTCCTTAAGATGATAAAGAGTATCTATCTAAAACCGTCAGGAAACATTATCTGTAATGAAGATAAGCTAGAAGCCTTCCCAGTAAGATCAGGGTTGAAGCAAGGATGCCAATTATCATTGCTATTATTCAATATTGTACTAGAAATGCTAGCCATAGCAGTTAGAGAAGATAAGGAATTAGAATAGGCAATGAGGAAATAAAATTATCACAGATATTTGCAGATTTTATGATGGTACACTTATAGAATCCTAGAGAATCAACTAAAAAACTAATTGAAATAATTAACTTTAGCAAAGTTGCAGGATATAAAATAAACCCACATAAATCATCAGCATTTCTATATATAAAACCAACAAAGCCCAACAGGAAAAGATAGAAGGAGAAATTCCACTTAAAATAGCTGTAGACAATATAAAATACTTGGGAGTCTACCTTCCAAGACAAACCCAGGAACTATATGAACACAATTACAAAACATTTTTCACACAAATAAAGTCATATCTAAACAATTGGAAAAATATCAATTGCTAATGGATAGGCCAAACCAATATAATAAAAATGACAAGCTATCTATAGTCATATAAAAATACTTCTAAATCACTATTGATTAGAGAAATGCAAATTAAAACAATTATGAGGTACCATCTCATACCTATCAGATTGGCTAATATGACAGAAAGGGGAAATTATAAATGTTGGAGGGGATGTGAGAAAATTGGGACATTAATGCACTATTGGTTGAGTTGTGAACTGATTCAACCATTCTGGAGAGCAATTTGGAACTGTGCCCAAAGGGCTATAGAACTGTGTATACCCTTTGATATAGCAATACCACTACTAGGTCTATTTCCCAAAAAGATCCAAAAGAAAAAAAAAGGAAAAGGAAAAAGGACCTACTTGTACAACAATATTTATAGCAACTCTTTTTGTGGTGACAAAGAATTGGAAATTAGGGGGATGTCCATCAACTGGGGAATGGCTGAGCAATTTGTGATATTTGAAAGTAATGGAATACCATTGTGCTATAAGAAATGGTGAGCAGGGGGCAGCTAGGTGGTGCAGTGGATAAAGCACCCACCCTGGATTCAGGAGGACCTGAGTTCAAAATCCAGCCTCAGACACTTGACACATACTAGCTGTGTGACCCTGGGCAAGTCACTTAACCCCAGTTGCCTCATCAAAAAACAAACAAAACAACAACAACAACAAAAAAAAACAAGAAACGGTGAGCAGGATGATTTTAGAAAAACCTGGAAAGACTTACATGAACTGATGCAGAATGAAGTGAGAAAAACCAGGAGAATGCTAGTAATTGCAGCATTGTACAAGGATCAACTACGAATGAGTTAGCTATTCCCAGCAATAAAATTATCTAACACAAATCCAAGAGTTTCATGATGTTATGGGCCCATAGTACCCCAGAAGTTCTCTGGGGCACATCAAAGAACCTTCTTCTTGAAAAACTAAACTAGAGGACAGATATGTCTAGAGAGATAAGCGGAACCAGTTCAGACTGAGCTAGTTTGGGGGCCCCCACCCTTTATTCTAGTCTCCCTCAACCCTGGGGTGATAAGATTAGGTGTGGCTGCTTCCTTTGTGTCCTGAAGAGATGGCTTGGGAGATCTGCAGCCACCCCTCACCCAACTCCTCCAGCCACCACCAGTGGGGGATGGTCCTCCCTCACTAAAGGAACTTTCCACAGGCAGATGTGGTCACCCCCATCAGTCCTCTATAAAAGGACCTGCCAGTCTCCTGCTCGAAGAGATTGGTATCTCAGAGCCACCTCTCTGCCATGCCTCTCTCCCCATGAGAAGTCCAAAGATTTCTTTCATGGTTTCCCTTCCCCTCCCTTCCCTTGCCCCTAAATAAACTACCATCTTATTCTAACTGCTTTTGTGTGCAAGAGGGTATAATTCTTTAAAGAGGAATTCCTAAGGACCCCAACCCCTACCCCAAACCTCATACCCCATTTTCCCCATGACAATGAGGAAAATTCCTGTTCACATTCAGAGAAAACACTGATGAAGTCTGAATGCAAATCAAAACATAGTATTTTCACTTTATTTTTTTCATGGGTTTTTTCCCTTTTGGTCTGTTTCTTCTTTCACAACATGACTAATGTGGAAATATGTTTTACATGTTTGCACACATATAACCTATGTTAAATTTTTTACATCTTAGGGAGGAGGGAAGATAAAAAAGAGAGGGAGAAAATTTGGAACCCAAAATTTTTAAATGAATGTTAAAATTTGTTTTTAGAAAAAAACAAAATACTATAAAAATAAAGTGGGGTGCATTTACCTCATCTTAAAATCAGACAATTACATTATCAGACTGTTCCTTTCTACAACCCTACTTAATTGTTCTAGCCTCTCTCCAACTTGTCCATAAAAATAACATGATATATTTTGTCAAATAGCATTACCTAAATGTACCAGTCTAATATTCTGTCACACAAAAAAAAGGAAAAGAAAAGGTTAGTTTGCCATGACCTTTTCTTGATGAAATTCTTGTAGTTTTCATTTCTGACATGGGGGGAAGTGGGGTATGGGTTTGGTTAGGGGTTGGGGTTCTTAGGAATTCCTCTTTAAAGAATTACACCCTCTTGCACACAAAAGTAGTTAGAATGAGGTGGTAGTTTATTTAGGAGCAAGGGAAGGGAAGGGTGGGGGGAGGGAAACCATGACAGAAATCCTTGGACTTCTCATGGGGAGATTGGCACAAAGCACATGGCTCAGAGGTACCAAATCTCCTCGCACAGGAGACTGGAAGGTACTTTTATAGAGGACTGATGGGGGTGGACAATCTGCCCGTGAAAAGTTCCTTTAGTGAGGGAGGACCATCCCCCACTGGTGGTAGCTGGGGGAATTGGGTGAGGAGTGGAGGACCATGCCCCACTGGTAGTGACTGACTAGAGGAATTGGGTGAGGGGTGGCTACGGATCCCTCTTCAGAACACAAAGGCTGCAGCCACACCCAAATTTATCTCCCCAGGGTAAGGGAGACCAGAATGAAAGGTAGGAATCCCAAGCTAGCTCAGTCCGATTTGGTTCAGTTTATCTCTCTAGGTGTTATCTGTCCTCTGGTTTAGTTTCTCAAGGAGAAGGTTCCTTGATGTGCCCCAGAGAACTTCTGGGGTGCTCTGCACCCCATGACAATTTCCCTTTCTAGATATTCATGAAGCATCATTTTAATAATACATTCTAGAAGTCCATCCTACTGGCCTATAGATTACAGACTTCACTCACTTCACCTTTTTGAAATCTGGGGAAATATATGCCCTTTTCTAAATCTCTAATATCTTTCCAATTCTTCATAATATTCCAAAGATCACAAATAATAACCAACAGAGTCTCAGAAAGGCACTTGAATTTCGAAATTTTGGGACATCTGTCTATTGATAATTTCTTGATATCACAGTGCTTTTTGTGAGAAATGGGTAGTTGTCTCCTCTCAATGTGGATATAACAAGTCAGTCATACTCCCATGACCTGTTTGTAGGACAAAGGTCTCAGATCCCCTCCTCCCTCTCAGGTTAGCAAGGTCACATGGTTTAAGGAGCCCTGGTCTCAATTAGGTCCTCTCCAGAGTTCTGTCCATATAAGGAAGTATAAGGTCCACTCCTGAGTTATGCCCATACAAGGAAGAGGGGTGGGAATACTGCATTCCGATTAGCTAATTTTTGCATGTAGATTGTAACCCCGACCAGTGATGAAAAAGGGGAAGGTCCATTCGAGTTAGGGACTAGGGTATAAAACAGGGCCTGCGAGCCCACTTTTTGGGGCACCCACTAGCTGCACACTAGGGTGCCTCCTTCTCATGAGAAGAAAATAAAGCCTTTGTCACCTTGCTGCTGAGTTCCTGAGAATTATTGAGAAGAGGTTGGATTTTTCCCTCACATTTTAAATTTAAGCAAATTATTCACATGGTGTTATGTGATGAATTCTATCTGATGTAGAATTCTAACAGAGGAAGCATTCAGTTCATTGGGACTTTGAGCTTTGTTGTGAGTAGTTTTGAACCCCAAAGAAGAGAGATTACTGAGACTGCAGATTAGAATTGTTGTTACATTCAAAACCTCTCATGGGAGTGTCACAGAGGGAAGTCAAAAACTTTGCCTAGAGGAGAGGAGATGATCTTTCTCAAACAGAAGAAAGGCAAAAGCTTTAATATATGGTAGATAGGGTGACCCCCTGACAATGGAAAGTTCCCTTTGGGGGGGGGTGGAGATTTCTGAGAGGCAGGGGGAATGATAGTTCTGACCTCTGGATTATATCTGTCCTGAAGCTCAGGGA
Organism: Dromiciops gliroides; assembly: GCF_019393635.1. Taxonomy (NCBI): domain Eukaryota; kingdom Metazoa; phylum Chordata; class Mammalia; order Microbiotheria; family Microbiotheriidae; genus Dromiciops; species Dromiciops gliroides. The sequence continues at coordinate 305,091,157 of NC_057862.1, read as the reverse complement.
GTAGCCACGTCCAAATGACATTCCTGCTATAAAATTCAATCTCCCCTACTTCTTAGCTGTGTCTATCCTGATAGCTAGCTGTCCAGTTTAAACTTTAATAGTCCCAACCCCCATGTCAGGAGCATGTAATGTAGGATTATGAGTAGTATGAACTCATAAAACAGTGAGAAGTTGGGAGGTCATGGGGTACAAGTTTGCAAAAAGCTTGATGTGACTACCACTTAAGCAAGTCCATTTAATAGCCCTTAAAGACAAAACTAAAAATTAGATGAAAAATGGAACAGACATGTCAGCATTTCCATATTTTTTTTCATCAATGACAGTGAAACAACACCTCAAATCCCAAAGTACTTAATGAAGAATTAGAAAGAGAATTGTAAGCACATGAGACAAAGACCCTTTCAGGTCTTAACTAGTAGCATCTGCATTCAAAAGGGCTTGGAATGTCCTTTAGCTGTTAGACAATGACCTTGACCTCATTTCTTATGCTCTTCCCTATCTCTGTACTCACTTAGATACAGGAGAGAATGGAAGGGTTTGAAAACTGGGAAATTCTCAACTCCAGAGCTAAAATGATCAAACTCTGGAGTTTGGGGGCAAATAACTATTACTTGGTTTATATTCTAGCCTTCAGAGATAAAAATTTGGAAGATTTATGGAATGCTGACAATAAATTAAGGTGGTTCTTTCAGAGGCCCCCAAGCCCTGATCCAAAAAGAGGAATCCAAAGAAAAGACTAAGTTTAAAGTCATACCAAAGTTGATAGGACTCTGTTCTTTGTTCTAAAGCATTGCACATAAGGCTAAGAATCTCTTAAGAAATAGTCAAAATACCAAGACAGTAGCTAGGTGGTACAGTATATAAAGTGCTGGGCCTGGAGTCAGGAAGGCCTGCATTTAAATACAGCTTTAGACACTTACTAGCTGTGTGACCCTGGGCAAGTCACTTAACCCTCATTGCCCCCCAAAACAACAACAACAACAAAATGGAATAACAACAGCACCTACCTCTCAGGGTTGTTGTGAGGCTCAAATGGGATCATGTTTGTACAGTGCTTAGCATAGAGGACATAGTAGGCACTATACTACCAATTTCCTTCCCTCCATCTTTCTTTCCAAAATTCTGAGAAAATAGCACCAGGAGATTTTTTGCTAGTCCTGGAATAAGGGTTTTTTCTAAAAAAAAAAAAAACCTGAAAAAGATGATGTATAATATGTATTAATATTATGTAATATTTATATGTATTGACATTATATAATAATATGTATTAATACTATGTAAATATATTAATATGAAAAGGCAAAGCAACATCTATTCTTCTCTTAAAATGATAGCCAAGGACTTTAGCTAAGGCAAAATTTGAGACTACCTGCTAAGCACATATCCAGTAGAGCAGCATCTTGGTAAATATTCCACTAGAATATTATCTATTAGAAACCATGAGTTGAGAAGAGCAGGGTCTAGCAAAGCAGCATCCAGATGAGATCAGTGAGAATAGTGAGATATCATTCCAAGACACAAGCAGCCTTATTGCATCAGAAGTATGTTATTCCTTTAGAAATGAGTCTTAGCCCATATGTACACTCCTCCCTGAATGCGCCCTGGCTGTATGTATTCTCTGTGCATGCACCCCAGCTACATGTCTTCCCTATGTATACATTTTTCCACATATATTCCTTATATGTGTCTTCTTTTCACATTAATGTAATACTTAGTTTATATGGAAATGTTTTGTTGTTACTTTTCTACATTTCATCAATTACTTTGTTTTGATCTAGTTTCATCTTACACATTGGTGGGGGCTCATATATACTTCTATATGTAAATATTGTTTTTCCTATTAAAATTAAGGAAATAACTGTGTCACTCTTGTCTTTATACCCCCAGTGCTAATCTCTCCTTTCATTTAGCTGTAATCTCTTTGTATTTTCTGCTTTCATTTATACTGAAGATATTCATATTGATACGTGTACACAAATGAGATCATAGAAACAGTGAAATATTGACATATCCACAGTATGCTTGGTCCTGTGCTGGACTTTGGGGATACAGAGACAAGCAACTCCAAGTGTACCAATGATCAAACTGCTCGATGATTTTTTTTCCATTCTTGGCACATGAAAAGAATTATTAACAGTATCAATTCATAAAAAAGCAAGAAAGACAAATTGTGTATGATATCCAGTTACCCAAGAATGTCCCAAGAGCTGAAGCATTTAGAGAATTAGAATGCTGTGACAAGTTCTATGTATAAAGAAGGCTGATCTGGTAAAAGTATGAAGGATGGATTTGAGGGAGATAGAAAAGAGGCAGAAAGACATCTCAAGTGGCTATAACTACCTCTTCAGGTAGATAATAATGAAGGTATGCATTAGAATGGTGAAAGGGAGAACAGAGAGGATGGGGACAGATATGCAAGATAACATAAATGTAGAATCAATAAAACTTGGTGACTGAATGGATATTTAAAGGTGAAGAAGAGGGGAGGAAACCATGAAAATTCCATGGCTTTGAACATCAGAAACTGGGAATATATTGGTCCTCCTAACAGAAATAACGAAGTCTGAAGGAGAAGCAGGTTTAGTGGGAAAGATGATAAACCTTTTTCTGAATGTATTGAGTTGGAGGAGCTGTTCCTGGCAAAGACACTCTGTAGGCAGATGGAGATTGGGGTCTGGAATGAACAAGACATAGACATTTATATTTGTTGCTGTTCAGTCATTCGGTCATGTCTGACTCTTCATGACTCTGTGGACAATAACATACTAATATTGTCCATGGGGTTTTGTTGGTAAAGATAATGGAGTGGTTTGCCATTTCCTTCCGTGGATTAAGACAAAACAAAGGTTAAGTGACTTGCCCAGGGTCATACAGCTAGTAAGTGTCCGAGGCTGGATTTTAACTCAGAACTTCCTGACTTCTATCCACTGAGCCACCTAGCTGCCCAGAATTAAATTTGGGAGAGCAAAAAATAAGATGACCACAGGCAGCAGTGTGGAAAGACTAGAGTTGAGAGCCAAGGATAGAACAAATTTATTCCTGTGCTATTACCCAACTGAAGAGCCAGAAAAACATATGATGGGTGTTGCCACATATTTATTTTTTAAAACCAAAATAAAAAAAAAAATAAGCCCAACTCAATTGAAGCCAATTTCCCCAAATTAATTTTTAGAATGAAAAACTCTTATTTCCCATGCTCTCCAACTTTAAAATGAATTCACTCTCTTTGGGAATTGGAGTGTCTGCCAACCTGCTGACAACTTATGGAGCATGCTAAGCTGTTGGAACAATTTGACCCTGGAGTTTGCAAAATACATCATCCACACAAATCAGGGGTCACAATGACCACCTTCTAAGCCACTGGTGCCCCTCAACACATTCCCCAAGGACACATCCATCTAAATTAAAGTTTCCAGTAAGTTTTGGCATTTGCCAGGGGAAATGACGTAGTATGGTACATTTGAACTAACCCTGGCCTGGGAAGAAGGAGACCTGACCTGGGTTCTAGTCACAACTTTGACATTACCTAGCGGTGGCCTCGGGATGGCCATGGGTGAGTTGACCTTTCTGGGTCTCTCTTTATTTAAAAAATGTTTGATTAGCATAGAAGATCTTGCAGTTCCTAATAAATTTTATTCCTTACATATTACAACCTAAGACTCCTTCAAATTCTAATATTTTAGGTCCAAAGGTACCTTTTAGCTCTACTGTTCTCTGCTCTAACATCCTACTTGCTAACTGTTCTAGTGCCTTGTCCACTTCTAACATTCTATGATGATGTGATCATACAATTACTTTATAATGGCAAGGTGCTTATCTTATGTCTAGTTCAATTTTTATTCTTCCTTCTTTGGAATTCAACTCCAGTTGGTGATCCTATCAGCCGACATTTTAAAATATTATTTCATTCCCTCACTAATCATTGCCAACCTTCCTGAAGTTTCAGACAGTGTCCCTTTAATTTCTTAAAACTAATCAGCAACATCCATGCTGGGGGGGGGGGAAGTTATTGGTTTTGAGTTTAAAAAAAATTTTTTTTGACTCATTCTGAGTGTGATATGTTTCTGGAGAATGTTTTTCATAGCAAGGAAAAACTTAATTTTTTTTTCCACATTGGGATGTGTCAAACACAATTTATGCCCATACATAATTCATCCCTTAAAATAAATACTGAAACCCAAGAGAGGAGAGGCTGCCGCAGAATTTCTAACAGGGGAAATTGTCTCCTTTCCCCATCCCACCATCAAGTAAATGAAAGCCAAGGAGTGAACTCCAGCTCCAGGCCCAGGCCCAGGCCCAGTCTGAGTAATGTAGCAGACTTTTTTTTTTTTTTTACGGGCCTCTTTTGTGTCTGTTGAACTGTTGCTCTGTCTTGAGTAAAATCTCTTGCAATAGAAAGTCGAAAGCCTCAATTAAAACCACCTGCTGGCCTTTGTCAGCTGAGCTTAATGCTGTCAAATAACTTTGAGCTCTTTAAGCCAATACAAGTCATTAAGCAAGAGGTGAATTAGAGATTCCACCGATAGGAGCCATCCATAATCAATTGATATCTTCCTCTGCTAGGGGCAGGTATCTGAGGACACCTCCCCCACATGCAGCCCCCAACCTTACCCCCCCAACTCCTGAAGTTGGGGGGGAAAGGGGGGGGGGAGACCTCTACCCCTGGATCTCATTAGGCCTGAAGAATACCAGGTCTGGGGTAGCACTGAAAGGCGGTCAGTAGGCCTATCCATTAATAACTCTCTGGTGCGCTGCGCATTGTAATTGTCAGACTGCAATTTACAGTAATCCTCCAATGCAAAAGCTTAAATAGCTGCAGCTGATTCGAAATTCATACACCCAGTTGAAAGAGAGAAGAACAAGATGCGTGGGTCAAAAGGCCAAACTGTGCAAGTGTGTGTGCTGAGTGACAGACATTTTAGTACTAGCCTGGGACCATATTTTAAAAGGTCACTGAAAACTTTTGGCTTGGGCCCTCTGACAAACAATGAACTTTCCATATATTTATTTGCCATCTCTTTGTTTTTACAGCAAGCAGAATAAATGAGTTAAATGACGTTGTGCGGGCCTGCACATTGTCAGCACAGGTTATAAGTCATTATTAAATGCCATCAAATCAGACCAAGCCCGGTTGAGGCAATGAGACTAAAAGTTATTTGCATTCCTTCTGTCATAAAAAATCATATCCCCTTACCCAAGACTTTCGTTTCTTTATTAAATGCAGCCACAAGAGTATTTCAGGTCTGGCAATATAAGCTCAGGAAACCCTCTTCTGTATAACTCAGTGTAACAGCTTAGAACCGATTCCACTAAAAAGTCCCAGTTGAGTGTATCTGGGCACTCAATCAAGACATACATATTACTTTTAAATAAGATTAGCTTTTATATTTTGCTGCTTAAGTTAAAACTTTCATGTCGTTCTCTCATTTTATGTAAACTCCCGCATAATTCTGTTTTAGTGAACACTTCAAACAAATTAAAAACCTCAAGCTGGACACATCTTGAACAAAAACTTTCCTAATGGCCCCGCAATCTGTTTGCTGACATGAAAACACTTTCAAATAAGATGGATTTTCCCGTCATCACCCTGGCTTTGTAATTATAGCAGAGGGCCATTAGGCCTTTGGTTACAATGGCAAAAGCAGTGTATCTGGGTTGCAAAGAATATTTGACAAATAACTTACAAGTGACCTGGACCATCTGTTTAAAAAATTGTCTGTTCCTATCAACTGCCAATTGAATTTAGTATTAATTATTTTATGGAAACCAATCAACCAGGAGACATTCAAGGGGTTAGAGAGAGGAAGGGGTAGGTAGAGGGGAAGAAAAAAAAACCCTGGAATCATAAAATAGTGCTAGGAGGGCCACAGAATTACAATATGGAATATCAGAGCCAGAGAGGCTGAGGAACAGAACCAGATAATGTCAGGGCCTTGCATTCACAGAACCTAGACTATCAGAGCTAGAATGGGGACTTCAAATCATAGAACCATTGTTAGAGCTGGAAGGAGTCTTAGAATTCACAGACAAAGAATGTCAAACTTCTAAGTGGTCATCTATTCACAGAAATATATAGTGTTAGACATGGAAGGATGGGGGCCTTAGAGATCTTCTAGGTCAAGAGTCTCATTTTACAGGGGAGAAAACTATGGTTTCAGAATCTGAAAAATATCTTTGGTTAGTAGTAAAGTTTGGGGAAACTGGAGAAACTTAAAAAAAAATTAACAGCAAGCAATTTTATTCCCATTCAGAACTGTAATCAAATGAAAGACGCATTCAAGTTTTTGACATACCGGCTTGGTTTCTTCATCTCAACAAACCTGTGTTAGAGACAGTTCTGATATCATAGAAGCAGAAATCATTAGGGCTGGCAGGGGCCTTAAAGATTATCTAATTTAACTCCCTCATTTTACATAGACCCAGAGAGGTTAAGTAATTATATATATGTGTGTATGCATGCGTATATATGTATGTATGTGTGTGCATGTATATATGTGTGTGTGTTTCTATGTGTATGTATATGTGTATATATGTATTTGTATGTATATATATGCATGTATGTATGTAGATATATAGAGATATTTAGATATACAGATAGATAGATATCTCCAGGGTCACAGAGCAAGTCAATAAAAAAGTCAGGATTAAAAACAGAAATATGGTCTTACAATTTAACATACACACTCTAGCATTCCGATCAAGACTATGAGCTAAAGTTCATTTAACTAAATGAATCATAGAGTGTCAGAGCTAGAAAAGACCTTAGAAACATGGAATACAAAAGATTAAAGTTGGAATGTACCTTAGAGAAAATCTAGTTCATCTCCTTTCTTTAATTCATAGATGAGGAAACTAAGGACCAGAGAGGGGGAACTGAATTATCCAAGGTCATATGATGGGTTAGAGGCAGAGCTGAGTACCAGAGTTCTTTCTACTATGCCACATTGCTTAGTTAAAAAAAATAATTGTACTTATTTCCAAGGCTGTACTAAGGTACATGAATTAGTTCTTATATTTTCTCCAAATCTATTTTTCTATCCAAAAATGATAATAGGTAGCATTTATATGGAGCAAGTAGGTGGCTCAGTGGATAGAGTGCTGGGCATTAAAGTTGGGAAGACTCATCTTCCTGAGTTCAAATCAGGCCTCAGACACTTACTAGCTTTGTAACCCTGGGCAGGTCACTTAACTCTGCCTGAGTTTCCTCAACCGTAAAATGAGCTAGAGAAGAAAATGACAAATCATTCCAGTGTCTTTGCCAAGAAAACCCCAAATGGGGTCATGAAGAGTTGGACACCACTGAAAAATGACTGAATGGCAACAAGCATTTATATAGCACTTTGCTATTTAAGCACTTTATAATTTTATCCTTACAACAACCCTAGGAGGTAGCTACTATTATTATCTCTATTTTACAGATGAGGAAACTGAGTCAGAAGTCAAATGACTTGCTCAGGGTCACACAGCTAGGATGTGTCTGAGGGTGGATTTGAACTCAGCTCTTCCTAACTCCAGGTTCAACACTCTATCCAGTGTACCACCTAGCTGTCATAGCCATTAACATGAGTGTGACCCAAGACCTAGATTCTAATTGCATTCATGTGACTTTGGATAAGATACCACTCTCTATGGGCCTAAATTTTCTCATCTATAAAATAACTACATTAGAACAGATTATCTCTAAGGCCCCTTCCAGCTTGAACATTCTCTGAGCCTATACCCAGTTTATCATGTGGGAGGGGAAATTGGATAAAATGAAGCATTTTTTCACTGGAAAAGTCAAATGCAGCAGCATACTTGACACCCATATGAAATCTTCTTGTTAAGTCCAGCAAAATTAGTACCTTATGAGAAAAACTGGACTTTCCAAAGCACCTGACAAAATATTTCATAAATGCTACAAATAGCAAATGCCTCCAGTAGATTCATTGGATTTACAACCATCAAACTATATTAAATTTACAATATCAAGATTTATCACCTATTAAATGGAGTCTTGTTTTAGTAATATCTTGCATTTGATCCCAAAGGATCTCAAATGCTTTATACCCGTCACTGTGGCGCTACCCCATCATTCTGAACATAGGAGTGAAAGAATCCATTACACTGCAATATTTTGGACGTATTTTCCTATCAGTGAAGGGGGCTACCTCAGGAATGAATGGCAACAGCTGCTCAAGAACAGTGGAGAAACATCCAAATCCAGTTTAGGAAAGAAATGCAGAACTTTAGAGAGGGATAAAATGTTGAAATGTGGCTGTGCTACAGGGAGGAAGAGGGGACATTGGTTCACAACAGGCTCTGTCTCTTACCTGTGTGACCTTGGACAAGTGGTATCATTTCTCTGGGCCATGGTTCTTTGGAAAATGAGAGGCTTGGCCTAGATGACCTTGAAGGCCCCTTAGAGCTCCGGATCTGTGCTCCTTAACCTTATGACCAAGTAGAATGTTTACAAGTTGATGTAAACCTTAGAACAGGTGGTACTAAAACTCAAATAGAAGAGGGGTGGCACTAAACCTTACACAAAGATCCCTGCAGGCCGTATAGAGTCAGAAAACCATATATTAACATTATATTCTATTGAATTTTCATTTATTTTGTCAAAAATTTCCCCAATTACATTTTAATCAGGTTTGCAACACGTGTTTGATACCTCTGACTTAAAATACAGACTAAGACACTGGATTTCAGAACTGAAAGGGACCTTGATATATAGATTCTTCCATCCTGGACTGTTGGAGTTGTAAAGAGCCCCATTTTTCGACAGATGTGCAAAGAGATGTCATTTACCCAAGGTCATAAGACTGGCAGAACCCAGATCTGACTCAATCACTGCTCTTTTCTCTGAACCAAATTCTTACAAACCTTAAAATACTATAGAAATGCCAGCTGTTTGTTGATGTTGTTCTTAGGGACAGGAGCTAAAGCTATCATTTCACTGGTATTCCTGGATGAGGTAACTCCTTTACACAATACAGGATGGTACTTTCTCTGAAACTGATATCCAGTCTTAGAGAGTTGCCTAGATGTCAAATTCTAATGCAAATGGATGCTTGTAGGTGGCATATTTTCTTAGAAAATAAAAAAATAACATCATCTATGTTGTACTGTATATTTATTTAATTTCACATTTCCCAATTACATATTTTTGGGTTTTAGGGCGGGGGGGGGGTCAGGGCAGTGAGGGTTAAGTGACTTGCCCAGGATCACACAGCTAGTAAGTGTCAAGTGTCTGAGGCTGGATTTGAACTCAGGTCCTCCTGAATCCAGGGCTGGTGCTTTATCCACTGTGCCACCTAGCTGCCCTAAAATTTTCCAATTACATATTAATCTGCTTCTGGCAGCCTTGAAGTGCTCCTGCTCCTTCCTGCAGCTTAGAGGCTAAGGGTGGTGAGTCTGACACCTTTGGCCTGGAACACTAAATGGTTAAGAGATTTGCTTAGGGTCAATAGCCAGTATTGTCAAAGGAGGGGCTAATTGTTGCTGTTAGATTAACAACATAATTTTGCAAATCACAAAGAGGAACATTGAACTAGGGGTTCAGGAGACCTGGGTTCCAGTTCCATCTTTTGTCACTAATTAGCTGTTTGACATCACCTAAATTAACTGGAGTTTCCTCATTTGCAAAACAAAGGGATTCGAACAGGCAGGTGCTGAGGTCCTTAACAACCTTAAAATTCCAGGTGTAACATTCAAAGTATTGAGATCCTTTACAACTCTTAACAGTTCTATGCTCCCTTCTAGCTCTAACATTCTAGGATTCTATGACTTAAGTGAGACACTGGGAAGAAGCACTGTGAAAGCACAGCCACTTCTTATGCTACAGCAAGCTCAGGCCATTGGGGTTACCTACCCTTTGTCAAAGCAATGGCCTTGGGGCAGCTAGGTGGTACAGTGCATAGAGCACCGGCCCTGGATTCAGGAGGACCTGAGTTCAAATCCAGCCTCAGACACTTGACACTAGCTTCGTGACCCTGAGAAAGTCACTTAACCCCAATTGCCTCACCAAAAAAAAAAAAAAAAGTACAAAGCAATGGCCTTTGGCAAGCCCAGCTCTAGAAATGTTAGCTTGTGATTTTATATGTATATAACGACAAATTCCAATCTTGGCTTCTTGGGAGAACTGATTCAGCCTGTTATTCCAAAATCGGCAAAAGTAAAATCTAATCACCAAATGAGACGCAGTTCAGACTCTAAGCTCTTAGAAAACTCTTAAATTCAAGCACATTTTTCCATAAAAGTAACTAATGCTTGCCTATTGATCCGTTTTAGAGAAAAATGGGCAGAAAACCAGGAATAAAAGGGACTGAAAAGGCTAGGTGACACAGCAGATACCATTTTGGACCTATAGTCAGGAAGATCTGAGTTAAAATACAGCATCAGACTCTTATTAGCTGGGTGACTTTGAGTAAGTTGTATAAACTCTGTTTGCCTCAGTTTCCTCATCCATAAAATGGGGGTAAGAAGAGCACCTACCTCCCCCAGGTTGGGATGAGGATAAATTTGATATTCGTAAAGCTCTTTGCAAACAAATGCTATTATTGTTATTATTAGGTTGATCCCAGTCACTTGGAAGTCTGTGCTAGCCCTGTGGTCTCATTCAGCTTTATTGTTTTTTAAGTAATAAACATTTTATTTATAGTTTTGGGTTCCAATTTTTATTCCTCCTTCCCTCCCTCCCCTGCCCACACAGGCTATAAGCAATCAGATATGGGTTATACATGTACAATTATGTAAAACATTACCATATTAGTAATTTCGTATAAGAAAACTTGAATAAAAGAAAAAATGAAAGTGAAAAATAACATGCTTCAGTCTGTGTTCCATCAATATCAGTTCTTTCTTTGGAGGTGGATAGTATATTCCATCGATAGAACTTTGGGATTGTCTTGGATCATTGTATTGTTGAGAATAGTTATGTCTTTCCCAGTTCTTCATCAACCAATATTGCTGTCTCTGTAAACAATGAATGTTCTCTTGGATCTGCTCTCTTCACTATACATCAGTTCATACAAGTCTTTCCAGGCCTTTCTGAAATCATCTTGTTTGTCATTTCTTATAGCACAAGCATTAAGCTTTATAACTCCATAAAGTATCTACCCATTGGACAGACTGGAAAACTAAAGACTTGCACATAGGTCAGGAGTGTATTAGAAAATACAGCTTACAGGCTCATAACATTTAGAGCTGACAGGGACCTTGAGATCATCTAATACAATGCTAGCATTTTACAAATAAGGAAATTAACTTCCAGAGCATGTAAGTGACTTGCCCAAAATCATACAAGTGGTAAAAGGGATGTTTAGTTTTGAATCTAGATCCTTTGATTACAAACCCAATACTTGTCCCTACAGCTAGGTCCCAATGAGGGAGAGTAATGAATCCCTTGAAGTGGTTACATATATTTGAATTTACACTCTTTGAGGTTTGTTGTTGTTTAGCTGTTTTTCAGTTGTGTTCAACTCCACATGACCCCATAAATGTTTATTGATTGATTAATTGATTGAAATAATTCCTGCTTTCATGCTGGTTATAACCTGTTGGGTGAATACAGCATATATGTGTAGAAGTCTATACAGAATAAATACAAATATAAATACAAAGTAATTAGGGAGAGAAGGGACCAACAGTTGGAGGCAGCAGGAAAGGCTTTGTGGAGAAGGTGCTACTTGAATGAGGTTTTGAAGAGAGGGATTTTGTGACATGGAGGTGAGAAGGGAGTGGATTCCAGGCATAGAGGATGAGCACTACAAAGCCATAGAAAAAGTACAGTGTTTGCCTTATGTGAGTAAAAGGGAGACCAATTTGATTGGATTGTAATGTGTGGGAAAGTGAATAACGGATAATTAAGTTGGAAAGATGGGTTGAGGCCAGTTTGTGAAGGGCTTTAAAAGCTAAACATAGGGGGCAGCTAGGTGGCGCAGTGGATAGAGCACTGGCCCTGAAGTCAGGAGTACCTGAGTTCAAATCTGGCCTCAGACACTTAACACTTACTAGCTGTGTGACCCTGGGCAAGTCACTTAACCCCAATTGCCTCACTAAAAAAAAAAAAGCTAGACATAGGAGTTCATATTTTATCCTAGGGTACAAGGAGAGCCAGTGGTGTTGATTGAGTAGGATAGTAGATGGTCAAATGTACACTGAAGATCACTTTGGTAGCTATATGGAAGATGGATTGAAGTAGGGATACTTGAGACTGGGAAACCAATTAGGGCCACACTGAAATTGTTCTAGGCAAGAGGTGATGGGAGCCTGAAGTAGAAGCTGTGTAAGCATAGAAAAGGGGTCAGATGTAAGATATGTTGGAGTGGCAGAAATAGCAAGATTTAGCAGCTATTTAGCTATATGGGGTAAAGGAACGTTAGAAGTGAAGGATAAGGCTAAAGTTAGAAGCCTGGAAGATTAAAAGAACAAAGGCAAAAAAAACAAAAACCCAACAACAACAAAAGAGGCAGCTAGGTGGCCCAGTGGATAGAGCACTGCCCCTGGATTCAGGAGGACCTGAGTTCAAATACGGTCTCAGAACATTGACACTTACTAGCTGTGTGTTCCTGGGCAAGTCACTTAACCCCAATTGCCTCACAAAAAAAAGAAAAAGAAAAAGAAAAAAGAACAAAGGTAACTTCAATAGAAATTGGGGAGTTTGGAAGAAGTTTGGATTTGAGAGGGGAAGATAATGAGTTCTGTTTTAGGTATGTTGAGCTGGAGACATCTGTGGTATATGTTATTTCCCTTGGCTAAAAAAAATAAAAATGCCACTGGAGAAGGAAATGGCAAACCACTCCAGTATCTTTGCCAAGAAAAACCCATGTATGGTCCATGGGGTTATGAAGGTTAGACACAACTGAGGACTGAACAACAACGAAGATTCATGAAAGAGGGAAATGTACTGTGACTGCATATAGAGGACTTGCCTTAGGGCACCTGTCCTGGAATCAGGAGGACCTGAGGTCAAATCTGGCCTTAGACACTTACTGGCTGTGTTGTTACCCTAGGCAAGTCACTTCATTCTGTTTGTTTCAAAAAAACCCAAAACAAAAAAACAAACTAAACCTAAAACAAACCAAAACAAAACACAAAAACAAAAAGAAACAAGCAAAACAAGAAAGTATACAAATAAGGGATAACTATATCACATTAGATTCAGCATTTTTTGTCACAGGGTCATGACAACTAAAGTTGCTTAGTAATGGGACAAATAGTCATTCACTTAACAACTTGCAATTCTATATCCCTTAAAGGTTTATTTCTTCACAAGTTGATGAGGAAAAATCAGGGTGGAGTAATAGAAAATGCAATTGACTTGAAAAGCCAAACAATCTAGGATGAATTCTGGCTTTGCCGTTAATAATTCGAGTGATCTTACATCAGAAAATATGGATCTTAAAGGAACCTTAGAAACTACCAAAGTCCAACATCCTCACTTTATAGAGAAGGAAACTGAGGTCCATGAGGCAGGTAACAGTTCTAAGATCATGCAGTTTAATTAAGCAGTAGAACAGTGACTTGGAAGATCTGACTAGAGATCTTTACATCAGATGCAGGATCATAGACCTGGTGCTGAATCCTTACCCTACAAAGTGATTTTATTTTATTTTTATTTATTTATTTTTTTGAGAGGCAATGGGGGTTAAGTGACTTGCCCAGGGTCACACAGCTAGTAAGTGTTCCAGGGCCAGTGCTTTATCCACTGCGCCACCTAGGTGCCCCGTACAAAGTGATTTTAAAGTGTCAGCTTACCTTATGAAATACTTAGTGGGAGGTGATTTTTATGATTTGCATCACAGTTAAGTTTTACTTCATTAATCTGGGCCTCAAGTCTGGCATAGTGAAAAGAGGGCTTAGAGTCACAAAACCTAAGTTTTAAACCTGTTCTGAAAAAAAAAAATAAATAAACCTGTTCTGATGTTTAACCTGTCTAAGCCTCAGTTTCATCTAAAAAATGGGAATACATTTTTACCCACCTCATAAGACTGAGAAATTTGAAATAATTTCAAATGAGCATTATTACTCTCTCTGGATACCAGTATTTACTGCTCCTATAAGCCAAGTAATTATCAACTACACAAATTTAACAAATCATTTTTCAAGGACTAAAGAGATCTCAGAGATCATTCAGTGCAACCTAGTTGTCCAAGAATACCCTTTAAAATACCTGCAAGTGGTCATGTAGCCTATGCTTTAAAACCCCTAGTGAAGGGTAGCTTATTGCCTTGTGAGGCAGCTTATCCTATTTCTGGACAGCTCTGATTCATAGGGAGCTGGTGGTTTTTTTTTCTTTTATCAAGCAGATATTTATGTCTAAAACTTCATCTTGTACTTGTGAAGTTGATTTTTTAAGCCAAAGTGTGAGACTTGATGTTTATCCTTATTACATTTCCTCTGACTAGATTTGGTCCAAGTCTAGTCAGAGGCTTTTTGGAATCCTCTGTATCCAGTGTTATAGACATCCCTCCTAGCTTTGTATCATTCACAAATCTGATAGACATGCCATGTAAGCCTTCATTATTGAATTGATCAAAATATTAATAAATCCTGGGCCAAGCACCAGATCCTTAAGGGCAATAGCTCCAAAAAAACCCTTCTGTAACGATTGGAACACTGCCACCTGCTGGAGACTTACTGTAGGAAAGCTCCACCATGAGGAGAAGGCCTCTGAGGACAAGACCATGCAGCTTTTCTTTGGTGTCAGGAAGTGACATTTGCTTGTGGGAGGAAGAGGGGGTGAGGCTGGCTCTCTCACTCTCTTTTGTCAGGACGCTGGTGGAGAGTGGAGCTAGAAATGCACTCTCCCTTTGATAGATTGATGAATCTAGGCCTTTCTCTCTCTCTTTAACAAATTCTTATTCTCCTTAATAAATGCTTAAAAGTCTAAACTTGCAAAAGCTTATAATTTATTGTCGACCACTCATTAGATTTTTAGACAGACTAGCTAGAATTTTACCCCCTTACAGATGGCTGACCACGAAGAGGAAAGCTGAACTTCAATCTTCTGATCTTCTGGTTGGGTAAGAAATTTCCCCTACCCTGTCCCTTTAAATCTGAAGTACTGCTAAAGTACCAGCTATTTTCCTTTTAAATTTTCAAATGGGCTTTTTCAACTCCCTAAGTACCCTATTTCTGATTTTAGTCTGTTTAACCAGACAAATGGGGGATAAGATCATGTTAGTGCTTTGTTTTTGTGGATTTTCTATTTTATTTTTATTTTTGTTAGAAGAGCCAGCAAGGTGCTCACACAAGGGAATATAAATATCCCCCCCCACCCAACCATGTCTTTTCAGAGAAACCTCTGACTCCTGCAGCTTTTCCAAATTCTAACACTAATTGCTGTTCTAATTTTGCATGCCTGGAGGCAATGACCCAGCCTCTAGAAGCCTTTAATCCCCTAGAAAGGGGGGGGGGGGAAGAAGGGGAAATCAGGCCTGAGTTCGATTCCCTGGCTGTGCACCTCATGGGAGAGGTGGTCCCCTCCCCTCCTCTAGGGACCCCACCTCCTCCCCATCCTCTGGTGCCACCTTCTACTCCTCCCATGGCCAAGCCCCTTAATCCTCCTGCCAGGGAATAGAGACCTGATCTTGTGCATGCACAGCTTTCTCTACTTGCATTTGCAGGTTCTCAGTTACCAGAGCAGTCAGGCTCAGCCTTTCCCCAGCCTGGCTGTGATTCTGACTTGACCTGCTGTGGTTCTCCCAAACCAACCTTAGAAAACCCTTTAAATTCCAGATATATTCATTTTGTTCATAATTTTCTTAACCTGCTTTTGTCTTTAATTAGTAACTTTATAAAGCATTTATATTATGAAAGGACTGACAAATAGAGGGGTTAAAGAAGACAAACTTAAGCTGAATAAAAATGACAATCATATTTCAAGAAGACATATTTTACAGAAATGTAGAAGTAAGCAGCAAGGTATTAATATGAGTACTGGGGATTTTACAGGAATCAAAAGTGTTCTAAATTCACTCAGAGAAATAATGTCAGTTCAGTGGTTAGGATTTCTATGCTATTACATCTACATTTTTAAATTAATGGTATGGGTTTGTTT
Source organism: Dromiciops gliroides (assembly GCF_019393635.1). NCBI lineage: Eukaryota > Metazoa > Chordata > Mammalia > Microbiotheria > Microbiotheriidae > Dromiciops > Dromiciops gliroides. Next base: position 305,075,112 of record NC_057862.1, on the reverse strand, counting down.
TCATAGAAATTTTCATGCTTTTGAGGTTGTGTTTTATACTTAGCATTTTTTTAAAAAGGAAAATATTTGTTAAAGCTTTTTAGTCATGTGATCAACTTTATATTTTGTAATACGCTTATTTTTTTTTTTAAGGTGAGGCAATTGGGGTTAAGTGACTTGCACACAGCTAGTAAGTATTAAGTGTCTGAGACTAGATTTGAACTCAGGTACTCATGAATCCAGGGCCAGTGCTCTATCCACTGGACCACCTAGCTGCCCCTGTGCCACCTAGCTGCCCCTGTAATACTCTTATTAATGTTAAATTTATATTCATTTAGATTTCCCTAGTTTGAATTTCATTGTCTTTTATTCTTCCATGTGTATTTTCTTCTATGCATTCATCTATCTAATTTTGAAACAATGCAAGATGGTTTTGATTTCATAATACAATGTTAATTCTTGGAGTATTGTGCCCCCATATTCTGAGTTATTTGTTTTTGTTATTTTTTTTCTCTCAATCGATTATTTGATTGAACTCTATAAAGCATTTCCCTGGCAAATTGGTTGCCATGACAAGTGTAAATTGATTCTAGAAGTATTATTTTTGATAAACATATTCAAAAAAAGAGGGTAATATTTGTAAAAGTTTTTTTTCAAAAAAAAAGTTTAAGTTTGTGTTGTGCTTTAACTTGTATGTTCCAATTTTTCACAAAAGTAATTGTATACTTAGTAAAAAAAAGAGGTATTATTTGAAATTGTTGTATGATTGTATATTATATTCTGAGTCAAGGTACATTCACATTTTTTGCGATCATTTATTATCCTCAATTTTTAAATCCATATGAGACTTGGATTATGGGAACTTATCATTTAAGACATTAATTGCCTTCATTCTGAGTTACCAGATGCCAGTTGGCCAAGATGCCATCCAATCACAAGAGGAATACATGCAAGAGCAGACACTGAACTGTCACATGAGGGGAGACATGCATGAAGTCAAGGTATGGCCAAGGGAATGGCTTTTGACAAATGTTGAGGTTGGTTTCTCTTGGTTTAATTTTTCCCACAATATTATACAGATGGCTGGAAGTTTTCATCCCACCCATCTCATTTTACACCTGGCTTCTATGCCCCCTCCTAAATGCCTGATACCATGGACATCTCAATCCCATGCATCTGATTAAGTCTGACTCAGTTTCCTCCAATGTTAGGTGGTGTGGACGTATATCCCATCCACCTATTTTAAGCCTGGCATACTGCATGAGCAGTATATATTGTTTAAGTGTGGGAATGCTCATATCCCATCATTTCTCTGTTCTTTTATGGTAATCCCCATAATTATCTCAGGTGTCATAATACAGTATTGGATTTGGCCTTGACATCTGTTACCAATTATATTAGATTCTTTAATTTCTCATAATGGCATGAGGATAATTAGGCAGATGATGCAAAAAGTGATGAAACAAAGATAAAAATTATTTTTAAAAAAATTAATATAGCAGCAACTGTTTTTTCAATTTACCCTCCACAAGGTAGAGGGGGGAACTATAGTAATATTAAGTTTTAGAGAATGTTTCAATTTTTGTTTTATGTTTCATGTATAACAACTAAGATTCTGAATTTCCTTAGACATTTTTGAGAACCTTCATTGTTTGATTTGATTATTGACAAAACTATTTTAAAGTTGTGTTAAGCTCTATTTTGTAGGAAATTTTCCTGTCTGATTACCAGCATCCACACATCAACCCCTGAAAAGACTTCCATTCCATGACTGTTAAGGGCTAAAATTCTAGCTAAACCGTCTAAAATATCTAATGAGTGGTCGCCAATAAATTATAAGCTTTAGCAAGAGTTAGACTTTTAAGCATTTATTAAGGAGAATAAGAATTTGGTAAAGAGAGAGAAAAAGGCCTAGATTCCTATCTATTAAAGGGAGAGCACATTTCTAGCTCTGCTCTCCACCAGAGTCCAGAGGAAAGAGAGCGAGACTGAGCGCCAGTCTCTTCCTTCCTCCTCCCACTACCTGCGTCACTTCCTCACGCCAAAGAAAAGACTCCTGGTCTTGCCCTCAAAGACCTTCGCTTCATGGGTGAAACTCTTCTACAGTAAATCTCTAGCAGGTGGCGTTATTCCAATCGTTACAATGACTATACCCAGAGGACATCCCAAGAACCATGAGAAAAAGACTTTCAAAGACTTTAAATGAATAGTTTTCTTTTGTTGATTTGTATTCCTTTCTGTTGTTACGTACACCATTTGTAATATATAGGCTAATGTCAAAGCATCAGTTCATGTCCCCTCTGGACAAAACTTTTCTCTCTCTTTTCTATATTGTTATTAACACATTGTTTGCTAGCATACGGTATTATATTCTGTTATTTTTGACTGTTTCATTGAGGAAACACCCCATGTTTCTTGAAGAAACAAAGGGGGGACTGTAACAATTGGAACTACACCACCTGCTTGAGACTTACTATAGGAAAGCTCCGCCATGAGAAGGCGCCTGAGGGCAAGACGTGGCTTTTCTTTGGTGTCAGGAACTGATGTTTGCTTGTGGGAGGAAGAGGGGGTGAAGCTGGCTCTCACTCTCTTTCATCAGGACACTGGTGGAGAGTGGAGCTAGAAATGCGCTCTCCCTTTAATAGATAGATGAATCTAGGCCTTTCTCTTTCTCTTCACCAAATTCTTATTCTCCTTAATAAATGCTTAAAAGTCTAAACTCTTGCAGCTTATAATTTATTGGCGACCACTCATTAGATATTTTAGACAGACTAGCTAGAATTTTACCCCCTTACAGTTCCATATTGATATCAACTGTGATGTTTAAAATCTAAATGTGTGGTCACCTTAAATTAGAAGCTTTAGCACCAGTCTTTGGACATTAAGCATTTATTAAAGCATACTAGGCATTAGTAAAAAGAGAACAGGTGGAGTTCAGAAAGTTATGAAAAGGCCTAGCTAGCCTAGAGTTCCAGCTTGGTCTGATTCTTCCTTAAGTCCTCCACCACCAGCCTGCTTCAACCATGGACTCCCTCAAACTGAGTGTGGAAGCTTTTTATAGGTCTGGAGCATAGGTGGTCATGCTGCTTCAAGTTGATTGGTTAGCATCATCCAAATCCATTGGTTCACTGGACTTGAAGGTGGTCCCGAGTTGAGTTCAAAGTCCTTAGCTTCTGAGATCAATAGCTTCTTAAGGGCCTGCCAGGTGTGGTTACAATCTAATTAATGTGAAGTAGGCTAATCAACAAAGTCAATCACTCTCACTTAATCAGTTTAGATTAATCTCCAGGTGGTGCCTTTAAGTATCTGCCAAATCCCATTATTTTATCACACAATCCATTAATTACTCACTGGGTCCAATCATTCAACAATGCCTGAATCCACCTTACTTTGATATAACCAACATCTCTGTACCTTGTTCTTTGTCAAATGTTTTGCTGAAATCTAGGAAAACGATCCATAACACTCTCTTCAACTATCCATCAAGTAGTCCTGTGAAAAAGATAAAATGAGACTAGTCTGATCTAGACAATAACCTTTTCTTTATGTGACTATAACAGATAATCTGTTCTTTATGAAGCCATTCTGACTCCTTGAGGTTATAGGCTTTTTTTCTAACTGATCACCAGCCATCCCCTTTCATCACACATTCTAGAGTTTTATCAGGAATTGAGGCAAAGCTTAATGGGGCTTAGAGCTTGCCGATTCCATCCTCTTCCTTTTTTCAAAATTCATGCAAGACAAGATAAAGGATTCCTCCTTTATCTTCTTCATGGTAAAGTGGAAATTGAAAAATCTGTAAGCAGAATGCCTTCCATTTGATTACTCAGAAATGTAACTGAATTCACTGAATCCATTAATAAAAAAAAGAAAATCCCATAATTAACATGTATCAAAATATGCAAATTAGATTTTTTTAAGTGAAAAGATTTAGAATTGTAGGTTAAGGTTAGAGAAATAGTAAGAGGTTATTAATCAAGTTAAGTACCTTGTTTTAAAGGAACAACGATTACTAGCTGTGTGACCCTGGACAAGTTACTTAACCCTCATTGCCCCACAAGAAAAAAAAAGGAAACTGGGACCCACAGTTAGGTGATTTGTCCATACATGGACTACTTGAATAGCCTTCTAGTCGGCCTCTATGCCTAAGGTCCTTCTCTCCAGTTCATCCTTGATTCACCTATCAAAGTGACCTTCAAAAAGTATAGGCCTGACGACATTACTCACTTATACAATTAAACTCCAATGGTTCCCTAATTTCCTCCAGGATCAAATATGAAACCTACTCTTTGGTTTTGAAAGGGGTTTATAACTTGACCCTTTCCTGCCTTTCCAGTCTTCTTCAACCTCATTCTCCTCCACGTATTCTCCATTCCAGGTACACTAATCTCCTTGCTGTTCCTTGAACAACACACTGTCCCTCCTGACTCAGGTCATTTTCATTGTTCCTCCTGCCTAGAATGCTCTCCCTTTTCACCTCCATTTCCTGGCTTAAAGTCTCAGTTAAAATCCTACCTTCTGTAAGAAATCTTTCTTGGGCCTCAATTGGTGTGTCTTCCCTTGGAGATGATCTTCAGTTTATCCCGTATATATCTTGTTTGTACACAACTGTTTCTACATTGTCTTCCCTATCAGAGTGTCAGCTCCTTGACTTTATTTGTACCCCAGCACTTAGTACAACACCTGGAATGTAGTAGGTGCTTAATAAAAATGCTTGTTGAAGGCCATATGGCCAGTTGATGGCAAAATTAAGAGCAGAGACCAGGTAGATCTTTTTTTTTTTTTTTAATGAGGCAATTGGGGTTAAGTGACTTGCCCAGGGTCACACAGCTGGTAAGTAGTAAGTGACTGAGGCCGGATTTGAACTCAGGTACTCCTGAATCCAGGGCCGGTGCTCTATCCACTGCACCACCGAGCTGCCCCCAGGTAGATCTTCTAATTTTTTAACTTACAATATACCATATAATTTGAAATTACTTCATCTTTCAAGGGTTCAAGAAGGAAAATTTAGTAATTAGGTGGCAAAGGGACAGCTAGGTGGTGCAGTGGATAGAGCACCGGCTCTGGAGTCAGGAGTACCTGAGTTCAAATCCGGCCTCAGACACTTAACACTTATTAGCTGTGTGACCCTGGGCAAGTCACTTAACCCCGATTGCCTCATTTAAAAAAAAAAGTAATTAGGTGGCAGAATAGAAAGAACACTAGGCCTAGAGTCAGGAAGATTTGAGATCAAATCCAGGTTCAGACACTAATAAGCTATGTGACCTTGGATAAGTCATTCAATTTCTGCCTCAGTTTCTTCAAATATAAAAATGGGAATACTAATAGCACTTACCTTACAGGGCTGTTGTACAGATCAAATAAGAAAACAAATGAGAAAATATCTGTAAAAGCATTTAGTGCAGTGCCTAGCACAGAGTAGACACTAAATGATTTTTTCCCCTTACCCTACCCTCATCTAATTTAAGTAAATTTTAGACATAAAATTATCCATTAAGGTGAGTCTGCATTAATTTTTTTTAAAGTGTGCGCACTTTAAATAATAAAAATCTAACATTTCAATTTTGAAAATTTTAGGAGCTGCAATAAAACAAATAAAAGGACTCAAAGTGAACAGACCATAACTTTATTGGAGATATACTCAGCTACAATTATTACATTAAAAAAACTATTAAAGGTAATTGTGATCCATAAGGTGCAGACTGCAAATTTCTGCAGCATGATTACAGTATGAATGAATTACATTTTATGTCCCTTAGAGACAGCTGCAGCATGTGATGGTAAATATTTTATTGTCCATCAAATTATATTTGTTATTAATTCTACTTGATTTTAACCATCTTTTACATCAAAACTATTTACAATTTTAAAAAGCCTGCAATTTCCCATTCCTGTTCACAAAACATTTGCGCTTTTTGCTACACAACCTGCTGCTGCAGTGAATATTGAGTGCATTGACAAAGCAATTTAAAATTGTCTGTGGTTGCTGCCCATGGAAGTGGGCTGGGGAAAAAAATCGACACAACGAATGATTGAAATGTATTTACAAGTTACCTTTGAAAATTTCATTTTAACTGCTAGTGGAATATATAATGGCCTACCGCAATGGAAATTTCCCAACATATTGCTACTGGTGTAACCACAATTTTGATTTTCATTTTTAATAGTCTTCGTCTTAAAATGGCATATCTTACTTAAAAACACTTAATGTACAATATAAAATAAAGGAATTCATTTGGAAATAAATTCCTGAAAATTAATCAGTGGTTGAAAAATATACACATTTGAACATACTTAAAATCACTTCATAAGGTAACAAATATGACAAGTGAATTTCCTTTCTGCAGATATGAAAGCCCCATGAGGGATGGATTTTATGTATACTGTAAATAGAGGTCTCAGGATCTCAGCTGGGTGGCACCGTCTGTATGTAAAAGGAGCTGAAGCCTTAACTCAGCATTCATAGTCTTAAGTCAGCTGGGCCTTTCAATGAGTTCTGAGACTGTACTGTGGTTGGCTTAAATTTCTATTATGTTCTGTACTCTGAAGTCACAGCATAATTTCCAGTAACAATGCTGAAAGAACAGGCTGTTATGTGAATAATAGCAGTTATGAACTGAACAAACAGAACCGGAGTTTCTTGATATTTAAACAGGGTGTATTATTTCAGGCGCTTGACTCTTTCAGAGGCCAGTCCAGTACACCAGGTATGTGAAATATTGGTTTGTTCAGAGATAATTACAGGAGTGTCAGAGGTCATTCTAATTTTAATCACTTCACATAACAATAAAAATATAACCAACAATTTTAAAACATAATTAAGAATTTTGTTAACACATCTTTGTTGTATTTTCACAAACAGTAAAAATGCCACAGACATTACAAATGACCTATTTAAGTTGTGCAAGTATATGACACATTGCAGGCATTATAATTATCTTTTTCAAATTCAGTAAATCAAAACAGCAGCAAGGCCAAACCACATTTTTTCCTCTCTGTTAAGCATATTTTCCTTGAAATGAGGTAAAGCATGGTACCAAGTGCAATGCTTAATTGTGCTACATGAACAGAACAGCGCAAAAAAAGCTATTAAAAACGCAGCATAGTTAGAACTGTTGAAAGTACAGTATAATAGAAATAAGAAAAAATTTTAAATGTTTGGAGGTTCATGCCAACTAAGCCCCACAAAATCCTCTCAGAAGAAGTCTGTGCAGATCCTCTCTCAAGATTGGTTGCAACAGTCTCCTATGACTTACTATTCTTCATACTATCAGATCTTTAATAGTATTTTCTGCTCAACGCTGCAAACACGTGAACAGAAGGGAATACAAAGTTCTATTACATGGCAACATAGGGTGATCTGTCTTAGATGGATGTAAAACATTTCGATGAGGTTACACTAAGGAAGAAATTTACAGGATCAAAAACATATCAGCAGCAGGAACTATAGTTTAGCAGTCACAAGATACCTATTTCAGATACCGAAGTCATAGTCTCACCTAGTAACGAGGGGATCATTGAATGCTTCAGAAAGGCAAGATACAAATTAAATTAAGCTCTTTTTCCCCCAACAAAAATGGAATAGCTGTTGATAAAACACTTTGATGGCAGCAGGAAATTTGAACCCCTGAGAATCCTATGACCTAATTTTGTTTTAATATCAACTGAGATTATTAATCTTTTTTTTAAGTTAGAAAAGATACTGAGGAATGTTTTCTCCAATGTCGTGTCACTTTGAAAACATTTGATCTTAGTGCCAGGAGATAATGGAATTTCTATTCATTTGTTTAAAAATTAACGTTTCTATTCATTTCTTTAAAATTATCCTAAAACCTTAATTTTTGGCATCAGGTATTTTATAAATTACCAAGGGATTGTTGAAATGACTGCCACATATAACCAATGCAAATAACATCAATATCAATCCTTATTTTTAGCAGCTGTAAAAATTTACATACAGATCAAGACCAACTTGGTTTTAGCATGCTATATCATCTTAGGTTGAGATTTTTTTTAATCACATTAAAATGACTTTCCTTAAAATTAATTTGTTCTTAAAATTCATTAAATAATTTAGAATCTCAATTTAAATTTTAAGACATCTGAGTCCAATAAATAAGCTTAATTTCCAAGAAGCTTAATCTCCCCTGTCACTTAGGCTTCTTTTGAAAGCTGGAGCTGACAGTTCTCTTCATGTGCATGCACAAAGGGGTTGTTCTCTGGAGCAGTTAAAAGCAAGGAATACAGTATTCAATTGTGAGTTAACACATCAAAAACAGCATTACATGAAGCATCAAGTTCAGATTGATGTGCTGGAAAACATCAAATACCTCTGCTCAGCTTTCTCAAACTTCAAGCATAATTAATGGAGCAAAATTGCAGCAAACCTCTACTGGTATATTGGTGGGAGTACAAAATTTACCCACAGCTTTTTAAAGGTAAATTAAGAGGTATTATAGTTACAGTGCAAAAAAAAATTAAAATTTCAAGCATAATACATAAACATAGCACCAAACAGAAAAAAAAATGCATGCAAAAGAAAAATAAAAGAACTGAGGTATTTAAGTGAAGAGTGCCTACCAAATCTAATCAAAGAAATTTAGGCCCAAAGCCTACAAATGCAACTTTTTTCTTTCTTTCTTGCTTTTTTTTTTCCAAATAGACTGAAACAACAATGAGCTAGTTTCTCTAAATCAATGACCTAAATCACAGGTGTTCCAAGTACGGCAGTTTATCTCTAACATCAAACTTTTCCTGGCATTTAACAGCAGAGCTTTGGTAGGTGACACACGCATGCAACATTGTGAAAAGCACAGTAAGAAATTCCTATGAGAAGTCTAAGTGTAAAGGTGCTCTGGTTTTTTTCTTTTTTAATAAGTAACCAATCAATTATAAAATCTGCAGCATATTTTAGGTGTGATATGTCTAAGGTTATTTTGTTAGAGCAACGGCTTGGCTTCCATGGCAAAATTTTCCCCCATAAACATTCCCTTAATTAGAACTATCTAGCTGGCATTTTTCAATGAAATTAAAGATTTAGCCAAAGACCACTTATATTTATGGCATCAAAAAATTCCATAGATTAACCATATATTTTGTGTTTTCTCTTTAAACAATTTATGTAAGTTCACTATGAAGGTAAAGTATTATAATCCAGCTACATTAATTAATGAATTGTAAATATTGAGCTGCTTCATCATACGACATATGACAAAATGCAGGGAATGTAAAATAAATTTGTTCTAAAAAGATTAGAAATAAAAAAAGCACATCCATGAGGGTTTTACTTTTTAAGGCAAGAACCTTTTCTATACAAGATCATGTGGCATCAGAAAACTGAAATTTTATCCTACCAGTATGCCAGCCCAGCCATTTCAATTATAAATCTGTCCCTAACTAATAAGTGCAATAATGATTGGGAACGTCATCTGACACTAAGATAACATGGAAATAGAGGACAATACTGACTGGCACACTTATTTTCTCTCATCCCATATCATTCAGTACGGTTTATAAACTGTTTCATGACTGGCACTAGTGCACAGATGGAGGAATTTCAAGATCACACTACAGAAATCTAGCAACTGCTTTAGTTGTATGCTCCCTGGCCTTCTAACACTAAGCAAAGCTGCACTGACAAGACCTGACAACAATGGTTTTGGAGACTTGCTCAATGTCATCATTAAAGCACTCTTGTGATTAAGCAAAGCAGAAGTGAGGAAAGAAGACAAGATTGTGTTTGCGCAAAAGACTAAAACTACCATTAGTTCCAACATTTTTATACATGTTAAAATGTTTGACTCTGCTACTACTCTGTTTTCAAACAAACTTTAAATTCTGTCTTCAATTTGTTCCTCTCAACATCAACTTTAAAATTCTTTAAAAAATGTGTTTTATTCTCAGTTTTGCTCTTTGTTTCCAAGTGGGCGTCTCAGCTGTTGGGAACCTGAGGCTGATTTGCTTTGAGGCTTCGTAGCGCTCTCCTCGCAGCTGCAGATTTGGCAATCCTGTAGCTCCGGCCAACACCTTTAAACTTTCCCTTTCCTACTACTTCCACAGTAACTCGGACCTTCCCATCATAGGTTCTCTCTGCAGGGCTGAAAGAAAACCAACATTCCTAATGAGAGGCCCAATCACATTTTCTTGTATGTGACACCAAGGAGACTGCACAAAAGAGAGATTTATTTAGCCTTGCCTTGGTTCCTTAATTCAGCATAAAATGGTAAAAGTAAAAAGTGTTGTGGGTAAATAGACTAGAAGATATAAATTACCAAGGTAGAGACTGTTAAAATGATAGAACCCTTATAAATAAAATTACTATTGATTCTGATTTTTTAGTGACTATAAAAGTTTATGATAACAAAGACAAAGACTGATTTGGCTTTAACCCACATCTGATAATGTGACTAATACTTAAATTAACCATTCTAAAATGACTTCCCTTAAAACCAATTTTTTAAAATCATTACATTTAAAATCTCAATTTAAGTTATATACATTTGTACCCAAAATATGCTTAATTTCTCAGATACTTCCTCTTCCCTTCACTCGGGCTACTAATTCATAATACAGAGTAACTATATCAAAGATCTAGATATATCTGTTTCTATGGGTTTAGCTATATCTGTCTATCTATAAATAAACAGGTACAATTTAACAAAGCATTTTCCTCAGAGAAATCCAATAAAATCAAAGCCAGTTAAAAATTAGCTTGGCTCTTCTCTTTGTTATATATGTGAGATTTTAGGCAACTTACTTAACTACTCCGGGTCTCAGTTTCCTCATTATCCACTAGATAAGCACCTAAAAAGCCACTGTAGCTTTAAATCTTAGAAACAAATCTGTGGTACTAAGTAATTATCCCAATTTTATAAATGGGAAAACCCAGGCTCAGAGAGGAGGAATGACTTGCCCACAGAGAGGGTTAATAAAGACAGAGCCAGGATCAGCACATGGGGCTTCTAACTTTCTTGCTTGGTGATCTTTTCACTCAACCATAGAGCCTCTACATGAAAAAGTCTAATTTCCCCACTAAGAATCAGTTATTGTTACTGGTGTCATTTAGTGGACTGTCACAGAGGAGAATGACATATGTGTAGCAGGAACTTAATGACTGCTGAATTGACCTGAGCCTCCACGTGAGGTTCTTCTTACCTAAATTTGGCAGTTTCTGGTTCCATCTCAAGCAATTCTCGCACAGGAGAACGGGGCACATTAGCAGAAAATTTTTCTATAATCAGATTGAAAACATATTATGAATAATTTTCCCTTACAAATTATTTTGCAATTCATCATTTCCTGAAAGCAAATAATACCTATTAATGGTCGCATCATCGGATAGTAGACTTGCCACACCATTTCCAATGACATTCCACTATCCATATAAATGGCACCAGCAAGTGATTCAAATATATCTCCCATGGCCTTCGGTACTTCTATATCTTCCTCTTTCTCTTCATCCTCCTCTGATCGTCTAAGCTGTTAAAAAAAAAAAAAGAACAGGAATATTTTTAAAATTAATCTTCATATAACATAATCATATTCCTTGATGTTTCATTTCAGTAAAGGTCAGCAACTTTTTCAACATCCCAAACAAATTATAAACCACAATGCTGTACCATATTAAAAAAAAATTCAAAGCTGAAAATGCAACTACCCCCCCCCAACTCAACTAAACTAAGCCAAAGAACACTTTCTATAGGAAGACTATTTTTTGAAAGTAGTACCTTTTATGTCCCTCTAAGAATAATGACCTAACAATATTCTGTCATACTTGAGTCCTACTGAACCTACTTTTTTCTTTTTGGGGGGGGGGGAGCAGGTGGGGCAATGAGGGTTAAGTGATTTGCCCAAGGTCACACAGCTAGTTAAGTGTCAAGTGTCTGAGGCTAGATTTGAACTCAGAACCTCCTGACTCCAGGGCCGGTGCTCTATTCACTGTGCCACCTAGTTGCCCCAAGGAAGACTATTTTTTTGTTTAGAATACCAGTTATGGAGTTACTTCCAGCCAAGATGAATTCCCAAAAGGATACATTCAGCCAGTTCAGCTCTTATATATCTACTCCAACAAAAACCTAAAAATCATACTGAAGTGAATAATGATCAAGAAATCCAATGAAAAATTACATTAAATTATTTGTTCAACCCCAGAAGTGCAGAAGGTGTTAGCCAAAAAGCCACGGGCAATAGTCACTATAATAGCCAACAGCAGAATAACTAACCAAGAATGTGGTCTCCTAGTATAGCCAGAAATGTGCCAGAAACGTGTAGTCTACAAGACTATACCCAGTCAGTCAGTGAAAGCAAAAAGGCTCCCATGAGAAAGCATCAAGGGTGTAGCAATGACCAGTATGGGTAGCATAATGCTATGGTCTAAAACTAAGGCTAGAGAAGTGAGTGAATGCAGGAAGAAACAACCTACTAGGGGCAGCTAGATGGTGCAGAGGATAGAGCACTGGCCCTGGATTCAGGCAGACCTGAGTTCAAATCCAGCCTCACACACTTAACACTTACTAGCTGTATGACCCTGGGCAAGTCACTTAACCCCAACTGCCTCACCAAAAAAAACAAAAACAAAAACAAAAACTCAGAAAAAAAAACAAAAACAACCCACTATATGGAATAAAAGATTCAGAAATATCCAAAAACCCAACTATGAGCATATAAAAGCCAGTTTGACTGGTTCAGTCCCAGGCCCCCTAGACATATGCATGCTGATGCTTAACTGATCCAGAATGCCTCTTCCTCAACCCTCCCCTGCCACCATCACTTTTATGCTGTGGTTCAGAGTGAGTTTTCCTGGCTCCTTGTCCTTCATTCCTCATTCCTTATTAGGCAATTCAGAGAAGGCCTGCATTTCAGTGGTCCATAATACCCTCACTGACTCACCTCACTGGTGACAGGGCAGTTTTCTATAAGTGCCATATCAGCTATTTGTTTAAAAACTTTATATAAGTTTGAACCTTAAATGGCTCTCGGCTTTTGGGGGCCTTTGATAATGTGCATTCCACTGTAAAACTGAACCAACAGTCTCATGTACTGCCTGTGGAATTAGGGACAATGGGGCCCACATACCTATGCTGTTCTCCACTGGCATTCCTTCTGTACCTGCCACTCCTGTGTATCAATGTCACTTTTCAGGACCAATTCTCTACCCTTTTTTTTTTAACTGCAACTGATGTCTAACGTTGAATAGAAAGAGCATTGCCATCAGGATGGCTTTTTAAAGGATGAAATCCCCTGAAGGGGGACGTCTGTGGGAGTGGGACTCCTGCCCATGCAGTTGTAAGGGGCTAAAATTCTAGCTAGTCTGTCTAAAATATCTAATGAGTGGTTGCCAATAAATTATAAGCTTTAGCAAGAGTTAGACTTTTAAGCATTTATTAAGGAGAATAAGAATTTGTTAAAGAGAGAGAGAAAGGCCTAGATTCATCTATCTATTAAAGGGAGAGCACATTCCTAGCTCCACTTTCAACCAGAGTCCTGACAAAAGAGAGAGTGAGAGCGCCAGCCTCGTCCCCTCTTCCTCCCACAAGCAAATGTCACTTCCTGACACCACTGCATGTCTTGCCCTCAGACACTTTCTCCTCATGGCGGAGCGTCCTGCAGTAAGTCTCCAGCAGGTGGCGTCATTCAAATCATTACAAAGTATAGTGTCTGTATGCCAGAAAGCCGAAGATTCCAAGGGGGTTCAGTGATCAAAGGACTTAACCCCTTGGTCCTTCCAGAATTTCAGAGATGGGTTATCTGGGAACAAAAGATTAACCCCCAGGGTTACAAAGGGGAATACAGATTCTATCCCTTGGCTGCTACTCAAGATAACAGACAAAAGCCCTCACAAAGAGAAGGTAGGAACAGCAGTGCAAAATTTACACTGGCTCCACTCAGCCTGATGGCTGAACTGAAGAGCAGATTGCCAGTGACCAGAGATGTGAAGGCTTAATGAGGAAGAACTCACACAATGCATATACCTTATTCAAATGACATCAGGGACAAAAAGCTGCTCTGTTAGGAAAGATGAAGGGTTTAGAGGGAAGCTTCATATACTCCAAAGTAATTTCTTCAGAGGAGGAAGAAAAAGCAGAAGGAGGAAATTCAGGAAGTTTATGTTCTTCTGGACAGAGACCCCCTAACCTAACCCTGCCTCCATCCAAGAGAGCTGGGGGTTGGTTGGTTCTGTTATAAAAATATTTAATGGGAAAATAAAGGAAGGAAAAAGAAACACACTAGTATAGAAAGAAGGAAGAAGGGGGTGGAACTTAACTATTTCTTATAATTAACTGGGATGGGGGGAGCAGGCATCAGATGAATCAGTCTTATCTGAACCTTCCAAAGGAAGGCTGAATGCGCGCGCGCGCGCACACACACACACACACACACACACACACACACACACACACACACAGAGTTTGGTAGAGAAATACAACAAATTCAACAGGGAAAGAGGTGGGGAGAGGGAAAGGAAGAGTTAGAATTCTCCTGAATCACTGGTTGAGGTGGGGAAATTGGAATACTCCTTGCTCCCCATTGCCACTTCCAGGTTTTCCCTCTACCCACCATCAGTCAGTAACCTCTCTTTTTTTTTGAAGTTTACTCAATTCATATTTACCATCCAATTGAAATTCTTTTTTTTTTTTTTTTGCAGGGCAATGGGGGTTAAGTGACTTGCCCAGGGTCACACAGCTAGTAAATGTCAAGTGTCTGAGGGTGGATTTGAACTCAGGTACTCCTGAATCCAGGGCCGAGGCTTTATCCACTGTGCCACCTAGCCGCCCCCATCCAATTGAAATTCTAATAGCTGTTTCGTCTTCTCCAAGATTTCTTTCTTTAATGAACAGTTCAGTGTCTGACTCGGCATTTTTTTCCTCCTCTATTCTTGCCTTCATACTAAGGGACTTCAACATATATGTAGATACTCCTTCAAAACCATAACTTTACAGTTCCTCAATTTACTTATTTCACCTGACCTACCCTTTCACCCCACCTCAGCTACACACAAAGATGGTCATACTCTTGATCTTGCCATCACTCACAAATGCAACATTTACATGCTCAAGAACTCCAAAAATCTCTTACCTGATCATAAACTATAGTCATTCCACATCTCCATTGGAACCCCAAAGCCTATTCTTTCTCTACGCCATGACCTCCAATTCCTTGATTCCTCAGTTTTTCACCTGGTCATCATCCACGCACAAGCTCCTTTCTCCTCACTCCTTCCCCATCTTGACCCTTTGGTAAACCCATTTAACTCTACACTTTCTTCTTGATTCCCTTGCCCCCTTATCTTATTAAAGATCACTGTGCACTCAAGGATCAAAATTCCAAAAGAGAATTTGAGCTGATTCTATTAGGCTATTTGCACTACCACATCCTAAAGGGCTATTTAAGGACTTAAATTTCCCCTGAACATTCGATGTGCATTTACCACTAACTTCCCAATGGTATTCACCCCTTCTTTATGCTGCCATAAAAACATCAAACTATAAGGTTACAAATATACTGCAACATAGTGATGTTAAATTCAACACAACTCAGAAACCACTAACCTCAGAATCCATTCCTTGCATTTCATTCTTCTCAAGCTGAAACTGCACAAAATCATCAATAACATGGAATAGTTCAGGAGAAACAGCTTTGAAGTACTTGTGGTAGTCATACTTGACAGCTAATGATGCAAAGATAGTATTATTGACAAGAGCAGATCGTAGGTCAGTTAGAACTCCTGGGGAGTGTTGCCGTGGGTCTTCATAAAGGTGCTTGGTTATGAGGTAGTCCAAAATTGCATCTCCCAGAAATTCCAAGCGCTGATAACAATCTGTGAGGGGGGAAAGTTTTTGTTTTTTAAAGCAGTTACCACAACAAATTCTCAAAACATTACATGTTAGGCACTTTTTGTGGAAGCAAAAATCTGGAAATAAAGTAAGTGTTCATCTTTTGGAGAACAGCAAAATATATTAGAACATATGAATAATGGAATATTACTGTAATACAAGAAGCAATGAATATAAAGAACTCAGAGAGACCTGGGAAGACTTATGAACAGATGCACAGTGAAGTGAGGAGAACCAGGAAAACAATATTCAGAACTATTAATAATGCAAATGAAAATACTACAAAGGATTAGGCCCTGAGGAATAAATGAGAAAATGCACCCCATCCTCCACCTTCTAGTAGAAACAAGAGGGTGGGGGTATTAGGAATTAATATCTAGATAGCATTATCATGTCGAGACAAAAGGTGTAAGGTTATCTTTAAAGTAGCTGTATGTGCAAAAAGAAATCTGTCGCCTCTGTGAACAACTTTAAGTAATCCACGAACTGTTCTTAAAGATGCATTTTTTAAAAGGTACTTTTATAAACTCATAGGATAAATGATCTAATAGGGAACTCAGAACATCCAGTCCATCCTCCTCATTTTATTTAGGAGAAGAGAATTACCTCATCACACAACAATCTAATTGGACTTGTCATCATGGATTTTTGGGGGGAAAAATGTGTTTTCTTGCTAACATATTTCAGAAAGATACATTAAGTTGAGGGATTATATTCTAAAAGATATTGAGAATTTAAATTCATAGGCTAAAATTTATACTACAAAATTAGTCATTTATTTCATCATTTATAAAAGCCTGAAAGATACCCCACTAAGGAATAATATTTACCAGTTAGTGACTTTGTCATATATTCAGGCACTGATTTGACCAAGTAGTCAATGGGTGAGTTATTATAAAATTTTCAGTAATATATCATCACTTCAGCATAATTAGTGTTATATTACTCAACGTGAATTTTGGGAAAAGGAAGGTCTTTTTGTACACGTGAACTCAGAGTCAGATTCTGACACCCATGGATTTGGAAAGTAAAGAGTTGAGAGGTGAATTTTTTTTTGGGGGGGGGGGTGAGGCAATTGGGGTTAAGTGACTTGCCTAGGGTCACACAGCTAGTTAAGTGTTAAGTGTCTGAGGCCGTATTTGAACTCAGGTCCTCCTGAATCCAGGGCTGGTGCTCTATCCACTGTGCCACCTAGCTGCCCCGAGGTGAATGTGTACTATCTTAGAAATGATTAAAAGACTTATTCATTAAGAGTCTCTTGAGTTTCCACGCTCAATAATGAATAAAAAAGAAATATGTGTATAAGATCAATGTTTTCCAGCAGTTTTGTTTCCAGCAGCCTTAACTACAAACCAATAATCAATTTACAAGCACTTACTAAACACCATGTGTCAGACAAAGTCCTAGGCACTGGGGATATAAATGCATAAAATGAAATATTCCCACTCACATTCTAAGGTGAGAGGCAACAACATAATTTTGTACCTACTGAATGAATATAAAGAAAGTAAATAGAAAGTAGTTAAATGAGTTAGTTTGAGAAGAAGAGCACTAGTTGTTAGAGGAATCAGGAAAGTCTTCGTGTACATGGTGATACCAGATCTGAAATTTTAAGAATTAGAGGGACTGGGGCAGGTAGGTGGCACAGTGGATAGAGCACCAGCCCTGGATTCAGGAGGATCTGAGTTCAAATCTGGCCTCACACACTTGACACTTAATAGCTGTGTGATCCTGGGCAAGTCACTTAACCGTCATTGCCCCGGAAAAAAAAAAAAAGAAAAAGAAAAAAGAAATAAACAAACAAAAAAAAAAATTAGAGGAATTTTTATATGGCAGAGGTGAGGGTAGGAATGGGGAATAGTAAAAACAAAGACATGGAGAGAGGAGATAGAGTGTCATGGGTGAAGAACAGAGAGAGTTCAGTTTAGCTGGATCAAACAACTTGGCAGAAGTGATGTCCAATGAGGCTGGAGAGAGAGCTTAGGATCAGACTATAAAGGGCTTTAAAAGCTCAGGATTCACAAAGGGTTGTGTTAGTAGAAGATAAAACAGATCTCATAGAAGTAGTACCAGCAAGACTTGGCAACTGATTAGATATAGAGGGTGAGCAAGAGTAAAGGATAATGCCATGGTTATGAAACTGGGAAATGAAAAGAACTGAGGTGAGTTTAACAGAAATAGAGAGGTGGGTTTTGGGGAAAAGATAATGCATTTTGAAATACTGCAAGTCTGAAGTTCAAGAAAGAAAATTGTCTTGGTTACATGAATAGGAATCACCCGCAAATCACTGAGAGCTGATGAGATCACTAAGAGTTAACACGAAGAAAAGAGATTGAGAAAAGCAGAAAATAACCACAACTGAGAGTTAAGTGATAACTTTGGAGGGAGCAGTTTCATTTGAGTGTTGAGGTTGGAAGACATACTGTAAAGGGTTGAGGAGAGAAGAGGAAGTGGAGGAGGCAATGGGCATCAACAACTTTTCTTAGAACTCACTGAAATAATTTAAATAACTGTTAATCTAAGTTCAAGCAAAATTTCAACTTCACTTTTGGGTTTTCTGGATATAATCACCCAACACCATCAATATGAAGCTGGCTTCTAAGTTCCAACTATTTCATGTACAATTCAACCTTATAGTGATTTTAAAAAATTTTTCCTGTTGGGTGGGCAAGAACTTGATAACTGAAATATTCTAAGGAATACCTGTGTATGTTGATTCAAGAATCAGTGACAGCATCAAAAAACATTTATTAAGCAACAAGTCTATGCCAGTCACTAGTTCTCAAGAAAATTATATTCTTTAGGGAAGAGGGTACAACATATGCACATGGACAGGTGTGTGTCACAGTGGATAGAGGAGTGGGCCTGATGTCAGGAAAACCTGCATTCAAATCCAGCCTCAGACACTTACTGGCTGTGTCTCCCTGGGCAAGTCACTTAACTTCTATTTGCCTCAGTTTCCTCATTTGTAAAATGGGGATAATAATACCTACCTCCCAGAGCTATTGTGAGAATCAAATGAAATAATATTTGTAAAGCACATAGCACAGAGCCTGGCATATAATAAGCACTATATAAATGTTAACTACTATTTTTATTTTAAAAAGTAAACATAAAGTAAGTAGAAAGTGAGGGGGTTGGGGAGTGGGACTAGCAGTTCAGGAGATCAGAAAGGCCCACTTCAGATGGGCTTTGAAGATAATTCAACTTTTTTTTTCCTCTTCAAGATCGGACAAGGGGCAGCTAGGTGGCGCAATGGATAGAGCACCGGCCCTGGATTCAGGAGTCCCTGAGTTCAAATCCGGCCTCAGACACTTAACACTTACTAGCTTTGTGACCCTGGGCAAGTTACTTAACCCCAACTGCCTCACCAAAAAAAAAAAAAAAAAAAAAAAAAGATCAGACAGAACAAAAGGGGATAAAGTCATATTAAATGGTATTACCAAGAATCACAGGACCTCTGGGTCACATAACCAAACAAGATGGAAGACTAGACATTTTCTTTGATCCTTAATACCTCTCAAATCTCTACAAAATAGGAATTATACACAAGAGATAAAGTAATTTCAACTGTCTACTTAGTCTAAGATTGTGAAATGCCCAGCATGGGAAGAGGCTAAGACAGTTTTGAGGTCCGGCTCGAGGATTATAGTACTACTTACCCCAGGGGAAGGAGTTGGAAAGTGAATGATAAGCAACTCTAAGGAGGGGAGACTAAAATGACCAAATATCTCAAGAAGACGAAAATTCAGTTAAAAAACCTGAGCAGACACAGACAAAGCAACAGGAAAGAATTAATAATGGAAGGAAATAGTGTCAGCAGATCAACTAAAAGGGTCTACATAGCAATGAATAAATACTGCAAGAAAAAGGAAAATGAATCAACACCTGGTGAGGCAGAGGACCTGGTAGATTTCAAAGACAGCCTAGAACCACAGCAGGGTGATCCTGAATAGTTTAGGAGAAAAATAAGAATTGTGAAAATAGAATTTGTGGCCTGTAAAGCAGAAATAACTGGCAGAATAGAAAAACTTGAGTCCATCATGGCAAGGCTCACCAAGGAAACAATTAAGAAAACAACTGATTGGGAATGCAAATACACAAAAGTAAAGCATAAAATAGAAGGGAATCAAGTTAATATTCACATTAAAAGAAAACATGATCTCCATACAAGCAAAGTACCGATCTCAAAGACAGGAGGTATACAGTCAACCTCAGGACTCTATGGCTCCCAAAAGAACCAAAGTCAAAAAATGTCAACATCATGAAGCATGACATAATACAAGAAATCTGCCCGTAACTTCTGAACACAGAAAACAAGGATCAAAAGAATCCCGATTAGGACAGCTAGGTGGTGCAGTGGATAGAGCACCAGCCCTGGATTCAGGAGGACCTGAGTTCAAATTCGGCCTCAGACCCTTGACACTTACTAGCTGTGTGACCCTGGGCAAGTCACTTAACCCCAATTGCCTCACCAAAAAAAAAAAAAAAAAAAGAATCCTGATTGTCACCAGAAAAACAAAAAAAAAATGTTTGCAATTCCAAGATACACTGTAGTTACATTATTTGCTTCTCAACAACACAGACAGCAGAAATATAAGGCTAAACAAATATAGCAACCAAGAATAATAACAACAGAGAAACCATTAGGAGATTTCTTTCTATATGCACAGGGGACAAAAGTGAAAGTAGAAGACAAATAGAAGTGATGGTGGAAAAAATATCATGGACTAAAATTCACAGCACCCTGTTTACAGGTGAATCAATGTGGAAGGTACATAAACAGAGTAAAGGGAGGAAGATGATAGGCAGGGAATATGTGATATGGCCTAAATAAGTCAAAGGCTAACACTGAAGGGAAAATAACTATTCTAACTTGTCAGGAAAAAGAGGAGACTAGGCAAATGGGTAAAGGAGAGACTGACAAAGGGCAAAAGAAATGGGGAAATTACCACTGATGAATGGTCCTATGAGAGGAAAGAGATATTCTATAAAAGGGACATGGGAGACCTTACAATGGGTTTGATCTGCAGGGATTTGACGCTTACAGAGAACATTCGGGAATCTGAGATCCTAGGAGCAACTGACACCAGAAGAATGGAAGGACACAGACCCAAGGAGTAGATTTTAAGGCAAATGGGAGGAGGGAGAATTACCTAGGGGAGGAAGAAACGTTCAATAATGAACTGTACAAGCAGGGACGTAGGAAAATTCCCACCATGGGACAATATCCTCTCTATCTCCTGCCGGAATTGGTATTTTTAAGAACAGAAAATAACAAAATTAATGGAATCAGGGGGCAAAATATATAAGGGCAGTAACATAGAACTGTTTAGAAGGGAACCAAAAATGGGTACCACAGAAGCTTCAATTCAGTGAAGGGAGGAATACAGACACTAAAGGAGGATGAAATAAGTAGGAAGGTCATGTATCAAGGAAAAGAATTTAAAGTAGACAGGAAGGAAAGGATTTAAAAAAAAAAAAACGCACAGAAAATGATACTTAACTCAGAGGAAAATGAAGAAAACAAATAACTAGAAAAAAAGGAATTAATAAGTTAAACAAAATTCCAAAACTAGGGGAAAAGATAACAAATACGAAGGGAAGACAGGCTTTAATGGTAAAGAGAGCCAGTGGGAATAAGGTTACCTTAAAATAGATTAAGCTAAAATAATAACATTGTGTTTACAGAGGAAAAGGGAAGCTTAGAAAGGGTAGACAGAGATAGTTCTGATTCTGTTCTAAAAAGTATAGATTGATATATAATTTATACAGTCCATAAAAATTAAAATATTTATTACATTCAATGACATACTATATGCCTGGGCTGCCAAATTACCAAATATATCAACACTCTGATCACTGAAAAAAGGTTAAAAAGTAGTGTTTTCTGCTGCAAAGGTAGAAAAACTAGAAACAAAGCAGGTACCAATCTACTGGGGCAATGGCTGAATAAACTATTCAATAATAAGGGAATATTATTATACAGTAAGAAATTACAAATATGAGGAACTGAGAGAAACTTGTGAAAATTTTATCAATGAATACAGATCAAAATAAATAGAATCAAAAGAACAACATATACAATGACTATAATAATGTAAATGAAAAGCATTAATAAAAGGTAGCCAAATTCTGAGCAACTAAAAGAAGCAAAACACTGGAGAACAAATAAATTAAAATGTACCTCACACCCTCTCTGCTCAGAGGTCAGTGATTACTAATTTATAACATATAAATTGACAGACACAGTCATGGGTGTTTTTGCTTAACTGTTTTTCTTTCTTGTAAGAGAAGTTCAAATTGGGTGCAGGGAGGTGAAAAAGAATCTGATAAATATAAATATTGTAAATGCCAGCATGAACAAGGATAATGCTTTTATGTTTTCCAAAGAGCTGGGCCCTCACCCAAAATAAACACTCGGTATGAACATAAAGGTATCACTACCTACGCAGCCAAAAGGTAATCAATATAAAGTTTCATTTTTAAAGAAATAAAATTGTATTTTAGAAGACCTTACCAGTGATAGTATTGTAGTGGTAGGAGGCATGAGTAAATGCCTGAAGAAGGTATGCTTTATTCTTGAAGTTGTAGTTAATTTTGTTTTCAAAATTTTCAAAGCCTGATATAAGGTGGTTCAGTGTTTTTTCAGCATCTGGATGATCAAACATGCACCTCGGTGGAATCTTCAAACAGCCATATTCTAAGTCTTTATATAAAGACGACTGTAAATTGGCTACAGAGATAGAAGCATAGTTCACCGAAAGATTCTTTTGTTGACTGTTGAAATTATCCTTGCTGGGGTATAATGTGTTCTCCCAATCACTCCTTTTAATTACTGGGAGCACCTTCAGCCCCAAAGAACAGAGGAAAAGTTGAGCGGCTCTCTCACCACAGCTGGTTAAATAACAGCCCAGTAGAGCTTCCACACAGTCTGCAATGCTTTTGTCAGCAATACACTGCTCTGTATGTAAGTCATAAGAAATTGACTGTTTCCCTGTGTCAATGCCACAATTTTCTTCTGATGGATTCCAGAACCCTACTACAAAATCATCCTCTTCAACAGCTTTGCTAGGATCCAAATAGCACATTGCATCCCAAGAGCTATAATCAAAATCATCATTATCAGATGAAAATGGCATATGACCTAGGGATGATTTTTTGGGCATTTTCCATTCATAATTTGAATCACTGGATGAAAATGGAGAAAGAGAAATTTTCTTCACAAAAGCCCCTGATCCCATTAACATATTATCTATAAACTTAATATGCTCCTGATCATATTCCAAGAAATCATCTTCATAATCCACTTCCTCCTTTGGAACCCTCCACATCAGGTCTTCATCTTCTTCCTCATCATAATCTTCATCCAGCTTACCATTTGCCAACATGCTGTCCTTTGTCTGAAAGGAGGGAAAAAGGGAGGAATGAAGGAGAAATAGAACTGCCACTTTAAAAAGCAATCTGATATTCAATAAAAGCAAGGGGCTATGGATAATTTCAAATGACAACTTCAAATACTAAAAGTCAACTTAAAAATCTGCCATTTGTTTTCAATTAACATAAAATAAGTTATTTAATCACATAAACAAAGACATGTTCATTTTACTCTTTATTTTTGAAGTTACACAGTGACCTTTATCCACTAAGAACTAAGATTTTGTATGAGCATAAATTTGTAATGTTCATTATGGAAAAATGTAAGTTGAGCATTCTAACTTTTACAGAATAAATAAAAAATACTTTCATACATGGTGTTCTTATACCTTACATACATAAAAGTTCCCCAATATTCTTTTAAATTTGGTAACAGAATTTTAAAAAGGGTGATTTTCCTGTTAGCAAAGTTAAATTTTTAATGTAACAAAATGGTTTGATCTCCATACACATCAAAAGCTATACTACTAAAGGAGAAAAGATGACTAAAGTTTTCATGAAAGATGTATAGCCAGTATTTTATTGAAGTTTTTGGCAATGTTTATGCATGTGGATAAAAACACACACTGAAACAAAATTCCTTTGCTTAAAAAGGAAAAACATGGTAACGAATGCCCTTTCCCACAGGAGGCACTAAATAAACATTTGTTGTATTTTATCTTTATCTTTAAAAATGCTACCATTATTATTAGGATACTATTGTTTATAATTAAAACTAGTAAAATCAGTGAGAAGTTTAGAATGACAAAGGGCATAATCTACTTTGTCAGGAAACCTGTGCTAATTCAAATTTCTTTGGCCAAAGTTTATTGGGAAATGCTAAGGTTCTGTGGTGACGTAGCTTTTCTGAAATGTTAGAAATATGCCAAACAGTACTCATTTCCAAGTTATTTTAAAATTGCATTTTAACAGTGACAACTTCTAAAAACAACTTTGTTGAGGAGTTTTCTTTTTACTTTTGGATTTTCAAGAATTTCAGAAATTTACAAATCTTTTATCAGATTGTTGAGAAATTCTATTCTACTATATTTCTTTGAAAAAGTGGTTAATGACCATAGCTGCCCTCACCTCTGCCACAAAGTTACGACTAATGGAAAGTAGCTTCCATTATGATATAAAAACTAAATTAAATACTTAATGCTGAAAACAGCTATTTTCCAAGTTACAATTTCTTTATCAAATAAAAGGTTAGAAGTGCAACTGAATGAATAGGCCAGTCTTTGACCCTCATAATAAAGAGTGTTGAATGACGAAACTATAGAGAATAACAAATAATTTGTTTTGATCATTTTAATTAAAAAATAGTCACATACCAATTGTTACATTTTCAGCATGAACATTTATACCTAGGAAATTGGCAAACTCTACAAAAATCAGGGCTTTATTTATGGTTCTGTTGATTAATCTCTAGAATTGAGAAAATGACAGAAAAAAATGTTAATAATGCAGATTAAACTTAAAAGTGTGTCATAGCTTTTAGGGGACATTTACAACACATCCTTGGTTCCAGTTGAACTAAAATTCTTATTTGATGTACATATTTCATGAACATCAAATATTTCCCAGAAGATCTTTAAAAGAAAGGGCAGTCACTTAAGCCAAGGGGAAAAAAGTAGTGATCTGCAAATAGTAGGTGGTCAATACAGGTCTGTCATTCACTTCAATTCAAATAAAACCTTTAATAAGTACCTAGTGTATTTAGAGCACTGTGCTAAGCTGTGAGAGTTTTCCTTCTGTTTCAATAAGGTATGTTTCCTTTTGTCAGGTAACATAAATAACTGTAAATTATATAAATTATAACCTGTTAAAAAGATGTAATTTTTAGGGGTAGCGAGGTGGCGCAGTGGATAGAGCAGCTGCTCTGGAGTCAGGAGGACCTGAGTTCAAATCTGGCCTCAGACACTGGACACTTACTAGCTATGTGA
Organism: Dromiciops gliroides; assembly: GCF_019393635.1. Taxonomy (NCBI): domain Eukaryota; kingdom Metazoa; phylum Chordata; class Mammalia; order Microbiotheria; family Microbiotheriidae; genus Dromiciops; species Dromiciops gliroides. Next base: position 305,049,938 of record NC_057862.1, on the reverse strand, counting down.
CCCTGGGCAAGTCACTTAACCCCAACTGCCTCACCAAATAAAATAAAATAAAATAGTTAAAAAGATATAATTTTTAAGAAGTGTTCATACCTTTTCAATGAAAGCTTAAATTCTATGCAAATATTCAACTCAAATATCCTACCTAAATCACTCCAATTTTCTTTTAAAATGGTTATTTCACAGGATTAAAAAAAATTGTATACTAGTTTCTTCAAATAAAGAGATTTGTTGTATTCTTTCTAGCATAACAAAAAATGAATGTAGAAGTGTCAATGGTTAAAATGAAGCATGAAAAGCAGCAAGATCCTGTGGAGTTTCATTCTATTAGCTAAAAGGCCAAATGTAGGGCTGTGGGGAGATGGGGAAGGAATGACACACAAAGTGAGAACCAATTTGGTGAAACTCAAAATGGCACTTCATACTGCAATGTTCAAAATATAAAATTAAAAATGATTTCATATTGGTTACCCCCATAATACAATAATGGAGTAACTATATTCAATATAGATCTTTACATTTATCTGTGTTTTTATTAGGAAGCTAACATTTTACTAAAGATTACCCAATTAATACCATTTTTTCTTCTAACATTCTTCTGAATTCAAATCACATTTGAAGTGCAATTTTTGAATTGCATGTCGCCATGAAAATGAATTTTAAAATTTCCCTCCATTATTTTCCTATGAGGTTGTATTTGATCTGCCTTCTCATAACTCAAATTTTTAAATTTTTTGCTTGTATACTATGACCTAGAATTTCAGCATCATGTAAAATGCTTTAATGACAAGTAGTTGAATATCATATAATACCTCTGTCCCTACAAGTAAAAAGAAAATTTAATATTTTAATAAATTTATTTCAGTTTATTTTATTGGTTTGGACCTGTGACTTCACTGGCATAAGAAACTCCCATCTACTATGCAATTTAAAAATATTACAGAGCTGTCTGAGACACAGGAAGGTTAAGGGACTTCCCAAGGTCACACGGCCAGTATGTATCAAATGCCTAGACCTGAATCAGTTTTTGCTGTGTCTGAGAACAACTCTCTATCGACTCACTACACTTTTCAAAGAAGAAATTATGCCATTTAGAAACATTTAATATGCATAGCTAGACTATAAAAAGTCATTCATGGAATGCATGTTTATTTACAGGCAAGGCTGTCTATGAAACTAAGAGGAGTTGTTAGAGCAAAATGAAAAATCAACCATTAAAAATAATTAGTACAGGTATCTATCTATCCATCTATCCATCCATGTACCTATCTATCTGAACTAGTATTTAGATAGCAATGTAATATAAATCTCTCAGGGATAAAATTACCCAAAATACCAATTTTGAAAATTCAGAAAGCTTTTAATCAACATTTAGTGTTATAAACTCCAGTAACCCTGCTAGGTGCCCTCTGGTGGCTTTGAAGTTAAGACTAAACATTACATATACATTTCTCATTGCTAAGATTGAAATTTTATTTTCTAAGAAACTCACAACCTCCATGTAGTGAATTGTTGCTTATTTAACTGTTTTTATAAAAGTTTACAAGATGAAGAAATGAACTACAAAAAAAGACTAGGGAAAATAGAATATATTTATCAGAAGTATGGAGGGGAGATTTTTTTTTGTATTAAATAGAAAAATATTAAGGATATTAAAGACAATAAGATGTGATATATTTTTATACTACAAAAACTATCAAAAGGAAAACAGTATATAAGTGTAATGGAATACTATCAAGTAATTCAAAATGACAAATGTGAGCCACAAAATACAGAAAGATTTTTGAAGTAATGAAAAATATGGAAAAAATAATTGTATCAGGATAAGACAATACAAACCATGACTACCTTAGAGGGAAAGTGAACAGAAGTAAATAGACTTAAGCAAGAATGATTTAAAAATTAGGTATGACCCTACAGTGAAATTCATTAATTCAATGTAACTAGTTGCAAAGCAAGTCTAACTGGCTGCGCTGATGTTTTAAAATCAAGTTTATAATAAACCACTAATTTTAAAAAGTTTATAAGATGAAAAAAGATTCTTTTCTCGCTAAAATATGAACTGGAAAACTAATTTTTTAGTGGAAATTAGTAATTTCTGATTCTTCTGGCAAAAACTATCTTGCTGGAAACAGCATTCATTTTACATACAAGAACTCATAAAGATCATGTCATTTTTCATTCTATTTTTAATAGTGAAGATTGTATGTTATGGGGCAGCTAGGTGGCGTAGTGGATAGAGCACCGACCCTGGAGTCAGGAGTACCTGAGTTCAAATCCGGCCTCAGACACTTAACACTTAATAGCTGTGTGACCCTGGGCAAGTCACTTAACCTCAACTGCCTCACGAAAGCAAGGAAGAAAGAAAGAAAGAGCTTTATTCACAAGGATAGGTCCCAAATCTTATTTCATATATTATTGGTATACAGGAAAATGCTAGTAACAAAGATAAATACATACCTAAATGATATAAAAATCAAGTTATAATTCATTTATACAATGAAGAGGTTAATATAATAAAAACTTACCATTTCATCTTTCTCCCACTTATCTGTATTACTTTTGTCTTGATTTACAATGTAACCAGGAGGAAGCCAATTTACAGGGGGATCAAAAATTGACACTACCATGCGACTGGGCAGACCTTTCTTTTTCCCAAGGCGATAGAGATTACAGTTGCTGACCTTCAACAGAAATGTTCATAAAATACCAATACTCAGAAAAGTACAATGGACCTCAAGGAAAAGCTATTTTATGCTTTTGTTGATTTTTTCAAATTTTACATTTTTTTCCAAATCCAGGTCAAGATTTGTCTACAATAATTAACATCATATTTTTTTCTCCCATATTAACTTCTTCCATCCATATATTCCACATCCCCTGTCCCACCACCAATAACTTTTATTTATGCATTTTTTAAAATGGAATCATTATCTAATATATATCCTGTTCCCTTCTCCTCCGTAAGAAAAATCCAACCAATAAAGCAATCTGGTTTGCAAGTATATACATCATTCCACATTGGTAGGCTCCTGCCTTTCTAAGAAGAGGAGGAAGGAATATTTCCTGCTCTTTTCTTGGGAACAAAGATTAGTCAATGCAATTAATCTGAGGCAGCCTTTTTGTATTTTTTTTCATTGACATAGTCATTTTACATACTGTGTTTTGAGTTTTAATCTTCCCTATGCATCAGTTCATAACAGTTTTTCACACATTTCTCTGAATTCTTTATATTCATCATTACTTGGTACCATAATATTCCATTAAATTCCTTTACTTCAAATTAGCTTTCCATTCCGCAACCAACAACACTCAGTTCAAGTATTTTCCTACTACAAAGAGCATTGCTATGCATATGCTGTTATATTATGGGCCTTTTACTTTTGTAACTTACTTTTTAGAGGTAGACTGCTGGGGTGAGGGGAAGAGAATTGCTAGGTCAAAGAGTACAAATGGTTTAGTAACTTTTCTTCCATAATTCCAAATTATTTTTTCAAAATAGTTGGTAACAGCTTCATTGACAGTATGCCTGTTTGCCCATATGTCCACTAACATTGATTGTTGCTATTTTTATCATCTTTCATACCTTAGAAGCAGAAGTGAGCATCGGAATTGTTTTAATATTCACTATTAGTAGCAGTAATTCATAAAATTCTTTCATCTGGCTGTTGTTAGTTCACGTTTCTAATTCTGAGAATTTTTTTCTTCATATCCTTTGGAGAATGATTCTAGATCTTTTCTTGGATGCCAGATTTTATTCAGATATATTTGAAGCAAAGACCTTTCCCCTCCCCATTATGTTTCATTCCTCAACTTAGAGGCACTGATTTTATTTATGCAAATGCTTTTAAATTTTACACTAACTGAAACTGTCTATTTTGTCTTTTATGATCAGTCGCTATCTCTTTACTGGTTAAGCAATCTCCTGTTATAGCAATTTGAAATTACATGGTTAAGAGTGACTAAAATGTCCATTTGACTCAGGAATTCCACAATTAGGCATATATCACAGGGAGGTAGATGACAAGAAGAAAGGCCCATATAGATCAAAGTATTTATAGTAGCAATTTTTGTTATGTGACAGCAAAGCCTTGGAAACAAATAGATGCATATCCATTGGGGAATGGCTAAACAAACTGGTACATAAATATGATAAAATATTATTGTGCAATAAGATATAATAAATACTGAGAAGTATGGAAAGACTTATACGAACAGATGCAAAATAAAATCAGCAAAGCAACATATACAATGATTATAATATAAATGTGAATAATAACAAAACAATCTCAAATAAATTCCATGAAATTATAATAATTAAAGTCTGGTCCCAAAGAAGATATAACACATCTACCCCAATGTATTTCTAGAGATGGGAGATCAAGGGTGTAGAATATATTATATGTTAATAGTTTGTTATGCTGATTAGTTCTGCTAAAATTCTTCCCTCCTCCATTTTTTATGTTCTTTATTAAAAGGGATAATCTTTGAGTGAGAATTGGGGGAAATGGTACATTGGCAAGTATAGGTGATATAAAAATTTTCACGGTACCCATTAGGTAGTTAGCTCCTTCCATTCTTGTTTTTTAAAAAAAATTTATGGAATCACCTTTTCATATTGAGGTTTTGTACCCATTTGGAACTTATGGTGGTTTATGGAATATGCTGTTCTATGCCTGTTTTCTGCCAAAATGCTTTTAAGTTCTCCCATACATTTTGGTCAAATAGGCATTTTCCAGTAGCTTGTCTACTTAGATTTATGAATCACTGGATTGTGACCAATTTCTGTGGAGTTTTGCTACTCAAGGTGCACAGATCTATTTTTCTACTGTTTAACTGGTACAAGATAAACATGATGATTACAACATAGTTTATAATATAGTTTGGGTTTTTTGGTTTTGTTTTGTTTTGTTTTTTTAGTGAGGCAATTGGGGTTAAGTGACTTGCCCAGGGTCACACAGCTAGTAAGTGTTAAGTGTCTGAGGCCGGATTCCAACTCAGGTACTCCTGACTCGAGGGCCGGTGCTCTATCCACTGCGCCACCTAGCTGCCCCCATAATATAGTTTGAGATCATTTGAAATCAATTATTTTTTATTTCTGCTTTCATTATTTCTCTTGAGTTTCTAAACCTTTTCATCCTCCAAATGAATTTTTAAAGTGCTATTAAGTTCTATAGGTAGCTCCTTGATGATTAAATTTATATAGCACTAAATCTGTGAATTAATTAACTTGGTTGGCATTATAATATTACATAGACTCAGCCCAACAATGAACAGTGACTGTATCTCTAATTCTTTTGTTCCTTTTCTAAAAAGAACGTTTGGGGGTAGCTAGGTAGTGCAGTGGATAGAGTACTGGCTCTGGAGTCAGGAAGACCTGAGTTTGAATCCAGCCTCAGACATTTGACACTTACTAGCTGTGAGACCCTGGACAAATCACTTAACCCTCATTGCCCTGCCCCAAAACAAAACAAAGAAACAAGAACATTCTATAGTTATATTTAGGTAAGTCCTAAGTATGTCTTGGTAAATTAATTTTCAGGTCTTTTATGCATTTTGTGGTCATTCTGAATGTAGTTTCTCTTTGTTTCCTTCTATTTTTCATTAGTACTATATGAATATTTAAAGCATTTAAATATAACTTCCTTCACTACAAGCTTTCATTAATGTCTCATTATGGCACAGTTCTTAAAAGCTACTTCAGGGGAGCACATCTCTGGCAACTTCTACCAGGCTAAAAGGGCTTCAAAGTATAGGCCCAGTCAAAAACTATGTCTGTTGTACAAGGACCAGGTTAGTGAAATTAGAAAAACTCTTCACCAGAATGATCATAAAGTGACAAATTTTCTAGCCACAATTCTCAAAAAACTATCTACCAAATTACAGAGGTGCTGTAGTGATTGTTAACATTCACTAAAGCATACAACTTGAATTTTAAAATGGAAAACTATTACAATATACAACTAACATTCTATATACTTTAACATGTTAGTATATGAATACTAAACTGAAAAGTAACTATTTTTCAACTAAAAATACAGAACATGGAAAAAATATACAATGACACTAGGAGATTTTATAAGTAAACTTTCTACACTCACAACTTAATTACTTAAGCATCAAATAACTGCTTTTGATGATCAGACTAGCAAATCCATATTAGAAGTTAGTAAAGCTATATACCCTATTATAAGTACAATGGAATCTCACAAATTCTTTGTCTACAATGAATCTTGGTATTAAACAGTTAAGAAAACTTAAGTTTCTTTAAAATTCAACTATACACATAATTCTAATCATAATATAGCTCGAATCACAAAACGTGACAGATTTCTCAACATATAGATCAATGATATTACAGATCCATTTAAATATCTGAGCATTTTTGAGCTCAGCTCAAGTATTCTTCTTTAATCTTACATAACATACCAAAAGACTGTCTTTCAATTCAATAAAAATGGTAATATGGAAGAAAACCACCTTATTTATATCCATATGATAATTTTAATCAACCCCATTGTTCTCTTTTTCTTAGTAACTCTAATTTCTCCATTAGTTTATTCATATTACATTTACCTAGAAATTTGTATCCAGAATTGGCAAACTTCTTATCATCTGCCAGGAAACTGATGGTTTCTTGAAATATTACTCAAAGAATGCCTTGAGCTTTTAGCTCACAACATTCTGCCTTCCTGCAACATTCTTTTTTTCCTTTTTGTCAAATCCTACCTACTCTTCAAAACTTGGATCAAAGCTCATCTCTTCTGTAAAGTCTTCCCTGATCACCCTGAAACTTCTCTCTCCCTCCTCTGAATTATAATAGTAATTATCTGTACAATTCACTTGATAATTAGGCCTTATGACATTTCTTATTCTGAAATTTAGTACTGCAGCTTAAATATTTTACTGAAATTTAACTTCTCCCCACTTGATAGCTCATCTCTTTAATTAGACTGCAAGTTCCCTAGGACAAGGGTGTGATCTTTTTTATATTCCCACTCTAGCTCCCCTCCCTCTGGTGCCTAAATTAAGCTTTGCACATATTTAGTTGACAATCAAAAAGCATCTTTTGATGCTTCATTTAAATTCAAGCAGTGAGCAAAGGAGTGTAACTACAAAAATCAGATACTCAGGGGCAGCTAGATGGTACAGTGGATAAAGCACCGGCCCTGGATTCAGGAGTTCCTGAGTTCAAATCCGGCCTCAGACACTTGACACTTACTAGCTGTGTGACCTGGGCAAGTCACTTAACCCCCATTGCCCCCCCCCCATCAGATACTCAAAGAAACTTCTAAATTTCATTGCTGAAAAGAAGTTTCATGTCAAGATTTGTGCTATTACTGCTTAGACCTTTGCTTCCACTGCAGAGAGAAGGGAAAGAAATACTGAAGCAAAGTGATCTCAAGTAGATCCTGCCACATGTACAGAACAGTCAAAGGATATTTTCAAAAATGATATTACATTTGACAACACTAATTAAAACTGTTTGATACCATGCAAAAAGTGGAGCCTGAAAATTATTTTTGAGTAACTTCTGAAAGTTTAAGGTATGTTACTACTTACCTTTTTACTTCTCATGTAAGAAAGGCGTCCCTCATGAGCATCAGGGTAAGTGCAAAACAGATATGTCGTGATTGCATGCTTTAAAAAGGAGTCGCCAAGCATTTCAAGTCGCTCCAAGTTAAATCCATCACTAGCATTCGAAAGGGTCAGAGCCTGTAAAATGAGTCCAGGATTTGGGCCAAGGGTTTTCGAGGAGTACCCATTGGAAGGGCTATGTTCAGAATCAATTCTCCCTTTTGAAGCAACAGAAGTTTCTGAAGTACTGGTGGTCACTGTCACTGCCTTTGTGGGGCATCCATCTGAGGTAGATTTGTTAGCATTTCCATCAAGGTATTTATGACTCAGCAGAGTACATTCATTGTTGGGTTTGGGCTGGTTCTCACTATTGTATAAATTCTGAATGGGATATGAGGTAGTTGGTTGCATGGGTATTTCCTGCCTGTAGTAATTTAGCTGATTTCCTTGGCAAAAGTCTCTATTGACTAAATCATAACTGCCATTGGCAAGATTTTTATTGTATGAAATACCATTAATTGCTGTGAGTTCTGTGGAAACTTCAATTTGGATCTTACTGGGTGACTCATTGAATAATGATCTGCAGGTCACAGACATCTGGTCATGATTTTCTAGAGAGGAGGTTCTGTTAGCGCCTTGATGTGCAGCATTTTCAGGGACTACAATTGTGCTGTGCTTACAGTAATTTTCATTTTCAGCTAAAGAGGAGTTAGGAATTGAGATGAAAGATTTACTGTCAATAGATTTTTTCCATCCAAAGTCCAAGTTAGGATATCTGTAAAAACAATATAATTATTGAAAAGCTATTTTTCCAAAATATTAAGTGCAAAACATAGTAGCTGAAATATGCAAACATAAACTTGTATATTTTCTCTTGGCTCAAAACAGCCAGCTTCTTATTCAGACAGATGTCATTGTAAGAAAACAACTTACTAAAATCTGCTAAGCTATAACTTATAAAGGACTGAATCTAGGGCAAATGGAGATGGTAAAGCATAGTGGAAAGAACACTCACTGGTCATGGGAGTCAGAAGGGCTGAACCTGTATCATGGCTCTGACATTTATTAGTTATATATAGCCTTGGGCAAAATCAGCCAACCTCCCAAAGTTTTACATTGTTATGAAGAAAGTATCTTTGCAAGTCTTTTTTTTTAATTTTTTAAAAAATTTATTTTTTTTTTTTTGCTGGGGCAATGAGGGTTGTTAAGTGACTTGCCCAGGGACACACTGCTAGTAAGTATTTCTTTAAAATAATGCAAAGAATACCTGAAATCAGCAGGGAGTGATTTGACCCCTACACCAGCATCAATGGCTGTCTGGGCTCTTAGTTCCTCTGCTGTCAAAAGGCAGTGCAGGCGATAAAGTATGCTTGGGAGACAAACTGCTTTTCTCCATAATGATGCTGGAATTGGATGAATTGCACAGAGCTCAGGAACCAATATCTTTGAAGAGGGGGAAAAGAATTAATTAGGTAATTTCTAATGACCTTAAAAATTAGTCATTTTGATAATATAAAAAAACTATCTAGTCATATCATATTGATGTAAAAGCAGTACCTGTTTATTTTGCAGACTTTCCCATTTGGCTTTCCTTTTTTCAGCACTACTTAGTGGAAGGGCTTTCCCCTTCTGATTTAAATGGCGAGGAGTCAATAGATTAAGTCTAAATTAGAAATAAGAGTTCTTTTAGGTGAAAAACACTATATATGTCATTATCTCTAAAAATAAAGTCTTTAGTGTAAACTGATTTTTATACAATCATAGATTTGTGGCTAAAAAGTTCCTTAGAAGCTACTAGTCCAATCCCCTCATTTTACAAGGTCACAAAGGTAGTAATAAGATAGCATTAGGTGAGATTTCAGCCCAGTTCCTCTATGGCAAATGCTCTCTGCTGCCTTCCCACATTTCAATGCCATCTTACCTTGAAGATGTATGGTCCACATCCAGCAATGGCTGGTTTAGATTGGTCAGGTCAAGATTGTACTTTGTTTTATAATATTCTGCAAAAGTTTCATATTCAGGGGATGGGAATTTACTGAGTGGCGTAAGATCAGTATATACATCAGCAACATAAAATCGATGAGGCTGATCAAAATTCCGATACCTAAAAAAAAAAAGGAATGGGGGGGGGGGGTAAGACTGATTAAATTAGTGTAAGTTTAGATTATCACAACTAATAGGAAATTAATTTAAATGTTTCTTAGTTTGAGGTAATAACAATTCTAGGACTAAAAACTTAGATGACATTTAAGAAAATTATACATTTCTGATAATAAATCTTTGATGCTTAATTTCAAATAGATGCTAAAAACAAGATCTGCACCTAACTTAAAAAAATGAAGGACCAGGGCAGCTAGGTGGTACAGTGGCTAGAGGACATGAGTTCAAATCTGTTGGCCTCAGGCACTTATTAACTGTGTAACCCTCGTTTGGCAAGTCACTTACCCCCAACTGCCTCAAAAAAAAAAAAAAGGACCCATGTCATACCTTTTACATTCCTGTTTTTTAAAACTTTGGCAATTCATACCTAAATCTAAATCTTATTGTAAAGCCCCTTTAATTAATCTCATTATTTCCCATACTTTTCAAGTTTAACTGCCTTAAAATGTCAGAAATGATCATCAGAAAAAAATCCTCAAATATCCTTATTTTGTGGTAGGAGGAAAGAGTAATTACAGAAATAAGATACATGGCCTCAAGTACATAGACAGCCATATCCTTATTGATTTTTAACTCCATTCATTTAACAAACATGAATTAAGTGCTTATTATGGCTATGTGAAACAATATGATTGGGAACAGATGGTTCGACAAGAAGAATGCTATAAATGAGGGACTGGCTTAATAACATAGCAGGACTTCATGGCATTATGGTAAGGTTTGACTAGAATGTAAAAATGACATTCTTTCAACACGTTAGGAACACAAAATATATACTGTTTGTTCCACAGCAAGAAAAATTCACTTCCTTAGCATTTGACTTTTTATCTCTCCTTATCATGGTAAATACTTGTACTTTGGTAAAACTAAACATTTATTTGCACTTTGGTAAACAAATATCTATGTCTTTTAAGAATACTATTTCTGGGGCAGCTAGGTGGCACAGTGGATAAAACACTGGCCCTGGATTCAGAAGGACCTGAGTTCAAATCCAACCTCAGACACGACACTAGCTGTGTGACCCTGGGCAAGTCACTTAACCCTGTTGCCCTGCAAAACAAACAAACAAACAAAAAAAGAATACTATTTCTACTTAGTTTCATCAGGTTGGAGAGGGTAGAAAATTTCTAAAGCTGAAAAAATTACAGGGTAAATACTTGAAGTACAACCAATCTATTCAAAAAGGAATCAAAAAGCAAAAGTTGGCTTAGCTTGATTCTGGCTAATCTACTACACAATGATAATAATCACAAGGCATAATAAAACACTGAAGTGGTTTTTGAGTTACAGAAAGATTAAAATATACTCAATATTTTTAGTATTCTAATTCTTTGAAAACTGTTATCTTGTTTGGTCTACATAAATTACATGATATTTGCTATTCCTTGAATGAGCTGTATAACAATATTATCCTATATTTGCCACTCTATCCCTGAAAAAAACCCAAACATCATTTTATCACTATAATTTATGATAGTTAATGAATTTTTCTTAACAAAATTCTTAGGAACTGTACTAAAATCTATTTGTACTCCATATTAGGGAACTGAGGTTGTGGGTGAATAGTAAGAGGGAAGCAAAGAAAGTAAAATCAGGCAAAGAAGTTCTACAGAAAGTAAACATTTAAATTTATCTCTCCTTTCTATATTGATATTCTGCTACCAAGAAATAACTGTTTGTAAACACAATTAAATGGATTAGAAGGAAAGGGGTACTTGGAAATGAGACTAATAATGTTTCTATATTCATTTTTCAAAATCAACACAGAAACTTTTGTGCTGCTAAGTATATTAATTTAGCAAAAATGGGATATGCCTACCTTGGAATGATAACTGCATCCTGGTAATCTTCTAGTTTGAAAATAAAAGGTGTTTCTTTTGTATACTGAGTACTGGGAATGCCTGTACGAGCTTCAGATTTTTCAATATCATCCATGAACTTAAAGTCAATGTCCAAAGTGCTGGAGTCATTAACTTAGAAGAAAGAAAGAAAAATCTTTACTTTGTTAAAAATAAAAAGGACAAAGACAAAAGATTTCCAATTCTGACCACACATAACCAGATTTGTCTCTAATTTATGAAGAGAAAAATCAATTTTGATATCCTAGATTTAAGTTGCTGCAATACTCCAAGGACCTGTGATATCACTGATGCAGTCCCCTTTTCACCAATGCACACTGCCATTCCTCTATGGCTCGGAAGACAATTTCTAAAAGATGCCATAGATGAAAAATTCATCATCCTGTTACCTACCTGGTGACAGCTATCTTAGGATGGTGCTCAGGTCACAGAAATATAGTCCATCACTGAGCCCATATTTATACCTTATAATTAACCATCAAAAAGAATTAGTGTTTTTGTGGGATACTACATAGGATATTTAAAGTTGGAATTTCTGCTCTATTTTAAGACTGAAGCCTTACCAACATTAAGAGGTAGAACACAGTAGGCTGAATCAGCTTCTGTGGGTTTGAATTCTAGTGCAGGTTTTTCAAGCCGAAGAATATGTGAGAATATGTACTGGTGAAGTCTTGTGATCAGCTCAAGCATTTGTAAGGACAAAGTAAAACCAGACTTCTTCAACTCAATAGATATAGTAACCTCTCCAGAGCGTGTGTACACAGGAAAGTGAGGAATCTAAGCACCAACACAAAAAAGCCCCCAGCCAAAAGTTAATGACTGAATAGTGAATATAGAGTTACATCACCTATAAACACACAGAAAATACAGGTGTGAATTTAAATAAAAAGGAAATAATCACTTTTCAAACACCGAACTTAATTTTGGGTTAACAAAAGATTCCACATAAATCCCATTCTTTCTCCGGAGAAGAATAAAGGAGAAGTAAAGGAAGTAGAAGGTAATGTAGAGGAGAGGTAATTGCTACCTGAGGTATAGGTTTGGCTGTCAGTATTCCAAAGCATCTCGTGGTATCCTCTGGAGGATAGAGCTTTCGTCTCCTAAAGTTAAGCTCATCAGGTAAAGGAGTAGTTAATACCATCCCAATTACATATAAGTAACAGGGCTGATCAGGCTTAGGATAACTATTCCTCAAACATTCTGGAATCTATAGGTGGAGAGAAAAAAATCAGAATCATTAAAACAAGCTCACTTAAAATAATTTCACTTAAATTAAGTAATTTTTCTTAAATTAATTAAAAGCTGCTAAGAAATACACAGCACAAGATCTATAACAATTAATTAAATCAGACCAGTGTTGCTATACCTATGTGGTAAAAAAAAAAATGAAAGTTTTTTAACAGTCGGTTAGGATAACTGAAAGATGCCAGTTTTTTTAAGGACCACCCTTTCGGGGAGGAGACCAACGGCATGAGCTACTCATGCCAGTCCGCCTGCTGCGCACGTCAGACTGCCTGCTAGCACTCCATTTCCGGGGTGCGAGCTTAAAAGGCAAGGAGAGAACGGAAGTGGGAGTTTTTTCCTGCTCTGCTGGTCTCCTGACTGCGCTGCACAGACGGTCTCTCTCTCCCCAAAGGTGGCCTTTTGGTGAGTTTTATACAGAATATAGACTAAGCCTAGACTTAAGACGATTTGTATTGTATTTCTACTTTCCTATCCTTCTAATCAACATCACCTTGTGACTACCATACAATAAAAGCTCTATCTAGAAAACCAGAAGCTTCTTCCATTTACTAGTCTGGGAGATAAATTAAGGGAAAGGTTAGTAGGGTAGATTTATGATATAATATCCAATTTTAATCTCACACCTAGAAATAAGATCCCCCCAAAAGATCACAAAGCAATGTCAAAAGAATTACAGTTCATACCTGCAACTTAGCCCCTGAAACTCTGATTGGAGGATTACATATATAGAGCCAGAAGGAAGGTCATTTAGTCTAACTTCTTAATTTTATAGTTGAGGAAACCAATGCTCAAGAAGGTTAAGAAATTGTCCCAAAGTCACATCAGGTAATAAGCATCAAAGGCTGAATGTACAGTCAGTTCATCTGATTCTTAAGCCAGTGCTCCTTCCACTAGACTATGGCTGGTTCTCAGTAATAGTATCAGTGCTTACTCCAACTCTTCTTTGCCTTTTCAGGTCCTCTCTATTAAACCTCCTCCTTATGTTCCAAAAGTATTTTCTCTTGATCAGTCCATTAACATCATACATCTTTTTTTACCATAGCTAAGTAGAAATGGGTGAAAGATGTTATTGAAAGTATAACTTTCTCAAGGGAATAATAAAAATCACACCAAAAGTCAGAAGAATCTTGAAGATGGTTCCAAGAGACATGGCTGACTAGATAAAAAAGTTTGAAAATTAAAGTTGTAAAGTAGGAAGAAACTGGGATGTGGGCCCTAAAAAAATGTATAAAAATGTAGGGCAATTCAAGTTCTCTGAAATCCTAATAAAGACACCCCACAGGGTAGAAAATGAAACCATGTACTAAAAGACCATTATACAGTGAAAACTGACATGCACACATTTATTTAACAAGTGATTTTTTAAAAATCAAAATAGCACACAATCCTTGCAGTTCCTTTCTAACTATAATCCCCTTCCACCTAGAATGCTGTTGCTGAAGTCACTATGTTCAGTCATGCAAGGAATATTTGTTAAGCATGAGAACAGTTTCAAAATCTCCTATGCCTATCAGTCCAAAAACTATATATCACCATTTTCAAGATGAAGAGACAATTAAGTAAAATCCAAGACTGCTTCAGAATATACATTATGTGTACAGCTTATCTTTTTTTTGGTGGGGGAGGGGATGGGGCAATGAGGGTTAAGTGACTTGCCCAGGGTCACACAACTAGTAAGTGTCAAGTGTCTGAGACTGGATTTGAACTCAGGTCCTCCTGAATCCAAGGCCGGTGCTTTATCCACTACGCCATCTAGCTTCCCCCTGTGTACAGCTTATCTTAACATATGGTTTTAAAAATACAATTTACCCATCTGTTTGAAACAACTCAGGAGACATATTCGACATGACTGATACCATCAAAGCCCTATTTACCTAGTACCAAAACAAAGATGGACCTGAAAAAGTTAGCTTTTAACTACTAATATGAAGCCTCCTACTTGCCCTAGGCTAGTTTATTACTTGTAAATTAAACTCAAAACCAGAGAATTTTTTCCTATCTGATAAATCAATCAAGTACTGATTTACTGAACACTTAATATGGACCCAAGAGTAGAATATTATAGGAGAAAAAGGGCTGAATGAAATCAAAAGGCATGCCAAGGTTCAAATCTGATATCATCTGTGTATGATGTTGTACAAATCACGTGGCCACCACAGGCTTCAGTTTCCTAATCTATAAAAGGAAGGGTTTGGATTAGAGGACCTCTGAGGTTCATTCCAGCTCTAGATCTATGATCCCATGTACCTGTTGTTGTTGTTTGTCCTTCATTCTCAAAGTGAACAATGACATCAGGAGGTGCTATCATGACTTATAGTGAACTGGATTGAAGTGAGGCAGGGCTGTGCAAAGTCACCAGCCTCACTCTCTCCTCCAGCGCCATCTGGGTCCAGTGGCAAGATATACAGCAGGACAACTGAAGATGGCCCCAGATGTTTGAGAGAATCAGGTTAAGTGACTTGCCTAGGGTCACACAGCTTGTAAGTGTCAAGTGTCTAAGGCTGGATTTAAATTCAGGTCCTCCTGAATCCAGGGCCAGTACTCTATGCACTGAGTCACCTAGCTGCCCATGTACCCAGGCTTTGTGAAAGACATAGAAGCACAAAATGTAATCACTGCCCTCAAGGAATTCATATTCCAGTTGAAAAGACACAACAAACCCATGTACAACAGGAATATAAGGGAATATAATCTGTTAGCATGTGTGGTATAGAACATGCAGAAGCTTGGGAGAGGGGGGTGTAGTCAACAAATCAAGTTGTAAAGCATTTGTTAAGCACTGGCTCACATGCCAGGCGCTGTTCTAAATGTTGGGAACACAAAAAAAGGAAGAATTTTTAAAAAAAAGTCCCTGCTCTCAAGGAGCTCACAGTCTAATGCAAACAGCTGTGTATAAACAAGATATACACAGGATAAACTGGGAGAGAGGCAGTAAAAATGCCTGGAGTACTGTGTGACCCTGGGCAAGTCACTTAACCCTAATTGCCTCACCAAAAAAAAAAAAAAAAAAGCCTGGAGTAGGGAGACAAGAGTGCCTTGTTCTAGGAAGAAGAAGCAAGCCACTGTTACTGCCCAGATTGCATAGAGAGAAGTAAAGTTTAAGATGATTGGAAATGTAGAAGGAGGCCAGGTTATGGACAGCTTTGAATGCCAAGAGGACTTTATTACTAAATGAGGGGGCAAGGAGAAGGAAGGAAGGAGAGAACTGCCTTAATTTAGGAAGACCAATTTGACAGTTGAGTGAAGGATGGCTTAGGGTGGGGAGGAGAGAATCGAGGAGGTGTTGACACCTCCCAGACTCCCCCTGCCCCTCCAACTCATCCTCCTCCTAGCTGGCTCCTCTCAGAACCTCCATTTTAAAGAGACCCAAGCCAACCATTTCCTCATTCCTCTCCAGGTTTACTACAGACTCATTTCTACAGGATGTTCTCAACCATGCCCACTGAGCTAGGCACCTTTATTTTGACATCCATCTTCCTTCAACTCCTCATTATGTACTGTCTTCCCTAATTAGAATGTGAGCTCCTTGAAGACAAGGGCAGGTGACTGTCTTTTTGCTTGTATTTCTGTTCTCAGTACTTGGCACCATGTCTGGAAAACAGTAAGTGCTTAATAAATGCTTACTAACTTGATTTTACAAGACTTCCTGTGTGAAATGTTAGGCTTTTCTCCTCTGAGTGGTCAAGGACCTCACTGAAGATGCCCAACTTGTACCCTCTGCCTGGAATGCATTTTTTTTCTCATCACCTCTTGTCATCCCCAGATTTCTACATGGCTTAATTCAAATCCCATCCGCTGTTAAAAAAAACAAAACAAAAAACCTTTCCAGGTCCCTGTTGGTTGCCAATGCTCAAATTACCTTGTATTTGTTTATCTGTTTCTATAAATCAAAATATAAACTTCCCAAGAAAATATAAACTCCCTGAGGACAAGGCAAATTTTTTCATTTTTGTATGTCTATTTCTAGCATCCAGAAGAGTTGTAATTAATCTATGTTGATACAAAAAAATTATTTTATAGAGCTAGAAAAAATAACAAAATTCATCTGGAAGAACAAAAGGTCAAGAATATCACAGGAATTAATGAATAAAAAATGCTAAGGAAGGTGGCCTACATGTATTAGATCTAAAACTATGTTATAAAGGAATAATCATCAAAACTATTTAGTACTAGCTAAGTAACAGAGTGGTGGACCAGTGGAATAGTTTAAGTACACAAGATATAGTAGTAAATGACTGTAGTAATCTAGTGTTTGGTAAACTCAAAGACTCCAGCTCTCCTGGGATGAGAACTTAGTATTTAACCAAAACTGCTGGAAAAACTGGAAGCTAGTATGGCAGAAACTAGGCACAGACCAACATCTTACATTGTATACCAAAGTAAAGTAAAATTGGCTAATATGACAAAAAAGGAAAATCATAAATACTGGAGAAGATATGGGAAAATTGGAACACTAATGCATTGTTGGTGAACCTGTGAACTGATCCTACCATTCTGAAGAGCAATTTGGAACTAAACCCAAAGGGCTATAAAACTGTGGCTACCCTTTGATCCATCAATACCACTACTAGGTTTTTATCACAAAGAGATCATAAAAAAAAAAGGGAAAGGACCTACATGTACAAAAATATTTATAGCAGCTCTTTCAAAGAACTGGAAATTAAGGAGATACCCATTAATTGCGGAATGGCTGAACAAGTTATGCTATACGAATATAATGGAATACTATTGTGCTATAAGAAATGATGAGGGCAGATTTCAGAAAAACCTGGAAAGATTTACATGAACTGATGCTGAGTGAAGTGAACAGAACCAGGAGAACATTGTACACAGTAACAGCAACACTGTGTGATGATCAGTTATGATAGACTTAGCTCTTCTCAACAATACAATGATCAAAGACAATTCCAAAAGACTCATGATGGAAAATGTTATCCACATCCAGAGAAAGGACTATAGAGTCTGAATGCAGATAGCAGACTATTTTCACTTTTTTTTGGTTTCTTGTCTTTTTTCTTTCTTGTGGTTTTCCCTTTTGTTCTGATTCTTCTTTCACAACATGACTAATGTGCAAATATGTTTAACATGACTGTACATATATAACCTATATCAGATTACTTGCTGTCTTAGGGAGAGGAAAGGAGAGAGGAGGGGAGGGGAAAAAAATTTGGAACTCAAAATCTTATAAAAATAATGTTAAAAACTATCTTTACAGGTAACTGGAAAAAATAAAATACTATTAAGTGGAAAAAAAGTTTGTTGAATTGAGTTGCCTTATTATTGGGCTTGGTGCATTACCATACACAAACAGAAACAACTACAGGGAATATCTATTCCATTTGGAGGCACAGCTGAGTTGCACAGTGAATAGAGTGCCTGGCCTGGCATCAAGAAAGACTTTGTGTGACCGTGTACAAGTCACTTAACCTTATTTCCCTCAGTTTCCTAATCTGTAAAATGAGCTGGAGACAGAAATGGCAAACCACTCCAGTACCTTTGCCAAGAAAACCCTGCCAAAAAAATTGGATGCAACTGAAAAACAACTTCCATTTGGATCCTAGGAAATCCAACTTTTTAATCACCAATAGTCATATAGCAATAATGTCTATGAATCATGGAAGACCATAATTTCAGAAATATCAAAACTAAAAATAACCGAAAAGGTGCACTGAGTAGATCCTCTGTATGATTAAGAGAAGGACAGGGGCAAGAATAACACAGGATAAATAGCTGTGAATAGGCTGCAATCTTTAACTACTGTAGCAACTGCTTATACTCCTGTTTTCATACTGAAGTAACAAGAGTAGCTGGATATTGCACTTACACTCTGAACACTTCCTTGAACCCTGTAATCCAGGGACACTGGCCTTCTTACTCCATCTTCCCATTCTAAGTATTTTCTCTGGCTCTCCCCCATGCCTGAAATTTTCTCCCCTCTCATCTCTTCCTCCTGACTTCCTTCAAATCCTAGCTCAAATTACAGCTTGTAAAGAAAGCCTTTTTTTTTATCTCCCCTAGTGCTACTGCCTTCCCTCTATTGATTATCTCCAATTTAATCTATATATAATTTCTTTTTACATAGTTTTTTGCATGTTGTCTCCCTCATTAGACTCTGACCTCCTTGGAGGCAGGGGCTGTCTTTTGTGTTTCTTTGTATCTCTAGCACTTAGCACAGTGTCTGGTATGTAAAAGGTGCTTAATTGGGGCAGCTAGGTGGTGCAGTGGATAGAGCACCGGCCCTGGAGTCAGGAGGACCTGAGTTCAAATCTGGCCTCAGACACTTAACACTTCCTAGCTGTGTGACCCTGGGCAAGTCACTTATCCCTCATTGCCTCACTTAAAAAAAAAAAAAAAGGTGCTTAATAAATGTTTATAGGCATTGTTATCTTACATGGTCCTCCCAACAACCCCATAGGTATCTAAGAATAAATATGATTTTATTTTACAGATGAGTAGGCAGGACATCTAGATGAAAAGAATAACATAAAGACAGGTACAGAGACAGGAAGGAACATTGGTTATCTCAGGGACAATGAGGAAACTAGCCTTGCTGAACCAGAAGATAGGTGTGGGCAACAATGGAATGTAGTCAAGGGGAAGGTGTGAATCTTAACTCAGTTACTTACTTATACTAGTATATGACCATGTGCAAATTATTTCAACTCTCAGAACCCTAGTTTCCTAACCTTTAAAATGGGAATAATGCTCATAGTATATCTCACAAGGAAAGCAATTTACAAACTTTAAATGCATTATACAAATGCAAGTTGTTATATAAATGTGAATTATCATCAGAAGAGACTCAAACTACTGAATGTGAAACAAAGGGATTCAGATTTGACATTGTAGGAAATAAGGCCCCAAAAGATGTTATATCTTTATCCAGTCTATCCAATTATAATCAATACTAACTGCTTTGGGATAACACTGCCTTCGTTTTGTGGAGCCTGGTCGACCTGGAACGCTGGTTTCTTCTTCATCATGTAAATCAAGCTCTTCCTCATATTTAACAGTCTCTTTTCCAACAGGCATCAAATGATCGTCTAGTTCACCTGTTCATTAACAAAAGAAAAAAAGAAAGAATGAAAATTGGCACAGATAACCTAAACCTCACTTCACCATAGTTAAAACTGTACTCTACAAGTACTATATTTTGTACTTTTACTGAGCCCATTTGTTAGTGAGACTCTAGAAGCACTTAACATGAATTCACCTTTGTCAATTACATTTGTGAACAAAGGATCATAGATTTAGAAATGGAAGGAACCTTAGAAGCCAATGAATCCAACTCCTTATTTTACAGGAAAGGAAACCAAGAAACAGAAAGGTCAAGTGACTCTCCCAGAATCAATGAGCTAACAAATGTCTGAGATTGGATTTGAACAAGAATTATCATCTTATTCCCTTAAAAAATTGCAAATGCCAACATTAAATTTTGCTTTTCATTCTGTAAGAATGGACTAGGATGAGGCAGCTAGATGGAGCAGTGGATAGAGCACCGGCCCTGGAGTCAGGAGGACCTGAGTTCAAATCCGGCCTCAGACACTTAACACTTAACTAGCTGTGTGACCCTGGGCAAGTGACTTAACCCCAATTGCCTCACTAAAAAAAAAAAAAAATGGACAAATGGACTAGGATAAAATTATCTAAGATGATGGCTGCCACAACAAATTTTCCACAGCTATCTAAAGGAGAAACATCATGTGGATAGGACTTGGCATGAGAACAAGTGAAATATCAGGAATACATTTCTAATTATGCTATTTCTTTTTTTGGTTTTTGGGGGTTTTTTTGGTGAGGCAATTGGGGTTAAATGACTTGCCCAGGGTCACACAGCTAGGAAGTGTCAAATGTCTGAGACTGGATTTGAACTCAAGTCCTCCTGAATCCAGGGCCAGTGCTCTATCCACTGTGCCACCTAGCTGCCCCAATTATGCTATTTCTAAAATGATATAAATCAATGATGGGTATTTTTCCACACAAAATAGTCAGAATACTCCTATATTATCTTAAGTCTTAAGGATACTAGTAAGAGTTCTTTTAACTAAAATACATCATCAGTAGTAATAACATCCCTACAAAGTAGAAATTTGGGTCCCTACAAACATTCTATGTTTCCGTCCAAAGGTTTTACTCATGCATTTTCTGTGTTGATGCTGCCTTTCAAATATCCTCACCAATTTTGTGCAGTTTTTCACAGCAAATGAGAGCTACAACTCTTTCAGCCAGCCTTGCACAACTCATTGGTGGACCCTGCAAATAATGAGACCATTAATTTGTACACGAGCATCACTAAGATAACTCTATTAATTTAAAAATAGGCAATATATCTTTTCTCTCAAAACACTTTTTTAAAGTTCCATTTATCTGACATCATAAAATTCTGTATTTTAAGAAATACTGAAATGTCTCCATTTAAAAGATGCATTTTAAAAACTTCTTATGGAAGAACAAAAAGGTTATCATTATTAGTTTTAAATTATGATTCAATGAATTAATTTTAATAAAATTAAAATAGTTTTTGTACAGAGTAAGAAGACAATCTTCATTCCAACAATAAATTACAAGCATAACAGAATCACTTATGTAGCTACAGGCCTATTTTAATATATGTGACTATAATACAAGTTATTAGTGATGATATCTAATTTTTAATGTGGAATAGGGAACAGACTTTTTTATGTTTCTCTAGAAAGCAAGTTTAGGTAGGAGCAACAGGAGAAATCTAAGCAGATTTCAGCACAATACAAATAACCATTTATTTTAAATTTGTATTTTATTTTATATCATAAATTTAACTGTAGACAAACATAAACATTCAGCATACAAAAAGAATAGGATTATATGAAATCATGAACTTCTGTTATATAGTTTGTTAGCGAATTCATTAAACTTAACATGGCAGTGACAAAAATACCCTATTTGCACCCCTCCTATGTGATTTGTATATGCTGTGCTATGATACTACTTTTTTTCTGCATCTCTATCTCTACCTACTGCTGTGGCCTTCCCTGAATAGATGCCTACCCTTAAAAAAATGTATATAACTGAGCAAAAGAATTAAACAACTGCCACTTCTGAAAATGTGTATCTCGTTTGGCACCTCTAGTTCATCATCATTCTGCCAAGAATAGAATGATATTCATCACTCATCTTCTGAAGTCACAACTGGTCACTGCATTTAAAAAAAAGAAATTAGAGCCATTCAACAACCAAATGTGGTGTTTCAGGAACTCAAAATATTCAAGCAGAAAGTGGATGTACTTGTCAAGAATACTGAAGAAGGGACCTCTAAAATAGTTAGTACATTAGACCAAATGACCTATAAAGTCCTTTCCAACTGTAAAATTGTATGAATGACATAAAAATAATTCTTAGGTATTTCTCCTCTCTTTCACAAGGATGTCTAGTTTGTATGTGTGTATGTAGTGTCCTAATTTTTATTTACACTCCTATAAGCCACATTAGTAGATCTTAAAAGTTGAAGATTTAATCATAGAACAAAATAACTGGAAGGAGAGGAGAGAAAAGAAAAAAATGAAACATGACTTGCATGGCTTCCTCTATAGTAGAAATGGCAATACAAAGAAATCATACTCTACAGATTCTATACACAAAGGCATGCATAACTTTTCCATACTTACAACAATGGCAGCTCGGAGAGGGGAGTTAATTGGCAGATAAAGAGTTGAGTAAAATGTACCATCTGGCAATTCTCGGGTTTTACATTTAGGAGCTAGATGAGTAAACGGATCACTTGGTAATCTTGCACAGTATCTACAAGGAAAAAAGAAATTCTGAAGTTGGGAAACAGAGGGGTGGAACAATAATGGTGTTTATTTTCATTATCTTCAGTATGAACTTGGCTGGCAACCATAAAAAAACATAAAAGTAATGCGACTTTTAATTCTTGTGTACAGGATTATATCAGTGTGTTATTTTAATGTAATGATTCTGCTATGCACTTGGAGAGAACATGTCATACTACAAAAGCCAGGTATGTATACTCAAACCGTTTTTCTTCTGGCCATGAGAAAACTACTTGCTCACACGAAAGTAAATTAATGCCATCTCTAAAATATAAAATGGTATAACAATCCGATGTCACTGCTTTGAAAAAATATCACTTAATTTGATATTTATATACTTAAAAAGGAACTATTATAGGTCAAGGGTAACGAAATACAATCAAGCAGAAACATGTATCCATTAATGCAGAGTTGCCCATGGAAGCTTAAACATTATCTTGTCTTTCTTTTTAAACCTCCCAACCAGATTCTGAGATTTTGTTTAAGTGTGCATTCTGTATGTATCATGGCTTGGCTTGGTAGAAATAGCTGACGAGTATTTGCAAAAGTACATCACTCGTCTGGAATAGGATATTTTAGTATGATTTAGATAGATCTAAAATGGTATTGCTCACTTTTTAAAATAAAAATCCTATAGTAGTCATAGGCTACTTGTAGTCTTGAAGTAAACACAAATGATTTGGTACCATACCTATTGATGTGTCCAATGGCTGTATTAATTGTGACTCTTGGACTTCCATCATCTGGCCTCAAAACATATGGTGGGAAAATGTCATCATCATCCACAATAGGCTCAGTTTCAGTCTCACCAGTATCAACTGACTTCGAACATTTGTTTCTTAAGATCTGTATGTTTTAAACGTAAAACTTCTGATGAAAACAAATCCCTCTGCCTTTATACATGCCAACCCATAACAGGAATTCATTTCTTTATTCATGACTCTTCATTTCTGAACCCCAAATTTACACTTCTAAAATTTCTACATCCCAAAAGGCTTCTTCAATGACTCCTATGCCATATTCCCTCAACACAGAAGTACAGTCTACACTGTGTCTATATATTTGTATTCTCTATAAATGTTCCTATCTTTTTTTTTTTTTTGTTTTGTTTTTTTAGTGAGGCAATTGGGGTTAAGTGACTTGCCCAGGGTCACACAGCTAGTAAGTGTTAAGTGTCAAGTGTCTGGGGCCGGATTTGAACTCAGGAACTCCTGAATCCAGGGCCGGTGCTTTATCCACTGCGCCACCTAGCTGCCCCCCTATCTTTTTTAATAAATGTAACTGCTGAACTTTTTCCACTATCAGTTTTTCAAAAACAGTCTGCTAGGAGGCAGAGACTGAATCAGAGGGACTGGGTTTAATCCCTGGTTTTGTCACTAATGGGCAAATCACTTAAACAGAGGTTTTTCCCTCATGTATAACAAAGATGAGAATAGTTGTACTGCCTACTTTACTGGGTCTCATGAGGAGCTCAGAGGGATCTTAGAAATCATCTAGTCTGGGGGCTCTTAACCTGAGGTCCATGAACTTAGTTGTTTTTTTTTTAATGTCTTGATAACTACATTTCAATATAATCTGTTTCCTTTAAAATATTAAGTATTTTATTTTATACATTTAAAAACATTATTGTGGGAAGGGGAGCACAGGCTTCACCAGATTGCCAAATGGGTCCATGACACAAAAAACATTAAGAACTCTAATCCCTTCAATTAACAAATAAGAAAACCTATTCAGAAATGTGGAAATAGGATTTAAAGCCAGGTTTGGTGCAACCTTCTACCAAACGGATAATGTCCATAAAGAGGTACATAAAACATTAAATTATTATATAAATGTCAATTACTATTATTCAATTTATCTCATATTCCTACACTAATCCAATCCATACTCAGTGAACCCTTCAAGATAACTCAAACTTCATCTTTCCCAAGAAGCCATTCTCAATCAAATAATTTCAATTCAATCACTCCCTTATTCTTGTTGGTCTCAGAACTTCCAATTTAGACTATCACTGTACTGTACTATTTCAAGGAACCTGAGATCCATTCTGATGTGCAAGACTTAGCTCTTCATTAGATTAACAGGTTTTTGTTTTGTTTCTTCTATTCCTTGGTTATGTTCTTTGACAGTGTTGACTACAATGTTCAACATAGAGCAATTTGGACTATGCCCAAAGGACTATAGAACTATGCATATCCTTTGATCCAGCAATACCACCGCTAAGTTTATATCCCAAAGACATCCCCCAAAAGAGAAAAAGACCTATTTGTACAAAAATATTTATAGCAGCTCTTTTTGTAGTGGTTAAGATGTGGAAATCAAAGGAATGCCCACCAATTGGGGAATGACTAAACAAACTGTGATAGAATATTACTGTGCTATAAGAAATGACGAGCAAGATGATTTCAGAAAGGCCTGGAAAGACTTGTATGAACTGATGTATAGTGAAGTGAGCAGAACCAAGAGAACATTGTGCATAGAGACAGCAATATTGTTTGATGAAGAACTGTGAATGACTTAACTATTCTCAACAATACAATAATCTAAGACAATCCCAAAGGATTATTGATGAAACATACTATCCACCTCCAAAGAAAGAACTGATATTGATGGAACACAGACTGAAGTATGCTATTTTTTCATTTTTTTCTATTATTCAAGTTTTCTTATACAAAATGACTAATACAGTAATGTTTTGCATAATCGTACATATATGACCCATACGTGATTGCTCACTGCCTCAGGAAGGGGACACGGGAGGGAAGGAGGGATAATTGAAACTCAAAACTATAAATGTTTACTACTTTTTAAAAAATGTTCAACAAGTCATATTCAATAAAAGCTTATACACTGAGCTCTCCAGAAATGCTGCTGAAGAAGATTGCATTTATTTATGAACACCTACCTTTTCAATAGCTTTGTAGGTTTTAAGATCTTCTTCAAAACTTTTTATTTTGTCTGAATCAGCTAACATGATATAATTAGATATGGGTGCCCTTGCTCTTCCCTTGGACTGTACATAAGACCGGTATTCCGTAGGCAAATCAAAACGGACCACCAAGTTGCATTTTGGTATGTCAACACCCTCCTCTACAATACTGGTTGCAATAAGTAGGTTGGTCTCATGTGCCCTAAATTTCCTAAGTACCTGTAAACAGAAAAAAATTTCCAAGATAGAAAGAGTTCTTAAATTGCACAGCCATCAGTATTACAAAAGTCAAAATAATGTGCAATAGTAGGTAGTTGAAGCAATTAAACCTAAAAACTGGTGAGTAAATTGATACATATGATATACTGAGTATTCAGAAAACAGGCTAAAATGATAACAGCACAGGAATGGAAAGAGCAATCCAAATAAACAAACTGTATTCCAAATGAATACCTTAATGTAGCCATAAATCCAAACATTTAGTTGGGCTGCTTTAAACCTATAAACCTAAGTGGCCAAATGTACTCTTGAAGTATTGTTAATATAAGAACCCTGCATAATTTCTTCTATGTATAGTTTTTCATATATGCTGATTTCAATATCATAAACCTATCAAATCATTTGCAATTATATAATGCAGGCACCTGTTTATTTTTTGGAAGCTCATCAATTATCAGCAATTGTGATCAGCATTCATGGTAAGGAACTTTTTAAGCAAAAACATTCAATCTATTTTTGTATAAAATTTTCTAATGTACCAGGTTCAACGGTCTCCTTTTTTCTTTCTATTGCAAAAGTTAAACAATAGGACTGGTTCTGAATAGTGTTATAAAAGTTCCATCTGTAAAAATTATGCAAGAATTATACCAACCTAGTTCTTTAATTGAAAACAAATTTACAAACCTGAAAGTGTTTTGTTGCTTCTCCAACAAGAGTATTTTGTCTCTATTTTAATTATGTTTACAAGGGATATACCTAAAACGTGGGCATTAAAGATGGTAATAAGAATAAAGTGTGCAAATTCTGTAAATGTAAAGTCTCTTCAAAAAGCACTCAGAGAGGTCTAGATGTCTTTCAAGTTAATCAAGTCATAAATTCCACTTGGTATAACATGCTACAAGTCTTCAACCTTAGTTTACTGTTCTAAATAAGAACTAAGACATTCATTTTTTTTCTTTGAAATTGTGGTTGAAATCATTATCAAACCTCTGAGGAAAATGAAATTACTGATGACAGCTCAATTAAAACAAGACACTAACTTTTTAGACAATTTTTCAAGTTCAGAGTGTGATTAGATAGAAGATATTAAATGATAAAATATCTTTTGTGTAAATAAACTGTATTTCAAACAAATGCTAAAGATCTAAATAAAATTTCTAAAGACAGAGCTTGTCTGTTTAAATCCTAAGTTACTGAAAAATTATTTTTGTTTAAATTACCTCTTCCTGTTTTCTGAATTCCACTTCCATCTGTTTGTTACGAGGCTGATTCTTTCCAATGCCATGTCCAGTTATAAAATTGCTGCTAATATAAGCCAGCTCTGGATCTTGCTTGCCAGCTTCCTTTATCAATCTAAGAAAAGTATACATTGATTTGGAAGTTAAACATACCTGAAGATTTTTTAAAGAAAACCTTTTCCTTGTAAGGTCCACATGAAAAATGCAAACTAGTATCCAGCCCTATCTTCTCCCAACATACATTAGACGGCCTTGGTATTTTGTACCTCCTCTTCCTAACTGCTTGTTTGTTAAACAGGTTTATAAAGACACCAGTGGGGCTGGTTTCTCCAAGAAATGTTAGAAAATAATTTGTAAAATTCTATGCTGGACATCCAGAGTTTATCATAGTGTAGAAAATGCCATTTACATAATTTAAAGAATATTCATTCAACAAAAATTTATTAAGTGGCTGTTATGTACTGTGCTTGATGCTGAGAAAAAAGTGTCTACCCTCAAAGGGCTTATGTTCTACTGGGGAAACAACACACACACACACATACACACATATAAAGTAATTTCAATAAGAATTGAGTGCTCACAAGATCTGGGGGAGATCAGTAAAGGCTTCACATAAGTGGGGCTCTGAGATGTTCTTTGTTTTGGTTTTGGTTTTGATTTTTTTTTTTTTGGTCGGGCAATGAGGGTTAAGTAACTTGCCCAGGATCACACAGCTAGTGTCAAGGGTCTGAGGCCACATTTGAACTCAGGTCCTCCTGAAATGAGATATTCTTTGAAAGAAGCTACAAGGATTTCACATGGCAAGAATGAATAGAGGGGGCAGCTAGGTGGCTCAGTGGATAGAGCACCGAACCTGGAGTCAGGAGTACCTGAGTTCAAATTCAGCCTCAGACATTTAACACACACTACTAGCTGTGTGACCCTGGGCAAGTCACTTAACCCCAATTGCCTCACTTAAAAAAAAAAAAAGAATGAATAGGGAGTACAATGCAAATATGGGGAAACAACAACTTAAAAGCAAGAGACAGAATGTTAATTACAGAAAACAGCCAACAGGCCAGTTGGGTTATAACAAAGTATGTACAGTAGAAGTAATATGAAATGACTAAAGGAGTAGGTGATAACCAAACAGTAGAAATCTTTAAATATGAGACTGTTTTAAGTTTATCCTAGAAGCAATAAAGAACCACTGAAAATATCTGCATAGGAGGGTGACATTTTAACAAGAATTACAACTTCTACAGGCTCAATTGTTTAAGTTATAAGGGGTTACAAGAAAAGCATTAAGACCTGATGGATATGCAATCTAGTAAACTTTCTCTAAGGATTTCTAGAACTATTAGAATTCTTGAAAATAAAATGTATATTCTATTTCCTTTAACTCAGGCATTTTACTTAACATAAAAAAGTCATTTCACTGAATCTGTAACTTAATGTGATATTGGTATTTCAATATTTTCAAAGACCTGTGATTTAATTAGTTCTATTATATCCGAAAAACAAAAACACTTATTATTCAAGCATGTGGATACTGACTTCCTGGTTTCTATCAGTACTATACGAAGTGTAGTTTCTGAACTAGAGCATAATGAAATGGTTTAAAATCATTTTATATTACAGACTGAATCAATATGAAAAGTAGAAAATTAATATTTTTATTAAATATCCCCATAATATTGTCTAAATATCTAGAAAAAAGAACATTAAAAGAATTGTCCACTTAGCCACTAATTAGTCACATAACCGAAATAAGTTACTCAGCTGTCTGAGCTTGGTTTTCCCTTGCCTCTAAGATGGAGTGATACCAAACAATTTCTCTAAGTCCTTTGTTCTTGTGATGATCACAGCAAATGAACTCAAGTGGGATAAATGTCTTTGTTTTTTGGGGGTTTTTTTTTGTTGTTTTTTTTTTTTTTGCGAGGCAATGGGGGTTAAGTGACTTGCCCAGGGTCACACAGCTAGTTAAGTGTCAAGTGTCTGAGGCCAGATTTGAACTCAGGTACTCCTGAATCCAGGGCCGGTGCTTTATCCACTGCGCCACCTAGCCGCCCCCGGGATAAATGTCTTTGTGACTTACCGAGGGTCACATGGCCAGTAAGTATCTGAGGCCACATTTGAACTCAGGAAGATAAGTCTTCCTGACTCCAGGCCTGGCACTCTATCAGTTGCACCACCCAGGATGCCTAAATATTCTGTCAACTAACAACTAAAGAAAGTTAAACATATTACTTTTTTTATTAGCATCTCCAACAAAAACAACATATATTTTCAACATACATAAGTTAATTTTTAAACATTATCTAAAATACTCTAATCCACCTAGCTGATTAAATAGAAGCAGCCTACAAACCACAAGTTTGTGGCAGAGAGTTCCTGGTAGCCTCCATAGTGACTGAGATTTGGAACCTAGAATCATCAGCCATATAAACATGATCTACTTTAAGAGATCCATCATTTTGAATTAGCTTATGCAAAATGTACTTTCTCCCCTTCTCAACTGTTTTTTAACAATTATATAGGGGGCAGCTAGATGGCGCAGTGGTTAAAGCACCGGCCCAGGATTCAGGAGTACCTGAGTTCAAATCCGGCCTCAGACATTTGACACTTACTAGCTGTGTGACCATGGGCAAGTCACTTAACCCCCATTGCCTAAAAAAAGAAAAAAAGAAAAAAAAACAATTATATAAAAATGTGACGTTATAACACTTATGCAATCTTTGTTCTCAAAGGTTTTTCCATGTATCACTTTAAAAATGCAAAATATTTCCCTTTTCTACTATAGAAAAACTATTAATCATAGAGTTTTACCTGTTTAAAACAACTGCTGTATATCTTCTCTCCACAAAAATAATTCCACATAAAATATTGGTAAATGGAGAAGGAAAATTTGTCTCTGGCTTCTCTTTTTCTTCAATTTCTTCATCCTCATCATCATCTTCTGAATCACTCCAAGACACATAATTATCTTGATTCCTATTATTATACCATTCGACGCTCTCAAACTGCTGTCGCTCATATGGTTTATATTTGCGTAAAATTTCAAGCAGTTTTATTACTTTCGGGGTTACAAATTTCAGGTCAAGTGAGGCAGGTGAGAAGTGCTCTTCACAGAGTGCATGTATTTTCCTTAGGAAAGTGTCTGTAAACAATAAAAATTTCCTGTGCAGCTCCTCTTGCTCATGTTTGATATATTTCTGAAGTTCTCTTACCATCATTCCAGCTACTTTATCAGTACACCAGGGTCCCAGAACCACCAATACTGCTCGGCAGTCTGAAAGAATCTGTAAAAATATATAAATTTTTTAAATAATGAAAAAAGTCAAACAATAATGATCTGACAGTTCACAATGTTAACCCTTCACTTCTCCAACTATGCTAATAAATTTATCTCACAGACACAAAAATAAAGATTAATCACTTAAGGATTAAATTCTCCCTCCAGATCTACTACTCCATGATTCTATTACAACCTATAAATGAGTCAATTACAACTCATTTAACTTTAGGCTATATAATCATAAAACATCAAAAATAAAAAATTCAAAGCATAATTAGCTTTTGAATTCATGCAGTAAGAATTACAATCTCAACTCTAAATCTTACGAAAATGAATGTTGAAAACTACCCTTACATGTAACTGGAAAATAAAATAAATGTTTGTTGCTGAAGAAAAAAAAAAGAATTACAATCTCATTAGCTCACTTCTAGATAAATAATACAAGAAATAATGAATCCAAGACAAACCCAAGGAACTAATGAGGAAACTTACTATCCACCCCACGGATAAAAAGAACACTTGTGGATTGTACATATATAACCTGGCTGCGATCTTGTGGAGGGGGGAGGAAAGAAAGGAAGGGAGGGAGAAAAATTTGGAACTCTAAAATCTTATGAAAATGAATGTTGAAAACTACCCTTACATGTAACTGGAAAAAATAAATGTTTGTTGCTAAAAAAAGAAAAGAAAGAAATAATGAGGAAGGGTGAATTTAGTTTAAGAAGCAAAGGGAAAATATATAAAGCAAGTATGGTTATTCATGTAATGGATAACGATTAAGACAAAGGTGGTGATGACAGCAACAATAGGAAAATAGTTGCTAACTCCCAACTGTATAATACTTTAAAGTTTACAAAACATTTTGCTCACAAGTTTGTGTGAGATTATACAAATGACATTCCTATTTGACCTATGAGGAAACTAAGGCTCAGAGAGGTTATTTATTCCTCTGAGAAGAGAAGGGACAAGATGGCATCAGACCCTGGTATAAAGTGACTACATGGTAGTTCTCAATTCTTGAGGAAATTCCAAAGGGCAATGAGTGTTTCCCTTCCCTCAAAGAAAAGGATTATTTTGGAAGAGGAAATAGGAAAAAGCTTCCCACCAGACACACATTTCCCAAAGAAGCTCAAGTTTATAAGCTTTAGAGTTTAATCCAGGACCTTAAACTGCCTTGCCCCATACCTGGCCCTGCCATCTCCCACATCTGGTATGTTTGGAGTAGAGCAGGGATATAAATAGTCTTTGAGAAAAACAACACTAAAGGGAAATTTTAGGTTAAATATATCCATAGAGAGGTTCTTTTACTACATGTGGTTTCAGTAAGATAAGTCAAAGGCATTTTCAGCCAGGATCTATACTATAGTAATATTTGTGTGTGTTTTGACTTTTCCGAATTAGTGCAGGGGTTCTTAACATGGAGTCCATGGACCTCACTTCCCCCAAAGGCTTCATGTATATATATCCATAGAGGATCTATGAAATTGGGTAGGAAAACAATTACAACTTTATTTTCACTAACCTAAAATAAAATTTAGCATTTCCTTCAATTATTCATTTTAAAACCAAAAAATATATATAATTCTGAAAAGAGGTCCACAGACATCATTTGACTGCCAATAGAGTCAACAAGAGACACAAAAAAATGGTTAAAAAATCCCTGGACTGGAGGAATAATTACTGAAATGAATACTAAGTATTTGCAGGGACTGACATAAAGATTAACCTTAAGTAGAAAGTATAAATACAGATTTTAATCATATTTCCAGTTAAACCTAACTTTTTATCAGTCATCACCTGACTTTAGGTAGTGATTTCCAGAAGTTAGTTCCTAGTTTTTTTGTGGGTTGCCTTTTTACTTTTAAAAATATACACTTAGGGGCAGCTAGGTGGCACAGTGGATAGAGCACCAGCCCTGGAGTCAGGAGTACCTGGGTTCAAATCCGGCCTCAGACACTTAACACTTACTAGCTGTGTAACCCTGGGCAAGTCACTTAACCCCAATTGCCTCACTAAAAAAAAATTTATATATATATATATACACACTTAAAAGCAAGGTTGTATGATATAGTAGACATCCCACTGGATTTGGAGTTCAAGGATCTGTATTTGAATCCTGTCTGCTACCTGCTACTATGTCACCTAGGCAAATCACTTCTCTTCTTTCAGCCTCAATTTCCCTACATGTAAAACAAGTTAGAAGAATTCTACTAATTCTAAAATCTCTTTCAACTATGGGTCCTTATGATCTTATAATCAGGAACAACTAAAAGAACCATCTTACCCAAGTGGTTATACAGTTACTAGAGACCTCTTCTTTTTTTTTTAGTAAGGCAATTGTGGTCAAGTGACCACTTCTTAATCCTGAACAACATGTATATACATACATATAAGGTAGATAAGAATTAATTCAGTGATAAGAATTAATTTAGTCTCACAGCTCAAAACTAAGAACCCAGTTACAGCATGAATAATTGGAAAAATTTACTACAAAATTAGCTGACAAAAGACCAAAGCTGGTCTGAAGGCATTTTTCTAAAATAAATATGCTTGGCCCAAGAGCACTGTTGCTTTTCTGATTTACAAAAATCTATGAATTCAGGAATTAGGAATCCCACTCAAATATGCTATTAAGAAGAAAAATGTTTAAAAGAGAAAAAGATACATATATTTTAATTTGGGGAAATAAAAGAGCTGCTTTAGAAGAAGTGTCTTTTTTTTGGTATTAAAAAATTATGTACTAGCTTTCTATCTTTCACTACTAGAATATCATTGAAATTTTTTCCTAACTTCTTAACCACAAAGTTGAAATGTTTTAAGTCACAAGGTTATAATATTCAGTTTAATGCAAGATGGCTAGCAAAGAATGAAAAGAAAACCCTTAAAGTAGTCCTTTCCTATTACCAAACATTTATGCTCTTACCTGTTTAGAAATTAATATAGAATCTTTTTCTTTCGAATGCACAGATATGTTGCAGTCATTGAGAAAATTAAGTGCTTCATCCAATTCCTTTAGCAGCTTTTCATAGAGCCCACTGGTATCAGTATATGGTCCACAATCTACCACAATCTCACATGGCTGAGAAGTATATCTTTAGGATTAAAATAACAAATTTTCATTAGCAAAGAAAGCACTGCTGAAAACACAATTTTACAACTTTTCTTGACATAGCAGTAAAAACCTAAGAACTATCATAAGCCAGACCTTTTATTCACCCCCCACAGAATTTGTCTGACAGAAATATCATGGGGCATAATGTGAAGGAGCATGCCTGCTCTCCATTAGTGTCAACTTCAAAAGGCTTGGCATTTACCCAAAACATCTCAAGCTTCTCTTAATAACTTATCAGGGGGCTTTCAAACATAAACTTACCTGAAAACTTCTTGAAACCATTTATACTTTCAACATGTATCACACTTCTTTGGATAGTAACTTCTCTAGGCTTACTACTTTTTGTGTAAAGCAAGACATTCTTTTTCTTGGTCAAAAAGAAAAACTTCTTCCCCAAGGTTGGTCCAGGGAATTAAAAGAAGAGAGCAGGCTAGGCTACGTCCCATTTGGAAAAAAATCCCATTTGGTAAATGGTGCATGGCTTTTAACAATACCAAGCACAAAAATTAATCTCTCATTCAAATGTGATCCTCCATAGTTTGTTAGGATTCTGGGAATACTGAGATCTCTAAAGAATCAAAGTTGTAAGTGACATAAAAGGCAGACAAATTAGATAGGAAGGGCACAAGCAGGCTGTAAAGTATAAGAAAATTGGGAGGGTAGGGGGAGGTCAGGTTATAAAGCACTTTGAATACCAAAAAGAGGAATTTATATTTAAACTTGGAGCTGATAAGAAGCCACTGGAGTTTACTGAACTGGAGTAGGTGAAAGGAGTAACATGTCAGATCTGTGCTTTAGGTAGATCATTTTGACAGCTGAGTAGAAGAAAT